>NC_080774.1:32738577-33083651 GCF_020826845.1 Diceros bicornis minor | reverse complement strand
CCCAGGCTAGCCAGGTTGCTGTGGCCTGCCCTAGGCATGGTGATGGTCCAGGTTGGTGCAATCAGGGTGAAGCCCAGGGTGGCTGCCAGACAGCTAGGGTGAGAGGTGCAGACTGTGGGCTATCCAGAAGGTGAAGCAGGCCCACAGGGTAGCACAGCTGAGGGAACCCCAAGGAGCAGAGCTGAGCCCTGATCAAGCAGCACCTGAAGCCCACCCTGCTGTGAATCTTCCCAGTAACACCAGCCCACAGTTCCCTTCACCGTCCCACCCAGTTTGCAGCGGGTTTCTGTTCCTTGGAGCCAAAGGCTCCCTGTGGGGCGCATCATCACTGTCCACCCCTGCCTCGCCCCTACCCCATCCCAGAGCTTCTTCCCACTCCTGCAGCACGCACAGCGAGCCCCCACTGTGCCACCTTTGCCCTTACTGCCCCTGCCTGGACTGTGCCCTGAGGCCCCACCAGGGCTGGCTCCAGGCTTCCCCTCACCGCCCTGGCCAGGCTTTTTGCCAAGTGCTGGTCACTGTTTCTTTCTCCCTCACACCTGCCTCAAGTTGGGGTGCCTGAGTCAGCTTTCAGTGTTCAATGCAGTAAGCTGGGGGTGGGGACCGAGCTGGGTCTACTTGGCTCCCCCAGGGGAGCCTGTCCCCAGGAGGAAGGGTGGGCAGGGGGCACGCACCCCCGCCTGGAGCTCCAAAGTTCACAGCTGGAGCTCCCATGTGTCTGTTCCCCCACCCGGGCCCACGGGCCACCATAGGGCCGGAGAAAGACTCCAATGGGGCTCACCCATGCTGGGCCCCTCTCTTCTTTGGGGTAGGGGGTGCTGTGTCAGTGCAGGGACCATGTCCAGGCCCCAGATAGGAAAGGTCCTAATCGGAAGCTCGTGCTTTGGTTTTTCTTTTCCGTTGCTCAATCAGGAGTGAGGGGGCCTGGGCCAGGTGCGGCTGCAGCCCCATGGGCCACAGGACAGATGCAAATATCCCCTCTGCTGAGAAGGGGCTCTTCTAGGTCCTGGTGAGCTCTGGTTTAAGGACCACTGTGCTTTTCTGAGAAAGAAAAGAGAGGCTTTCTGGGTGGGAGGAGGATAGTTGGGGAGCACCAGTTTCACTTCCAGGGTCCCGAGGCGTCCACTCGGCCACATCTCAGTTGCCAAAAAACACCACCTCCCCTGGCCAACGGCAGATGCACGGGGCCCTCGGCTCCACGAGCCGGTCTTGTTAAAAGCCTGTCCTCCCAATTACCTGCAGCCAGCTTGCCTTGGGGATAATTGGCTTCCTGTAGCTCCTTGGAGGCCCTCCGCCTCCGGAGGAAGCAGGCGAGGGTTGGGCTGGGTGGTGCTGGCCAACAATCACATTGGCCCACAATGAGCCCCAGAGATGCCTGTTGGCCCCCAAGTACCCAGCACTGGCCAACAGGGATGCCTATCCAGAAGGACAGATGAGTGGAGGGAATGCTCCCTGAAGGTCATTGTGCCCAGGAGGAGAATGTGCTCAACGCAGAACCCCAGACCCAGACTCTAGGGGGACCCCAACCATCCCCCACCCCATCTGCCACCCCCTGGCCAGGCAGACCCATGTCCACACACAGGGGTTCCTGCAGGCCCTGGCCCTCCGCACTGCTCCACCTGGTTCTACACCCTCGTCCTCGGCGGCCTGCAGCCCCTTGGCGCTCTGTGATGGGCCCATGAGCCCACACGGAGAGTCTGTAGCCCCCTAATCCACACAGGAGCACCAGGAACCCGGGCCAGGCCAGATGTGCCTGCGAGTGGCACGGGGTCTGCAGCTGGGGTAGGGGGTGGGTGTTGGAGGGCTGCCCAGTTCAGGGCGCCCTCCCCAAGGAGCAGCCCCACAGGGCAAGGGTGGGCAGGGTGGGCGTCTCGGGCCCGCCCGCCGGGCAGATCTGACCCTCCTTCACCTTGCTCCTCCCGCAGCACAGTGTTTGCAAGGCCAGGGGCATTTTGTAATGAAAGGGTTTGATGATTAATGGAAGCAACTTCCCACTTACAAAAAATTGAATAGAGCCACTGCCACAAGCTGGAGCCCCTCTCGACGCAGAGCAGAGGCCTCCCGCCTGGCCCCGCTCTCTGGCCGGGCAAGGTAACCCTGCCATCCCCCAGCTGGCCAAGCATCCCCCTCTGCTCCCAGTGCCAGCCTTGGGCCTCCCGTCCTGTCACTGGGCTTCTGGACTTCCTCATCTCCACTGCCCCCGGAGGTGGCCCCAACTGCGCCCTTCTCCACGGCACTCATGGATTCAGACGGTCAAGGGGGCACTGAGCCTCCATGGCGCAGCCTTGCGCCCCTTCACATCAAGGTGCAGGGCAGGGGCCGTGGTCTCGCAGCCGTTGAGCACAGCCCAGAGCAGAGTCGCTTCAGGGGGAGTGGGGAGGAGGCCCCGAGTGCCCACCTGGGTTAGCAGCAGCTCAGGGAAAGGCGGTGTATGGGAGCCATGGCTGTGCCAGGGAGAGTCTGGCCGCACAGAGGCTGGCAGGGACGTGCCATTGCCGGGGTGGCATCGAGGGTGCCCCTGACCGTATCTGGCAGGACAGGGTCCCGGCCTCACCAGTGGTTCTGTGAAGGCCCCGCAGGCAGGCCGACCTGGCCTGAACTCCCCCTCCCCTTTGCCCAGCTGTCTGACCCCAAACTCCATCCTCCTGCAGCTCCCTCGGTTTTCTCATCTCTACAGGAGCTGACGTGGGATGAAGTGAGATGATGAGAAAGGTCTGGTGAGAGGAACCCTCGGTGAGATTGAACCCGGCAGCCACAGCCTATTTTCCTGAGCATTGGGAGAGGTGGGGCTGGTCTGTGCTGGAGCCCCGTGGGGGGAGCAGTGGCCACGGCTAGAACACGCCGCTTATCACCATTGAGCACGTGGTCTGGGAGGGGGTGGTGGTTTGGGGAACATCACCCAGGCTCTCTGGGCTGGAGGGTCCCATCTGGAATGGAGGGACCAGGGGATCTTCCAGACACAGTGCCCATGGGAGAATGGGCTCTGAGCCGGCCGCCTGCCCCTCCTCAGCCACCTTCCTCCCGCTGTGTGTGGCTCTGTGCAGGACAAGCCCTTGTCCCCTCATCTGCCAGCTTCTCCTCTCCCTTTCTCCTCGGTCCTGCCTGGTCCCCTGCCTCAGGGCTTAGACCCCAAATTTGAATGTGTGGGAGACCCAGCTGACTAGACACCCGGGGGAGGCAGGCAGCCTGTTTCAGGGCAGCGGCAGAGTGAAGGGGGTGTGTCTCCAAGTGCCACGGGAGAAAACAGCCCCAACTGCCCTAAATTGGCCTAGGGCCAGCACTCGGCCGGGAGCTGGGGGACGCTGTGGAGGGGACGAAAGCTCAGATGGGCCCCACGGGTCTCGGGCTCCGGTTCCCCAAAGGGCTGGCAGCTTCCCAGTCTCGCCAAGTGCAGCTCTGGAGTGGAGGGGATGCGTGTTTCCTGCAAAGCCCTCTCCGCCCAAGATTTGGCTCCTCACTAAAATCTGAGGACCGTGGCGGAGGGCGCCCTCCAACATCTCTCCCTCGGCTCAAACCAGAGAGCGTGTGTGCAGCTCATTGCACAGGTTGGTTTTGAGTTTTTAGTGTGGTTCCCCCAATTTCACAAAATAGGGCCCCAATCAAGACATTTACAAAGAAAGGAGACAGAGCATGCTGCCCGCCCAGAGTGGGACGCAGGGACTGTCGTGGGCTGGGTCTGGGGAAGCACCACAGGGCCATGACACTCGCCTCCATCTCTCTCTCTCCTCAATCGGGCTCAGGTATTTCTAGAAGTGAAATAAAATCTCTGCCCCACGGTGGTGGTTTCTGCACTGCTCCCCAGGTCTCTGGGGTCAGGATTCCCCCCTTGTGGCACCGCGGGTGCAGTTTCCTGCATTTTGGGGGCTCAGGGAACAGAGTGTGAGCAGTGAGGGGAGGAGCTTGGGGGAAGATGAGGCTGTTGGAAGCCAGGAGTGGGTAGCGCCCCCCCCAAAGCAGGTGGGACCCACAGAGCCTGGACCCCAGGCCGCTGAGGCCGGAGGCATGGAGCCTGTGGCCAGGAGGTGGGAAGAGAGGCTGCAGTGGACAGGTCTGCCCCCTACTACTCTTGGTTTTCTCTGCCTGTCCTCAGATAGTAGCAGCTCTGTCCTGCCTCAGGGCCTTTGTACTGGTGGTTCTCGCTGCCCGTGTCTGTCTCCTTCTGGTCTCCTCTTCTGAGAGGCCTTTCTTTAGTACGTACTATAGCAGCTTCCTCCTGAGTTCTATTTCTGCAGCATCCAGATCAGTCGCATTTCCTCACTGCCTGCACCTGCCCTAGCATCTGGCATGCACCTGTCCTAGTGTGCGTGCTCTACAGAGACTAGGGTGCAGCAGAGAGAAGGGGCTCCCTCTCCTCCAGGGGCCTTCTGGGGTCACTTCTCAGGCTGGGTGCATGCTAGACTCTCACCCTAGCCCTGCCCTGCATTTGCCCGTGCTCCATCCTCCTGGCCAGGCCGGGTGGCTCAGTGGTGCAGCAGGAGGGTACTGGCTCAGCGGCCCGGGCAGAGGGGCAGAGGGTGCAGCCTCAAGACCTCGGCCAGGCCATGGGCGTGGGCACAGCTCAGCGCCCCAATGCTTCCTTCCCATAGATAAGAGATTCCCTTCCTCCTTCCAGCCTTCCGCAGCCACTGCCTGCTCACAGGCCCGGCCCTTTGTACCCACATGTTGCCATGGAGATGGCGATTCAAAGGCCTGGCACTTCAAGGCTTCCCTCCTCTCCTGGCGGGCCGGGGCGGGGGTAGCCAGGACAGTTGCCCAAGCCGGCGGGTGCCACCCCCCTCTCCGTCCAGCTGAATGCCCGGCCCTGCCTGGACCAGCGCACCCACTATCTCCCACTCTGGTGCGGTGCTGGTTCTGGGCCCCACCCCAGGAACAGGGGTGCTTTTACAGGGACCTTATTCAAAGTGGGATATAATGAGGGAAACTGAGGCACACTGGTCCCTGGGGTCTCTCTGCAGCCTGGCGTGGTGCTTAGCACACAGAGGGTGCAGCGTGCTGCACAGCAGCCATGTGACTCTGGACGCGCCCTCCCTACCCCCCAGCCCAATTCACCGTCTGTACAGTGCGCCGTCCCCTCCCTGGTACCACAGGTTCCCTGAGGCTGGGACATGGGCCTGGAGAGATGCTGCCCCTTCGTCTGTGCCCCCAGCACGGGAGATCCTGGGGCTGGCAGGCAGGGTGGGCTACACTGGGCTCCTGATCCAGGACCTCACCAGTCCCACCACACCTCTGTGTTCCCTGCGTGGATCCTGTCTCTGAGTCACCCCGTCCAGAGCGTGGCAGGGGCTCTGAGGCTCTGGCGCTTTTTCTGCATCCTGTGCACCACGCACACTTCTCATCTCCCCGTAATCCACCCTTTAATAATCTCCTCAGCCTCATGCAACTAGAAGAATCTACAGCAGAATTTTCTGGTGCAACTACCCCCTCGCACCCTCCCCAGCATAGCAGAGGGAGAGGTGGCGATCCAGGATTCATCACCCACTCACTGTGGCACTTGGGCAGATCTGGGACCAGTTTGAGCCTCAGTTTCCTCTCCCGCAATGCTGGAAGCAGCCGTCTACCCTTTAACAAATATCCACAGATGTCTGGGGGACTCGGCTTCGTGTTGGGCCCAGGAACGGGACACCTCATTTATTTGGAGAGACGCTGCCCCCTCACTCCAATCCAGGAACTCTAGTGAGGGCGGCCAATCACAGACTGTCCCCCCACTCCCATCCCAGGGCAGGCTGGGCCAGTCAGGGACTTCCCTGGGGGATGACAGATGGAAGAAGGAAACCAGGGAGAGGCAGCAGAGCTGGCTGCACCCCAGGCTGGCTCCACGGGGCCCAGCCTTTGCACCCAGCCTTCCCTGCCTGCCCCCCATCCCACCCCAGCAGCTTGGCCCAGGGCAGCCCTCACCCTCACATGCTGCACAGATGGTGCCATGGTCCTGGCCCCAGGGGCCAGCAAGGGGCATGGACACAAAGAAAGATTGTGCAGGCCAGGGCCACGGGACAGACACGGCACAGCAGGATCCAGGCAGCTTCCCTGGGTGTTGCCGCAGCACAGCATCTAGGCGACCCTCAAGGTTTTACGTTAACCTCTCAGGAGCAGGTTCTCCCTTCTGGAAGGATGCTGGGGCTGGCCCGATGTCCCTTTTCAACAGAGGGGTTCCCCTATGACCAGACAGTGTTGCTAGACCCTGTGAGAAGCTCTAGGATGAAAGTGTGAGGCATCTGGTGACACAGCTGGGCCCAATCCCAATCCCAATCCCTGTAGGCGCTGCCCACTAGTGTCTTAGGTTTGAAAATGGGAGCTTTGAGTGGACACATGTGCCTCAGGGCTGCGTCAGGACTCCAGGCTCCCAGGCCAGCACTGGCGGGCCCGCCAGCCCGTGCCTATCAGCTGCCTGCTCTCCAGCCTGAGGCCAACGAGCTCTCTTGCTTGGAGCAAGGCCTGCCACAGTCTGAGTGTGTCCCCTCAAATTCGAGTGTTGAATCCTGACCCCCAAAGATGGGGGTATTAGAAAGTGAGGACTTTGGGAGGTGCTTAAACAAAAGGATGGAGCCCCCACGAGTGGGATGGGTGCCTTATGAAAGAGGCCCCAGAGAGCTCCCTTGCCCCTTCTGCCGTGTGAGGACACAAGAAGTCTGTGACCCGGAAGAGGACCCTCCCCTGACCATGCTGGCACCTGACCTGACTTCCAGCCTCCAGAACTGTGGGCAACAAATTTATGCTGTTCAGAAGCCACCTGGCCTGTGGTATTTTGTTATAACAGCCTGAGGAGACTAAGACAGGCTGGGTGCCCCTCCTCCACCACATGAGCCTCCAGGGGGCCTGCCCCGGGCCCCAGGACATGTCTGGAAGGCAGGGGGCGGGGACTGACTCTGAGAACCTCTGGTGTGGTGCGTTGCCGGGCCTGGTACACAGCAGGTCATTAGCAGACCTGGGCCCTCCCCAGCCCCACCCCCTACTGCTCCCAGAGTTGAGCTCACAGATGTCACCAGGGCTAATGTGGGCTCCCCGCCCACTAGAGGGAACCCTACAACAGGCAGAGCCCCACTTGGCCCCTCCTCGGGTGGGCACAGTTGGCCGAACACTGCTGACCGTGCTCCAAGGGAGCTGAGTGGTGCCTGTTCCAGCAAGGGAACACCTGGCCTATAGCAACGAGGTCACTCAGCCAGGAAGGGCTAGGGCTACAGCACAGGGCTTGAACCCAGCCTGGTGACCCTCAGGCCTGAGCATCCCCCACCACACTCTGCTTCCTACAGAAGAAACAGAGGAGGCTGGAGACTCAGCCACCTTTCCCCACAGGAAAGGGCCCACTGCATCTGAGGACTCCTACCCTAAGCCCACTGCCTCTTACCTCCTGGGAGCTCAGATGGGGCCACACCCCCATCTGCCGTCCGCACATGGGGTCACCCACGGGGGTGCAGCTGACCCCAGCCCACAGGGAAGGGGGGCCAGGCCAGGTCCTAGGTGCAGGGGTGCCCTCTGCAGAGCAAGAGCCAGCCTAATTCAGAACCCACCACCACGTCCAACAGTGCAGGGTAGATGGAAGGATTATACCATTAGGCCTCTGCCGCCAGGAAGAGTGGTTCAGAAGATGTTCCAGGTGGGGGCAGGGGTCCGAGAGGACGGCAGAGGGTGGTCCGGGACTGGGCCGACCAGGTGAAAAACAGGTCCATACAAACCGCCTGAGTGACGGCCCAGGTCACGCCTGCAGGGAGCGTGGTCCTACTGCTTGGTTCTATATATCCCAGGTTTTTGCTAACAAACCCATCTTTTTTTTTCTAAATAAACTTTTTTACTTTAGAACAGTTTTATATTTACACAACAGTTGAGCAGATAGTAAGGGAGTTCCCACCTGCCTCAGCCCCGCTCCCTGTGTGAACACCTCACAGTAATATGTCCTGACGGACGAGCCAGTGCTGACACAAGGTTATCAATGAAAGCCCATGCTCTATTCCTATTTCCTTAGTTTTTACCTGATGTCCTTTTTCTGTTCCAGGATCTGCCTGACTTTTAGTCATTGAAACTCCCCGAAAACAAGGGGACACAGAAGTGTGGTCGCCAGCTGGGCCTCCAGCTGCTACCTCCCCCGGCCCTGCTGGGCCCCAGGCATTCGGGGGCTTCCCGGAGTCAGGCCTGGACAAGGTGGAGAGAGTGACCCACCATGCACCCAGTGGTCACCTTCCGCACTCCTTACACCCTGTGAACCACGGAGACCCTCTGGGCCTCAGTTTCCTCATCTGTGCCACGGGCCCAGGCTACTGCCACATCCACACCGTGCTCGGCACCTGACAGGCATGTGGCAGAGCCTTTCTGCTGCCTTTGGCTGTGGCCAGATGCTCTTGGGGCTGCCCTCCCCTCTCTCAGGAGCCTGGGTCCCCCAGACAGGTCTTCCCGTCCCAAGGCCTGGATGGAGTGGGGGCGACGGGCACACAGGAGGCATTTCTGGACCTGGCAGGTGGAGTGGCTTCTGCAGGTGCCTCCCCCAGGTCCCATCCCCCCCGTTCTCAACCCCCGTCTCCTTCTGCACCCCACTTTCCCACCTCCAGCTCAGCCTCAGCAGGAAAGGGGACCTTTTCCCCAGAAAGCTCTGCTGGGACAAGACAAGCCGGTGAGTTCTGGGACAGGGGAGACCCACGTGCTCTGCTTCAGTGAGAGCAGCTCCCACCTCACACAGGTCCCTGAAGCTCAGCCCCAGGGGGCAGGGCTAGGGGGCTGCCTGGAGCTCAGGCTTGTCAGGCGCCCCCTCCTTCGATGTGGGTAGATGAGGGATGGACAAGCAGAACTAGGCAAGTGGGTCCCTGCAGAGTGGACAGTCAGCCTTGGCCACCCTGGCCCAGCACTCAGGGACCAGTGATCTGGCTCCTCCAGGCAGCCCTCCTGGATTACCCCCCTCTTTTCCAACCACTTGCCCTCTCTGTACCTCCCAGATGGACGTCCCTAGGCAGGCCCTGCAAACTCAGAGACCCCTGATCTACTCTGGGACCCCCTCAGGGACATTGCTCCCCTCACATTCCACTCCTCCTGCCTTCCCCATTCCTGTTAATTCTCCCTCCTATAAAGTAGGTCTCACTCCATTTCACCATCAGGGAAACTAAGGCTGGGAGGGGAAGGGACTGCTCAGGGGCACATGGCCAATCCGTGGGAGGCCCAGGATATGCTGGCCGCCTGTGACACGTGGGGTCAGCTGGGGTGTGGTAAAGCCATGTGGACCGCACGAGGAAGCGCAGTGGCGCTCAGGCTCAGGGGCTGCAGTGGGGGTCTGGGGCGGAGCAGGGCCTCCACACGTCCCTGCTGAATCTGGCACTGCTCCAGAGAAGCAGGACACAAGACTCGTCAAAGCAGGCCTCCGCCAGCGCCATGCTAGGAAAGACAAAAGGGGAGCGGCGCTCGGAGGCAGCTCCCTGCGGTGGGACGGCTGGGAGAGCCCCTGCCTGCGCCTTGTCAGTGGTGGCAGCCGCCAGGGGAGGGTATTTATTTTATCTAAAATAATTCTTTATTTGCTATTTTAACTAAATCCCCCAGCCTGTGATGTGGAATAAAAAGGGCACAAGGAAGCATCTCTGTCCTGCCCCATCTCTAGCCACCTGACACCCCCAGCCATACCTGCAGGTGGCCCCCTCATCACCCCCAGACATACCCATGGGTGCCCCCTCCCTCGCCCCCAGCCATACCTGCAGGTGTCCCCCTCATCACCCCCAGACGTACCCACAGGTGCCCCCTCCCTCGCCCCCAGCCATACCTGCAGGTGTCCCCCTCATCACTCGCAGACGAACCCACGGGTGTCCCCTCCCTCACCCCCAACCGTACCCACAGGTGCCCCCTCCCTCGCCCCCAGCCATACCGGCGGGTGTCCCCTCACCACCCCCAGCCATACCCGCAGGTGTCCCCTCTCTCACCAGAGCGAGCCCCCCATCTTGATGAATTCTGCCGCCCTGTCAGAGGGTGGGGGGACTGCATCTCACTGTAATTTAAATTAGCATCTTTCTCATTTTGAGTGAAGTTGGGCCTGTTTGGGCCCGTTGTAATGGGTTCGTTTCACATGTTGGTCCATTTTTCTCTTGGGCTGTTGATCATTTTCTTACTCATTTGTAAGAATTTGTTTCGTTGTAACAAAAAGTGGCCCTCTGTGAGACGAGTTGCTGATATCCCCACGTTGTTGTTTCTTTCTGGATTTCTCTCCCATGCATCTGCCTTTTATTTTTATAAGGTTGAAAATATCCATCTTTTATTTTACGGCTTCTGGGTTTTGTATAATTTTTAGAATGATTCAAGGTTTTAGAGTTTTTTATTCTTCTAGTAGTTTTATAGTTTCGTTTTTACTTTTAAAGCTTTGGTCCATTTGGAACTGATTTTAGTGTCAAGGAGTGAGGTGGGGATCCAAAACTTTCCCCAAATGTCTGTTCAGTTGTCCGGAGACCTGTATTTATTATGTATTTTGAATTATTTATTGGATAATTCCATTTTCCCTCCTGGATTTCTCCTGTTCCCTTCTCATATTTGCATTGGAGTCTCTGGGTTTTCTCTCCCATCGTCTGACTGTCCATTGGCTGTGTTATCGCGGTTCTAAAATATATTTTAGGATCCCACATGGCTGGTGTCCCTTGGTACGCTTATTTTAAAACATTTTCCTGGGTTTCTTTCATGTGAACTTTAGAATTGCTTGGGCAAGGCCTCTTGATTTATCCCGAGAACGAGCCGTCAGAGCTCAGCGAGACGGCAGGACGCGCCCGGGTCCCAGAGCTGAGCTTATGTCGCCGGCTCTGCAGCCGGGCCACGCCCCCACGGGTGCAGTGCGCAGGCGTAGTGCCGCCCAAGGTGCTGGGCTGTGCTTCTGTCCTCGGCCTCGGAGCGGGGTGTCCCAGGGGAGTGGCCGAGGCGGAGCATCTTCTCTCGGGGTGTCCTCACTTGCCTATGGGAAGATGTGGGCTCTTCTGCTCACATGCACCTGGGCAGAGCCGGCCCGGCCCTGTAGGACAGGCTGGAGAAGCCCCGTAGCCAGAACAGGTGGGCAGCACTGGGCAGGGAAGTCCAGGAGGGGAGCCTGGCCCGAGGCAGGCGGCTAAGGCCACTCTGCTGACCTCATTCCAGAGGAGGCCTGCAGGCAGCAGCCGATTGGCCCTCAGGCTGAACTTGTGCATGCTCAGCCTGGAGCCTGGGCATTGATCGGGCCTCCCAGAAACCTGACCCTCAGGCAGGTCAGGAGCAGCAGCTGGGAGCTCAGGATCCAGGATATGGGCAGCCCACAGCTCTGCACTCAGGTCTCCTCTCGCCTGTCCTCAGCCCCACCCCCAAGGCCCAGGCCCAGTTTCCACAGTAGCCGACCTGGGAGGAAGCAGCTGCCTGGCTGGGAAGGGTGCAGCTGGATGGGCTGCTGAGAAGGAGCTGGGCTGGGGTGGGCAGACCCCAGATGTCCTGAGGCAAGCTGGGAGAAGCACCTCTGTGGCTGGCAGCAAATCTTGACCAGCCTGGACTGTCAGCAGGAATCCTGGCCAAAAATACCCCTGTAGCAGGGGCCCACCTGCTGCTGCAGCTGCCTCAGAGCCCCTCCTCACGTTGGGTGCTCAAATGTGACCTTCAACCCTCATGCAAGAGGCTGGCAACAGGGCCCGTTGAACAGATGAGAAAATTCAGGCCCTGCACCCATCGAGTCCCAGCCCAGGGCCCCAGTCTCCAGAACTGGCCATAGAGACCTCTGTCTCACCTGGGCAGGGGTCAGGGTAAGGCTCAGTCCAGGATAAGCTTGGGCATAGGGTGAAGGCTCTTCTGGCCCCACCCTGCAAGACTCACTGTCCTGTGACTCTTGGAGTGCACAGCCACTTGCTGGGGGGCAGAGCCCCAAGAGCTTGGGCTGAGTCACCCAGCAGAATACAGGGCACCAGGTGAGTGCCAGGCGGGCTCTATCTCAATTGCCTGCCTCATTGGTGTGTCAGTCCCTGTGGGCTTCCGGGTAACCACATGGCATGGACACACTCTTTGTTCTGGGCTCATTAGCCGAATGACCCAGGCCCAGTCTGTCCTTCCTGGGGCTCAGTTTCTCCACCTGTTCCCTATGAGGGTGAGGGGAGTGGGAGTCCAGGAGAGGTATGAGAGTGTCTGGAATCAGCCTCCCAGAGTGTTTGTTGAATGACTAAATGACTGAGCAAGAGAGCAGATGAAGGCATTGAGGGGGGAACGTGAAGGAGTGCTCCACAGTGCCCTTTGGATGGGAGCTCTGAGCTTCAAGTTGAGCTGGCCGTTCTCTGCCCTCAGCCTCTCCATCTGGGAAATGGAGTAGATCTGCATGCCCTTTGGATCATGGCAGCCCAGAGAGGGGCCTCAAGGACTCAGGGGCCCGGGGAGCCCTAGGAAGAGCAAGACTGGGCACTGAGCCTGGGTTGGCCCAGCAGGAGCCCCTCATTGTGACCCCAGAATGGGTTTGCAATGCCTGCCCTGACCTCCATTCCTGTCCACTCCAGCTGGCAGCCATGGCCATCCCTACACCCGCTTTCCCCACCCCACTGGGTACTCATGGGTTCCCTTTCCAAGTACTCCCTGACCCGGTTTTAACTGCCTGCTGTGCTCCCGTGTGAACAGCAGCTCCCAATGTAGCTGTCACTGCCAGGTGGGTGGCTCTGGAAGAATCCGCATGCCCTGCAGGGATGGAGGAGGGGCATGAATCAGGCACTGATGCCTTGGGCACAGCCTGGGGACCCTGCCTTCCGGAGCTCTGCCCCTGCACCAGACTCTGGGTCCTCAGGGACCAGAAGCGTCCTACTCAGCCCCAGCCCCAGGCCAGGGTGGTGCCCAGACAGAGGCCACCAACCTGGCTGCCCTTGCTGGGGGAGGACCCTAAGCCCACCCCCTCAGTCACCAGGAGGGAGCCCTGGGGATTCACCCCCCCAGCCCCAGGAGGCAGGAGAAGGGGCAGGTCCTGCCTTGGGAGCCAGCAGCTGGTGCTGCACATCCCATTCGGCCTGAGTCTCCTCCCCTCTCCAGGCTCAGGCTCTTCCCCTAGAGACCCGGGGTTGGGGGGTGAGGGCCACCACTGTGCAATGCACACAACTCATTGACGGTACCCAGCAGCCTCCCGGAGGTGGGAGGTGCACATGGTCTGGTCTGGCAGGGGGCTCACCCAGCATGGCAGAATTCAGGACACTATCCCGTGAGAGGGGGCCCCTGTTCAGTGCGGAGGTTGGAGGCATTTGGAGACAGGCAGGGGCCAGTGGGATTCTTGGGGGCACTGTGGGGGCGGGCTGCCAGCCCCTTTCCTGTGCCGGCCCCGGTTGCTGCTGTGTGTGGCTTTGATGAATAAGAGATGAGGAAGTAGATTACTTATGGCTTAATATGAACCAAAGTTGGGCAGAGGGACTCCTTGGGGTGCAGAGCTGATTACCAAAGGCCAAGACACCCTCTGTAGCCCCAAGATTGGGGATGGTGGGGGGCTTCTGGAGGAAGCAGTGGCTGTGGGAAGGGCTGCCAGGATGTAGGTCTGTCTAAACTCCCTGAGCTCTGTTTTCCTGTCTGTAAAATGGGTAGTGGGGGTGGCGTCTACACCACAGGACAGAATGGGACGATGTACTTAACAGGCCTGGCACAGAGTCCTCTTGGGCCTCGGGCAGGCAGCTGCCCTCTGTGGTGAGAGCAGATGGTGGGCGGGCGCCCGCCAGCTCCCTGGCACTGGGACCACATTCCCAGCCACCCACTCAGAGTGCTGGGAAGCATCACATTGGAGCAGCACTTGGGCACAGGAGCAGATTTTGCGGCGTGACCCTCGAGGTTCCTTCCAGGTCTCTCCTTGCACTGCCCTGGGGTGGCCCAGAATGTGTGTAGCAGAGACCGTGTACCTCACTTCCCCACCCCTCCCCAGGAGGGCATCGAGAGACTGGATGCCCATGGGTACCCCACCAGGCTGCCAAGCAAAGCCACCACAGGCCTGTCTCTCCAGGATGGAAACAAGCCTCCAGGAGCCCATGGAAGTGGCGACCTTCTAAGGAAGTCGAACCATGTCCCTGTCAGCCCAGCACCAGACACAGTGGAAGGGTCCCCTCGTCCAAGCTGGATTCTATGAGTGGACCTGGAGGTTTGAGTGAAAATCGCACACTGCCCAATTAGGGCCCTACATGGCCCTCTCAGGGGACAAGAGAGGTAGACGAAGGAGGGACCGTGAGCAGGTGACCCAGCCCAGGAGGCGTTAGTGTCTGCCTTGTCCACATGCTGTACTGAACTCAGAGAGACCAAGGGGCTGGGCCCAGGGCACACAGCCAGGAGAGCCCTCTCATGCCTGATATGCTAATGGTGGAGGCTGGTCCCCAGGACTGAGGGGTGAGGCAGCCCCATGTCAGTACCAGGCCTCCTTGGAGGGGAGTGGTGGGCTGGGTGAGCTGGCAGAAAGCCATGCCCTACCTGTGGTGGTTCTGAGGGAAGCAATTCAGGCAGAAACCCAGCCCAGGCAGGGTGTAACAGGTCTGTTTAGCCCAAGAGCAGATCTGCCTGCAGTCTCCAGTCCATGCGCGCTCCTGATCCCCAGGGCAACGTGTCTCAGATCAGTGCAGCCCAAACGGCTTGTCATCTCTGCACCCCTGCTAGGCCTCCCAGGAACTGCTCAGTGTAGACTGCATTAAAGGGGCAGTGTGCAGCCAGGCTCTTCCTATGAGGTCTCTGGGTCCTCCCACAGGGGTTGACCCCTAGGGCTGGCTGTGCCCCTTGACCAGAAGCTGCAGTCCCTGTCAAGCCCTCTGCACTGGTCCCTCACCAACTGTCATCTGCCCTCCCTCCCTCACCCTCTGGGACCTGGGTGGTGATGGCTCTACAGCTGCCCTCCTGGGAAGGGCACCATCCCTCATGCTGTCCTGCACCTGCCCACACTCTGATCCATGTGCCTCCCCACATCTCCAGACTGAGAAGCCAGCTGTGTCCTGTTGGAGGCAGACTGACTCACCACCCAGCCCTGCTCAGCTCCCGTTCTGCCTGCCATGGGCCCCCTCAGGGCTAGCCCACACCTGCCCACCCTAGCCAACACCCACAGCGAACACCCAGAAGTCATCCCACAGACTGGGCTTCTGGAGACAAGGGCGCTGGCCAAGGTGCTGACTGGAAAGGGCTTGGGAAACCTGCCCGCAGCCCACAGCGGCCAGCTTGCAGGCCTCAGCCCCGATCCAATCGCACAGACTTGTGGGCAGGTGGGAGGCCCAGGCCACAGCCCAGAACATCCAGGAACATCTGGGCTTGGTGGCTGGAGAGGGTCCCGGTGCCGGAAGTCTCCATGCTGTGACACTGGCTCCCCGTTCCCTCTCACATGTGCTTGTGCCCCAGAATGGCTGCCCCCAGCTGCTGCAGGAGAGGCTTTGAACCTGCAGGGAGGCAGGGCACAATCTTCAGCAGTAGTGGGCCAGCCCAGGGCCCTGGGTCATTATAGCCACCCAGGAGCATAGGATCCTGGTCCACACTAACCCTGACCTCAGACTCATGGCCAGTGCCACATGAACTGTCATCTGGTCTGAGGTGGCCCTGTGGGGAGAATTCTTCCTGATCTGGGAGCTGCTGCATGCAGGGACCCTGGAGGAAGGGTGCTGACATAGGGCACAAGCCTCTGCTGGCTCTGTGAGCTTGGCCGCAGGTTCCCCATGTGTACAATGGGGTACACACCTCCCGTGTGGCATGGGGAGGACTCACTGATGGCACTCAGCAACCAGCACCCACTGGGGAGGCGGCAGTGAGTGCATGGCCGGGGGGGGCAGGAGCAAGTGCACAGGAGCTGGGGCGTCTGGGTTCCACTTTACCTCCTGTGTGTCTGGGAATCGAACGTACTCCTTGGTAAACCAAGGCTGGGATGCAGCTGACAGGGACCGAGCAGGCAAAGGTGTGGTCAGGGCCACAGTGCAGCAGCCAGAGAGGTTTGGGCAGTGCGGCCTCCACACCAGGCCAGAGGGCCAGCATGGGTACCTCATTGGTCTCCACCCCACAAGGCTGCCTGCGACTCTGTGCTCAGATGGGAACACTGGGCTCAAAGAGGTCCCCACTCTCCCTTGGCGAGGCTGGCAGGCTGAGAGCCCTGCACTCTGCTGACTTCTCCCAGTGCCACCTCCGCAGTGTGGAGGCTCAGTCTGGAGGCGAGGCAGCGTGCTCCCGCCTTCCCAGTCACCAGATCATACTGGCTAGGGCTCCCAGGGGGACCACCACGCCCTCAGCCAGGATGCTCCAGCCACAGGGAGGGACCCAGGGCTTGCCCTGGTCAGATCCCACAGACTGGAACCAACTCTGCCAGCCAGTCCCACATCCATGTGGTCCTCTCACCTGCAGGGCAGGCTTGAGGAGGCCCAGGCCCAGCTGATCAGCTCCCAGTGCACCTCCATGTGCAGGGCAGCCTGCAGGCACACTGGCCTGGCACCTGGCTGAAGACTCCGGGATGCACCTGGAGCTTCTCTGTGAGGCCAAGGAGAGCCCCAAGCAGGAGAGGGAAGTGGGATGCCTGTGCCCGGGTGCATGTCGGGTGCAGGGTCATCGGATTCTCCGGTCCTAGAGCCTGGGCTGGCTCTGTGGCGGGTGGGGAGTACTAAGCAAGAGGGCTGAAGGGAATCTCCTGAGCTTGGAGCCCCCACTCTACGGGAGGCAACAGATGGGTGACACCTGCGGGGGTAGGGGCAGGACTGTGCCTGCATCCCTTCCCCGGGGTGGTGCAGGGAAGGGCCACAAAGATGGGTGGGGGGCTTCGGAAGTCTCTGGAGCTTGAGGCTCAATTTTCTAACTGAAAAATGGAGCCATCCTACTCCAGCAAAGGGTTGCTGGGTAGGATTTACTGAGGCAGGAAGAGAGTAGGCCAGGCAGAGATGCCGCCCCCCCAACCCCCCCGCGATCCTCAGGCCTCAGGACAAAGCCCTTACCGGTGTCTGGCCGCGTCGGTGACCCCCACACCCGGGCCAGCCCGGCCGCCACGCCCTGAGATGCACGCTCTCAGCCCTCTCCGGCCCGGGCCGCCATCCCCGCGGCCGCCTGCAGGGGCCGCCGCCTCTTCAGAAACGCGCCGCCTTTGTCTGGGCCGCACGGCGGAGCACCGCCAGCCTGAGCGCTCCTGCGGCTCGGCCCGCGCCCCCGGCCCGCGCCCCCTCCGTCCGGTCCCCACCGCGCCCCGCCCCGCCCGGCCCGCGTGCAGGTGAGCGCCCCGCCCGCCGCGAGGCCCCGCCCCGGCCCGCCTCCGCCCCGCCCCGCCGCGCCCGGCAGGCGCGGGGACCGGGCGGATTCCTCGCGCGTCAAACCACATGATCCCATAAAACATTCATCCGCCCGGCCCGCGCTGCGAGCGCCCCTCCAGTCCGCGCCGCCGCCCTGCCCTGCCCCGCGCGCCGCGGCCCCGCTGCCCAGGCGCCCAGCGGAGCGGAGCGCACCCAGCCCTGTCCCGCGGCCGGGCCGGGCCGGAGCGGCGACGCCTGGATGCGGACCCGGCCGCGGGGAGACGGGCGCCGGCCCCGACGCGACTTTCGGTCCCCGACGCGCCCTACCCGACCCCTAAGATGAAGAGGGCGTCCGCTGGAGGTGAGTGCCCGGCGGCAGGGGTGGGCGGGGGCGGCCCTCCCCGAGCTGCAGGGCGCGTCCGGGGCTGAGGCAAGCGGGCAGAAGGGTCGCCGGGCGCCGTGAGGGCCACCGCAGTGCCCCGCTGGCTGGGACAGCGGGCGCCTCGGCCCCGGGAGGGCGGAGCCCGCGGCAGCAGAAAAAGTTGCCGCTTTCCGGGAAAGTTGGCGGCGGCGGGGCCGGGGGCGGCGGGTCAGGGTGGCCCCCGACGCTGGTCCGGGGTTGGAGTGGGGGCTGCCGGCTGGAAGGGCGGGGTCTAGCCTCGGAGCGCCCCGACCGCAAAGGGGTTAATGAGCAGGTTAGCCGAAACGTGGCTACCGAGCAGGTGTCGGGGTATCGGACCGTCTCCACCCTTGCCCGGTGGACTCGGCTCAAGACCTTTCATTTCTCTGGGGTCAAGACGCAGCGGGATGAATGGGGGCGTTGGCGACAGTAGAGGGCGTGGGGGGCGGGGCCGGCCCAGCGCTGTCCCCCGCAGGGCGGGCAATGAGAGGAGGCAGCCAAGCACCCACCATCTGCAGCGTGAGGGCCCCTGTGGGCCGCCGCCGAGGGGGGAGAGGTGGTGGGGCTTGAAGCACTCCCTCCCTGGCAGCCTTCGTGGGACCCCTCCCTCTACCTGATGTGAGGTCCTGAGAGTGGGGGCTGGGGGGGGGTGACCTCCCTCTGGGGGGGGCGTTGGGCATGCCCTGCCTAGAGGGTGGTCCCCAGGTGCCCACCGGGGCTCCTCTGCTGATGTCCACGGTGCCGCAGGCTACACACACGTTTCCTTGCACGTGCACATGTCTATAAGGGCTGCACGCTTGCACACCGCATGTGCACACGCATGCCAGGCTGCCCCAGTGTGCACTCGCACACACACTGAGGGTGCACACATCTGTGTCCTCGCCCCCGCCTGCACACCCACAGCCACACATGCATGCACATAGCGTGCCTACTGTGGTCTCCATGCCTGGCACATGCGGGGGCCCCTCAGCAGGATCCACTCCTGTGCCTACATGCGCACGTGTTGGGGGGAGGCTCTGGGCAGCCGGCGCTCACAGAGAGAGGGGTAAGAGACCAGCTGCAGGAGCTGGCCCACCTCTGTCCGCCTGCCTTCATGTCCTGGGTGTCTCCCCTTCACAGCCCCTTGGGCTTGTGTGTGTGTGTGTGTCTGTAACTTGGTGTGCATCTGCACGTGTGTGTCTCTGCTCGCGTGACCATATGTGCCTGTGGGCATATCAGCATGTATTTCTTTGCCTCCAGTTGTGTGGGGGGCCCTGTGTGCCCAGGTGGGCTCTCCTCGGGTTCTGCCTCAATCTGAGGCAGGGGCATGGGGCCGTGTGTTGGGGGCTAGTTCAGTGCATCCAGCCCAGGGTGTGCCCAAGGGGGCTCCGGCCGCCCCTCCCCCGCTCCCCTTGCTGGGCACTGGCGGCCGTGGGGGCTGGAGCTCACCTGGGCAGGGAAGGCCCTTTTCAGACCTCGAGGTCAACACCATGACAAGCAGGCCAGACTCCCCTGCATGCTCAGCAGCCACTGCCACTGGGCCCAGCGGGGGCAGGTCTGTGCCCTCTCTGCGGCTGACCCGGGAAGGCCCTGTGCCCGGTGCGTTGGTTTCTCCGTGGCGGGAGCCTTCATGGTGAGGGGTTCTGTGGTGTGTCAGTTGCCTCAGGGGCTGTGTGGGGAGCTGGGGTAAGGGTGCTGGTGACCCGCTCTCGCTGTGGTGAGGCTCCTGACCGGGGCCAGGGCTCGGAGAGGCAGGGCCACACCGCCTGCTCCGCCAGCCACCATCAGTCTCCTTGTCTATAGAATGGAAACAAGCAGGTTATCCTTATAGAATGTGGGTGGCGTGGGGACAGAGAGGGGGCTGGAGGTTGGGCCCCATGATGGGGCAGCCAGTGGGGCTGGCCACGCCTCTCTTCTGAGCTTCAGTCTTTCCATCTGTAGAGTGGGCACTGTTCCCACTCCTGCTCCAGTCGAGGTGCGGAGGAGCTAGCGCCCATGTGAGGGGCCGAGCAGGTGGTGGTCAGCACCAGCCCCTGGCTGCAGGCTGTGGGATGGCAGGAGAACAATGGCCTGGATGTGGGTCCTGGCTCAGCCACGCATTCGTGTATGACCTGGGATGTGACAGTTCACTTCTCTGTGCCTCGGTCTCCTCACCTGTGACACGAGCCAGTAATTGGGCCTCCCTCAGGGGTTGTTGGGGGCACTTCAAGGCCGAGGTTCCCGAGGAGTCTGAGCCCAGTGCTTCTGCCTTCAAAATACTCAGGACACTACCACCCACCCTGTCAGCAGTTCCCACGCAGGACAGTCCTCCTGGAACCCTTGCACTGCCAACCAGACCCCTCCCTCCTACCCATTTGCAGATGGGGAAATGAAGGCCCATAGAAGACACAGGCAAGTTAGAGTGAGGGGGTGGGAAAATGGGGGGCAGAGAGGGAGGGAGAGCCCTGCAGGAGGTGGAGGACAGCCACGCTGGGGCAGCATCTGTGCTCTGCCCCCCACCAGCAGGGAGCCAGCAGAAGCCCTGAGCCTCAGTTTCCCTATGTGAAGATTAACGGCTGGCTGGGGGTCCTTCTGTCGGGACTGGCCCTCTCCCTGTGGTCATTGATGAGAGTAGGGGACAGGGCTGAGGGAGGAGAGTCTGAACAAGCAAGAGAGCTTGTGGAGGTCTGTAGGAGACCCCTACCACAGGGTGGGCTGCAGCTCTGGAGGGCAAGGGGCAAGTCCCCCTGTCCTAGGAGGCTGAGGGCTGGCCCGAGGCCCTTGGCAGGGCCAGGTTTGTTTGCTGTGCTTTGTTTCAAGTGACAGACTGTGAGAGGCTGGGCATGTGCTGCCGAGCCTCCCCCACACTATCTGGACCCTGGCCTCCCCCTCCCTCTGCTGCCCCCATGGACAGCTCAGCCCTGGCCTCGGCCCCTCCTCGTGCCCTGCCTGGGCTTGAATTCTTGGCCTTGTGGCATGGACGTCTAAGGCAGGTGGTGCAGCACAGCAGGGGCCAGCTGGTGGGAGAGAGAGAGCCCCCCCAAGGGCCGCCGTTCCTGCTCTCCCGGGCCGGTCTCCAGGAAGCCTCCACGGAACCTCAGTCTGTGCATCCGGAAGGGTCAGGAGAACAGCATGAGGAGGGAGTCCCTCAGTGAATCGAATGGAGGGAGAGCATGCTTGTGTGAGGGAATCAGTGTGTCAGCGAGTGTGGGAAGGAGGCAGTGTGTGAGCGAAGTGCGAGTGTGTGAGGGAGTCTGTGTGTGTGTGAGCGACCCCTCTGCCCCCAGCCTCCGTCATGGGGGTCCTGAGGGCTCCTGGCTCCTGGCTGTGCCTGGTCAGTGAATTTCATGCTGCCCACCCCCAGCCTGGTGGCCCTGGCCTCTGACCCTCTGTGGCCACTGAGCCTGGGCCTCAAGGTCCATAGGAACCAGCCTGGCCACCCCCCACCCCACCTCACAGCCGTGCCGCAGCACCAGGCCCGGCCTCCCGCGTGCCCAGTCAAGGCCCAGCCTCTGCAGCCTTCAGTGTCCCCCGCCCTGTGGCCTGGCTGCTCCCACTCCCTCCAGCAGCCCAATCCTAGACCTTGCGTTTGCTCCTGACAACCTGTTCGCTCAGACACCCATTCATTCACTCACTCATTGATTCACTCAGTCAGTCATTCATTCCTAGCCTGTCAGACCCTACTCTGAGCCAGGCAAATAAAGGGATGCGATCTTTGCCCTCCTGAATTTATAGGCCTAAATGCTTTAAAGGACAGGCGGTCACAGAGCAGCAAATGGAAGCC
This sequence comes from Diceros bicornis minor, assembly GCF_020826845.1. NCBI lineage: Eukaryota > Metazoa > Chordata > Mammalia > Perissodactyla > Rhinocerotidae > Diceros > Diceros bicornis. Next base: position 33,062,371 of record NC_080774.1, on the reverse strand, counting down.
CAGCCAGAGGGTGGGCACGCCGTCCACACCCCCTGCACCCTGCATTCTCCCTGGAGCGCGTGGGCCCGGCTGGGTCCCCCCATACCGACTGCTTTGTGCTGCAGTTTCTTCTTTTGTCACTGTATTTTAAACATTTTGCACATCGGGAACTATTCTTGTGCATCATGGGTGTCCTGGTGTGTGTGAATCCCTTCCTGAGGATGCGCCATCATCTCTTTATCCCAGCCTGCCTTGGCCTCTCACGCTGCCCGGCAGTTGTGTAGCTGGACACCCAGAGATGCACTCTGCATGTGCCCCCACGTGTCCTCAGTGGAGGCCCTGCCAGGTGCCCCGGGGGCATGGCCACATGCCCCCTCACCTCACGCGGAGGCGGGACCTGATCTCCACCCCTCCTGACCTTTTAGGGGTGTGCTCCAAGGGCCTCTCCCCAGTCCCTGAGGCTGAGTTCCTCACTGGTGGTAAGTGGAATCAGCTTGCCTGCGTTGTCAGGATTCTGGCTCTGAGGATCGCCACGTGTGCAGCCGGCGCTTCAGGTCGCCTCTCTCCTGCCCCTTCTCACAGCCTCTGCCCTCGCTTGCCACGTCCTGACAGTCCTATCCCCAGGGGGCCTGCTGCCTTGCCCTGCTGGGAGAGGACAGAAGATGGGCGATGCAGCCCCCCAGGACAGGGCAGCCAGGCCCAGGAGATCGAGCGAAAAGGGGGGGCTGTGGGCAGACATCCTGGAGGAGCTGGGGGGAGGGGCTGCATTGGCAGAGACCAGGGTCCCCAATTGGCCCAGGGGGGCCTAGCAGGAGGTAAGCCCCATTCAGGCCCCTGGCACATGGAGCTGGGCCGGTGGTGAGACGGAGCTGGGGTGCAGGGGCCTGGAGTGTCAGGAGCTGGGGTTCTCCTCGGCTCTCTGGCCAGCACTGAGCTGTTTGTAACTGGCCATCACCGTTCATGCTCTGTGGAATTGAAATTCTGCGGAGTGTTGGTGGGGATTGAACGAGGGTTTCGTGGTCACGCGTGTGTGGAGCCGGCTGGGTGGAGTGGCGCTGAGGGAGCTCCTTCACCAAAGGTTTGCACAAGGTGGGGCGGGGCCTCTCTGACGGCTGCTGCTGTCCACACACCGCAGGTCCTGCTGTGCCCAGGAACCCGTTTTGGTTAATGATGGCTGAGGTTCCTCAGAGGGCCTGGGAGGCGGACCTTTGGGCCCCCAGCAAGGGCCCCAGGGATGGGTGGGCAATCCCACACAAGCCGTGCAGCCACGGCCCCTGGTGGGCGGGGGACCACGATTCTCCTGGCAGTGTGAGGCAATGTGCAAATTTAACCTTTGGGTTTATGACTCTATTTCTTTGCAGCAAATGTCACGGGAAATGTCAGGCTGAGCCTGAAGTTGGGTGAGGGGCCTATGGAGGAAGGGAGTGGAGTACCAAGGGGCTCAGGCCAAGGCGGGGCTCCAGGCCCGTCACCTCCTCCTGGGAGCCCTCTCGGATTGCCCGTCGCTTACCTGGGCCCAGCACCGTGTCCTCAGTCTGTCCCAGCCTGGTGACCTTGTTGAGATGTTGCCTTTGCTCGTTTCCTGCCAGGGCTCAGATGGGGTGGGCTTGGGGACCTGCCAGAAGTCCCCCTGCAGCCCGAGTCTGGGCAGCCATTGGATCAGCCTGTGCAGTGCCAGCTCGCTGTGTGACCTTGGGCAGCACCCGCCAATTCCTGGTCACCAGAGGCCTCATCTGTAATCCACGGCTGTTGACCGCAGGTGGTGTTCCTTGCTCAGCGCCTTCATGGGTGGGAAAATGCTCCAAGTCCGAGGCATGCTGGGTGCCGGGCTCTGGGGGAGGTGAGTGGGGACTGCATGCAGGGCCAGCAAGGGTGGGTCACTGGCTTGTGGCATCCTGTGCCTGCTCCAGGCACACAGTAGGTGCTCAGTAAAGAGCGAGGGGCAGGAGTGGACGTGGAAGTTGGGGAGGGCTCAAGGCCAGTTGAGAATCCACAGTCCCCAGACTTGCTTGCCTCCCTGCCCACCCCGACAGGGCCAGCCCTGAGGCCTCAGCCTGGCCTGTCGCCAGTTCTGCTCCAGCTCTCAGTCCCAGTGGTTGATTAGTGAAGTTTACTGCCCCCCTGCTGTGTGTGGGCCGTGTGGCTGGGTGGGAGGTGGCACTCAGGCCCCTAGGCTGCCGCCTCCCAGCAGCTCCACATCTGTCTTCCCTGCTCCACTCCGCTGGGCGTCCCGGGTCCCCCAGATTCAGCTTCAGCCTGTCCGGTGGTGAACACCTCTGTACCACCTGCTCCTCCAAACCCCATATCCGGGCTCAAGGCCCAGGGTCCTGGTCACCTCCCTCTACCCATCCCCAAAGGTAAGTCCAGTGTCCAGTGTGACCTGCTCCCTGTCCATCCCCTTTTATCCCTCACTGAGGGCCTGCCTCCAGCTAGGCCCACGGCCACGAACACCCACAGCTCCCTGCCTGCCACCTCGTCCTCCATTCGGGCACTGAGATGCTTTCCTAAAACATGTTGCCAGCCAGGCCCCACTGCCTCAGCCCTCCCACGTCTGCCCTTGGATGAGGCCTCTTTGTTTTCAGGGCCAGGGCGTCTCACTGGGGAACTTGCTCTTCTACTCTCCCTGGGGGAGGCCCTGGCTTCCTGGTCCCAGCGCCCAGCGGGCACTGTGTCTGTCTCCCCATCTCAACGTCCCCACGTCCAGCCCAGGCCTGGGTCCGGGGTGCAGGGAGCCATGAACGGTGGGGGGCCTGACAGGCAGTACCCTGAGTCAGCTCCCAAGGGACACAGGAGCTGGCAACCCTGCCCTTGGGCATGGCCACTGGCCGCCAGGCGCAGGCCAGTTGTCTGGGGGGCGGCAAGAGGGCTGATGAGCAAAGGCCAGGGTCTGGAGAGCGAGCAGGTGGGCCGACCTGGGGGGTGTCCTTCAGGCGGGGGCGGGGAGGTGCTGCGTGCCATTGGGACCCCCTGGGCTTTAGCCCAGAGCCAGCTGTGCACTTGGGCGAGTCACTCTGTTGCACGAAATATTGTGAAGGAGGAGTCAGTGGTGAAGGCCGCCCACAGGGCCCAGCCCTTCATGGGACCTTGATTGTCCCCGCTCTTGGGGCCCCTTCCCCTTCAGGTGAGACCCTCCTGCCCTGGGCTGGAACTTGCAGTGGGAGTAGAGGCTGCTGATGGGGCTTTCAGGGCCCTCAGTGAGCAGTGGGCCCCCCACCAGGGGCCTCCTTGGATTCCCAGTCCTTCCCAGCTGCTCTGCCCTGAGGGGGTCTATGGTGGAACTCAGGCAGACGGGTGGGGAAGAGTGCGTGGGCCCCACTGCGCTCTCAGGAGCAGGAGCCTCTACTGAGCCTGGGGAGCGCAGAGGAGGAGCCCCTGTCTGGGCCCGCAGCTCCTCTCTCCGTCCTTCTGCAATGAGGGTCCAGGCAGGGCCAGCGGCTGGGGAGTCTGGAGGGGAGACTGGGGCCCGTGGAGGGGTCTCCACTCTCTGCAAGGAGCCTGAGGCCCAGCGGGGGTCCGGGCAGGTGGGCATTGAGCCTGGCCACAGGAACTCCGCACTGACTTAGAAGGAAATTCAAGTCCCTCTGCCTCGCCATGTGGAGGCTTCCGCCACACAAGTAGTCACTTTACACCAGCCTTGTGGTGCGGTGGGAGGGACGGCCCGTGTTCCCGCCGGGTCCTTGGGCAGGGTGGGGTCCAGGCAGTGGGAGGTGGGCCACCTGCCCCCTGGGTATGGTCTCCAGCCCAGAAGCACTTCCCATCCCCAAAGATGTGGCTGGAAACAGAATTCCAGAGACAGGCCAGTCCTGGCCGGCCAGCAGCATGCTCTGGGTACCACATCACAGCAGTCCTTGGAGGGCTGTGGGGGCCCAAGGTCACACAGGCCACTCTATACCCGGCTCTCCCAGCTGCCTCCATCGCGCACCTGGCCAGGAACCTGGGAGGGGGTCCTAGTGCCCCACCCTGTCGCCACCCTTCTCAGCCTTGCCAAGGTCCCTCCCACACGCTTTCCACTGTCCATTCCTTCCGTCCATGCTGGTTGAGCCCCCGTGCTCTGGCAGGATACATCCAGCCCCCTCTCCTCCTCAGAGAGCACAGAGCTGGCCAGTCACACTCCTAGCTGTCCCCCGCCCCCGGCTCCCCAGCGTATCCCTGAGAGATGAGGCCGTGTGAGGCAGTGGCCAGTGGCCAGTGAGCCTGGTGGGGACCCTTAAGTCTCCTTGGGGGTGGAGGCCAAGATCCCCAGGGCCATCTGAGGAAGCAGCAGGACTTTCACTGTCCCCCACCCCACCACATGGTTGGCCTTCACCACATGACAGGGGCTGATGGAGGGACTAGGGGGCCCTGGGGCTGTGGTTCCTGAGTATGGCCTGGCAGGTGACCCTGCCAGTGTCCGCTGGGGAGGACCTCCCTGCCCTTGGTGGGGTTAGCTGGGCACCAAGATGCACATTCGGGGTGGGGGTTAGAGGGAGCCCTGGACAGGTCCCCGAGGGCCACTTGCTTTTCTCTCCATTCTCTCAGCAAATGCTTTCTAGCAGCAGGGACCCCTAGATTCTTGTGACATGTTCTTCCCCCAAGGCCCCCCATGTCCTGGGGAGACACCCCAAAGCCCACGAGGTCCCTAGGAGAGAGAATTGCTAGTTGGGTGCCAACAGAATAGTGAGGACCCTGAAGCCTGAGCCCCCCACAGGGCCCCACCAAGGCCACACTGGCCTCTGGCCTTAAAGAGGCACAGGAGCTGCTGGCCAAGGGGGTGCTCCTGGCAGGAGCAGAAGCCTGGAGACGCTGAGACGTCCTGCTGCATGAGGCGGGGTGGCTGGGGCCGCTGGGATGGCCCCAGGTCCATGGGCTGAGGGAGAGGGAGATGGGGGTCAGGTGAGGAGCTTGTGGGGGCCAAGAGGGGAGCAGAGGGAGAGGCTTTGGGATCTCAGGCTGGAAACAGGGTGGAGGCCACGGAGGTGGAGGGGATGCCCCTCCCCCGGCCCCACTGGGAGGCCAGCTTGCTGCTCTGTGTGCTCCCGGTCGTGTGGCACATGGCCCCTGCACACCGGCTGTGTCCAGGCTGTCTTTCATCTGCCTGCCTCAGCCCCAATTTATATCAGGCAGAGGCTGACACAGGGACAGGTATGACAAGTATCTAGCTTCCTGTTCAAAAATTAGCAAAAGAAAAACTCTCCCCATAAAGATATTCCATCTGCATACCTCCTGGCTGTCACCGAGAGGACCCGTCATGGCCAAGACAGATGGTAGCCCCAATGGACTCCAGTCTTCACCGGCTGCTGGGGCCGCAGCCTGGCCCCTGGGTGGCCCGAGGCGGGCGGTTGGGGGAAGGGGATGGATGGCTGTGTCAGTGCCCCTGCGGAGCCCTCTCCGATGCCGTGGCTGCCTGTCCCCCACCCCCAGATCACAGGAAGCCTGATATAAGCATGACCGTCCTCATCAGTGACAAGGGGCCCTGGGGGAGGGGGCAGTATGCTCCTCTGGTGGGTGGTGGGAGTTAGTTAGGGAGGGAGGGGCTGCAGGCCTTCACACTCCGGCCCCTGCAGCTCATTTCCCGCCAGGTGCCTGACACCAGCTTGTTCACTAACCGCACATTGGCCGGAGGCCCAGGCGGGGTCAAGACCCGCCCAGCATGTCACTCACGCAGGACCCTTGGGCCTAGCTGATGCCCTTTCCCTGCCGAGTACCCCGTGGTGGAGCCACAAGCCATGACTCTGGCCAAGCTCCACGGGCTCTGCCTGTGCACCTGCTCCCGCAGTGACCCCATCGGGGCTGAGTCCAGGGTGCGGGGTGGGTCTGAGGTTGGACACCCCAGGCGAGGCTGTGGTGTGGGAGGGGGACCGGTTGGGAAGGGTCGGCCTCTGAGGGGTGGTGTGGTGGGGCTCTGGGGAGAAGAGTCCTTCCAGGGGGGTGTGTCTGGGAGTGTGGCGGGCATTCCAAAGCAGGTGCTGCCTGAGCAGAGGCTTGCGGGAGCCACAGGACCCAGTGCATATGCCAGCATCAGGGTCTGGGATCAGGCCTGTCATGTGAATGTAAGGAATCTCCATCAGGTCCCAGCATGCCCTTTGTGGCTATGACTTGACCTCTTCTCTGTCAGATGGGGACGGCGGTCCCTGCTGGGAGCAATGTGAGGTGCCCCTGGGGTGCTCCCCCAGGGCGTGCACCCACCGTGCGCCGGCCCTGCGGCAGCCGAGGGCCTCTACACAACTGTTGGGGGGTGGTGGGCCTCGTTATCTGCATTTTCTGGGCAAGGGAATGGTTCCAAGAAGTTGGGAGACCCGCCTGAGGCCCCACCAAGGCAGAGCCAGCGCCCGAAATCCTGGCCTTCTCCCGTTCCCTGTGGGGCCGAGCATGTGGGCAGGGACCCCACAGCACGGGGCTCGTGCAGGGGCTCCCGTTGCCCGAGGACAGCCTCATCAACCCTTCCTGGAGCAGAGCTGCCCCGTCCAGGGTCAGCACACGAGACCAAGCAGAACCAAACTCAGACACTGCCCATTCCACCCGTTCGTATGGATTGTGGAGAATCTGGAAAAGTAGCAGAGCTTTGAGAAAGAAAGCGGTCAGCTCAGGCTGTCGTAACAAAATACCACAGACTGGGTGGCTTAAACAACAGACGTTTCTTTCTCACAGTTCTGGAGGCTGAAAGTCTGAGATCATGGCGCCAGCGTGGTTGGTTCTGGTGAGAGCTCTCTTCCCGGCTCGCAGACAGCCGCCTTCTTGCGGTGTCCTCATACAGAGAGAACAGAAACAAGCTCTCTGGAGTCTTCTGATAGGGCACTAATCCCATCATGGGGCTCCACCCTCATGACCTCACCTCATCCAAACCCCATCACCTCCCAAGGCCGCGCCTCCAAACACCATCATGTTGGGGGTTAGGGCTTCAGCATATGAATTTCAGGGAGATGTCCCCCACAGGGATGTGAGTGTCCCTCTCCTGGGCCTGGATACCCTCCAGGAATGCCATCTCCACAGCCTCGAAAAGCCTGCAGCTTGCCCCTAGTGATGGACATTTCTGGCATTCACATGACAGACATTTATGGAGCACCTACTGTATGCTGGTCACCAGCCACGGTCCTGCCCTCGTGGAGCCCACAGCCCAGGGGGCGGCCAACAGAAACAAACAACGTGGAGGCCTATGAAGTTGACCAGCAAGGTGTGGGGTGAAGCGGGCACCCTGGCATTGGACAGAGGTGGGGGGTCGGGGACTCTACGAGTGGGTCCACTGAAGTGCCCCCACCCCTGGGGATTTGTCAGGTGCTCAGACCCAACCCTGTTGTGTTGGGGTGTTGTGAAATCATTAGAAACATTTTTAGGAAAAAGACAAATGGCTTCTCAGGCTTGATAAAGTTGAGCGGTGGTCAGCCTGGGCAGGGGGCCGAGGGAGGCTGGCCGACGCTGGGTATATCCTCTGTGGGGCAGAAGGTCAGGCTGCCCGGTCCTCGGGGTTACGTGGGGGCTACAGATTGCCCCCTGACCCTGACGGCCCACCCTGGCTGCCGGTGCCTGTGGTGGTCCCCAGCAAGTGCTTGGGCTTTCAAGGGCTCCTTCCCTGGTCTGACCCTTCCTCAGCCCAGGGGGCATCTGTGCCCTGGGTCTGGTGGGTGGGGTAGGCCGGGCCTCTTTCGGAGCTTCCAGCAGGGGTTGGGGATGGGGAGAGGCCTTGCAGGAGCCTCACCCGTCCTGGGGGCAGTGCTGAGGAAATGAGGCCACTCTCCCAGGCCCCGCCCCCGGGGCAGCCGACCCCCTTCCACGTGCCAGGAGCGCCTGGCGCGTCAGCCTCAGGAAGTAGCCGGAATACACTGACCTGCTTTTCCAGGAGGCAGCGGCGGCGCCTGGTCCTCCCACCCTCGCTGGTGAGAAGCCGCCAACACTTTCCATCCCAAATTGATTTCAAATAAGCAAGAGTTATCACACACAATCATATAGGAATAATTTATCACTCGTTAATAAAAGAGCAATTATTTATTCTCGTCGCCCCTGCCTGCATGCCCCGGGTTCGGTTGCAGAAACGCAATTGGGGCTCTTGCAGAGGCCGAGGGAAGCCTGTTTGCGCTCTGCTAAGGCCAGGGTGAGCCCTCCCCAGGGGCCACAGACCTCCGCTTCGGAGGCCCCATGTGCAGGCAGCCCCCTGACGGGTTTGCCCGCTGGGCCCCCTGCTCTCGGGGGTCCTCAGTCTGGTGTGGGGGGCTTGGATCTGTGAACTGGCGGCAGGGTGGGGCTGAGGAGGGGCCGGGAGGGGCTTCGTCCTGGTGAGGGGCTGTGGAAGATCCGGGCACACAGCTGGATTTTCAGGCCAGGAGCTGTCCCTTCAAGTGTCTGGATTGCAGAGGCCTCTGGAGCCAAGAGCCCAGAGTGTCGCTGGAGATCCGGGGCGACCTTGGCCACTCTCGGCTGAGCAAAGTGCCAAAGAGCATCATTGGAGGCCACCGAGAGTGCTGCTCAAGCAGTCACGGTCCCACTTTCTCCTCCTGCACCTTGGAGATGCCTGCTTCTAAGCCATGTTCATCTCCACCTTCTGGCAGATACACTTTATTTTTTCATTGTTTATCTCTATTTCTGAGATTTCAGTGCCAAATATTCAGTCGTTTTTAAAAGATAATGTTGTGGTCAACCATATCTTGCTCAAAGTTAAACCCTGCACCCAGCCCTTGGAGGCTGATCTGGAAGATCGGCTTGCTGTGCCCCCGCCCCAGGCCTCCTTGAAGGCAGCCGCTGTTGCCCTGTTCCCTGTTTTTCCAAGTGGTTACCTTCACATTTCTGTTCCTACCCCAGCTCCTCTTCTCCAGCACACTCCCCAGCGTGCTGTCTCACTACCATCAGTTAAATTCATAACCAGTGTTTCCCAACCCAGGTCACATAAATGCACTTCACACCCTGCCACGGGGTAGGGGAGGGTACTATGGTGACCCTCCCGCTCTTGTATGGCCTTCTGTTTTTCCTGGATTTTACGGTTGACTTTGTCTTTTCTCTCTTGTCCCATCTGCCACCCTCATGTGCTTGCTCTTCTCCACCTCAGGCGTTCTACTGAGTCTCATTTTACCTGGCGGAGGTCTTACCCCAGGCCTTTGTTCTGCTGTCCCCCCCTGGGTGAGGCATGCTGTGGCCCCTTCACAGCTGCCCAGGACTTCTTTTCATCACCCAATGTTTCCTGGGCCCCATGCATTCCTCTTTTGGGGTTTATGTCCTTGTTTCAGCTGAAGGACATCCCCAGCTAACTCTGTAAGGAGGGCGCAGTGAAGAATCGTTCTGCGAGTCCTTGTGTGTTAGCAAATCCATTCAAGCTGGAGTAGCCCAGTCCGGAATTCCGTGTTGCAAATACTTTCCCCTCAGAGTTTTGAAGCCATTGCAGTTTTCTTGTCTTCTGGCGTCCAGTGTGCTGTGGAAAAGTCTGATGCCGCGTTGCTTTTCCCCCGAGAGCTTCAGGCCTCTCTTGACCCCCAGAGGCCAGAAACTGCGCTGTGACTGTCATCCATTGTGTGGCCCTTGCCCAGTGGAGGCCGAGTCTTCGGCTCTAGGAGATTTTCTGGTATTATTTCTGTGATAACTTTTTTCCCTTCTATTTTCTCTTTCTGGAACTCCCCTAGGACAGGCGTTGGACCTATATTTGTCTTCTGAATCTCATCATTTTTTTTTCTCTTTCTCTTTTTGTTTTTCTTTCTGCAAGACTTCCTTGACCTTGTTTTCCAACCCTTCTATTGATTTTTTATAATTTTAGCAATTCTATTTTTAACTTCCAGGCATTCTTCTTGTTTTCTGATGGCTCCTTGTTCATAGCACCCTGTTCTTGTTGTAAATCCTCCTCTGTCCCTATAAGGACACTGAGTAGATTTTTTCCTAATTTTTACTTGTTCCCCTGCACTGTCCCTGCTTCCTCCAGAGTCGGTTTCCCTCTTGTCTGCACTGGCGCATTTTCCAGACGCTTGCTTTTCTGGTCACATTACAGGGAAGCACTGAAGCTGCTTAGATGCTCTGTTGAGAGTGCGACTTGTCAACATTTTGGGTGATCAGGCAGGAGCCGCATGGCGCCCCCGCCCGCCCGGAAGCAAGTGGTGGAGACCCTTTCTGTGGGTGTTTCTCCCCGGGAGCAGCCCTGTCGCCTGGCTTTCTGCCCCTCCCAGTGGTGCTCCATCGCCATCATCTTGGGTCTCAGGAGTGGGGGAGAACCTCTGTCTCCAGTGTGGGTGGCTGGTGGGCAGGGAGGGGACCGCTGGGTGTGCCAGTGCTGCATGAGAAGCGTCAGCGATTGCATCCACGCTGAGTGTGGGCGGGGCCATGCAGGGGGTGGGTCGGGGGCTTCAGGCCTGTCTTTGAGCCTCCTCGCTCCACCCGGGCTGAGCTCTGCTGAGGTGGGAAGGTGGTTCTAGGCTCACCTGCAGCGCAGTCTGCCCTCTCTTGGACAAAGCAGAGCTGTCAGGCAGGTGGGAGCGCCCGGAGATTGCCCCAAAGCAGAGCAATCAGCATGGCCCCAGGGTGCTGCTCCTGAACGGTGGGCCCCACCCCCCTGGGCTCCTCACCTGAGATGGGGCTGACCAAGGTCAGACCGGCAGAGGCCCCACCCCAGCCTCTGGGGAGGCAGGACACAGGCCACAGAGCCAGTGCCCAGGAGGGGGTGCCCAGTGGGGTTTCCAGGCTAGAGGTGGGTGCTGGCCTGTTGTCATCTTCATGTCACTGGTGTGGAGACAGACTCAGAGCAGGCCGGCAGCTTCCCCAGCCACTAGGTGAGGGAGTACAGCGTCCGCATCTGAGCCTGGGGTTACCGGACCCCAGGGCCCACCTCAGCCAGCCCAAGGAACAGAAAGCCTAGGCCGAGGACAAAGCACTGTGGGGGGTCAGGGAGCCCAGAGCATGGGGGTCTCAACAGCTGGCCCGCTGCAGGGGGAATGGCTGCCCCTCTCTGCTCTGTGCATCTCTGGGGCTCAGGGTCTCCCTGGTGCCCTGTGGTCACCTCACCTCTCCAAGCCTCAGTGCCCTTGTCTGAGGAGTGGAGGTAGACGGTCACCCCCTCACTGTGCCGTGGGATGTGGTGAAACCTCCAGGAATGAGGGAAGTCTGTGCCTTGGTCCACCCCAGGAGGCTGAGGGCCCCCGTCGCTCCCCTTCCTCCTCCTTTCCCTCCCCTCTCGTGCTATGTTAGGCTGGGCGGTAGTGGTGGACTGGCAGGGCCTCCCTGGAGACACATTCATCCAAGAAGCTCCTGTGCAGCTTCAAGGCAGTGATGCTGGAATGGGGTGTCTTGGGACGTGGCCGCCCAGCACCAGCCCGCCACTCCCTGGCCTCTGGGCTCCCTGCCCTTGCATGAGGCTGGCTTTGCCCCCGGCCGGCTCCTGGCTGCCTGTGACGTGAGGGTCTTGCACATGACTGGTGTGATGACGATGATGGTGACAAGGACCGTGGGCCTTCACAGACTACTTTCTGTTCCAGATCCTGGACTGAATCTCAATGTCCTGGGAAGTGCATCAAAACTGACTTGCCATGTCCCCTCCTCCCAGCCCAAGCGGGCAGTGTGATGCTAGTGGGTCAGCGAGCTGCCCTGGGCATGACCTGGCCACAGAGCCCTAGAGGAGGGCGCTAGGTCCCAGGGCAGTTGAACTGGCCCAGAGACCCCTCTGCCCACCCCAAAACCACCTTCCCCAAGATTCGTCTCCCTGAAGTGTCGTCGTCATCCTGCAAGCGGGGGCCGCAGTCAGCACCTCCTCTCTGGGGACGTCCGCCCTCTGCTCCTCACGACCAGTGTTGGCTGCGGTGTTTTAAGTTGTCCTCTTTGACGTGTTTGATTGCGAGCCTCCCCGCAACATCTTTAGCAAAATGATTGTTTTTCTTTTGACCTGCAGAGCTTTTCAGAGTCACCTTCTCACCACCCCATGAGATGCCACTGGCCTGTCCGCCCCAGCCATGTGGCCTCGGCAGGACAGTGGCCTTCTCTGACCCGTGGTTTCCTTTTCGTTAGGTGGAGGTTCGAGTGACCTCTGTGGGGCCTTTGTGAGGGTGCCAGTGGCAACACCCACACGCAGCAGGGGCTTGCTGTGCTCCCATCACAAGCCAAGTCGGCAAACTGTTTCTCTAAAGGGCCAGATACTAAATCATTGCAGCTCTGTGAGCCGCGCCAGGAGTCGTCTCCACTCCACCCTGCCGCAGGAGCGCAGAGCAGCCACGGGAGACACACAGGTGCCGCCGCACATCAATAACACATTGTTTACAAAAACAGGCGACAGCCAGCGGGCTGGTCTGCCAGATGCCAGGAGAACAGGGGCACGAGGGCCCATCGGCTCTGACAAGAGTTCACTCTGGTCACCTGGACACGGTGCGCTGGCCTCAGCTGGTGGTGACTGCAATGGGAGCGTCTCGGGCTGAGGGTCATTTGCGGCCTCTCGAAACCCTCATGCCCTGGAAAGCACCAGCCTCCCCACTTGTCTAGGCCGGGGCGCTCGCCAGGCCACACTGGGCTTCTCCACGGTCTTGGCAGGTGCTGCCCCCACCCCCCTGCAGATGTTAAACCCGTCGCAGAGGCCCGAGCCCCGCTGGTGAGGAGTGTTTGTGAGAGCTTGGCTGTCCTGGGACCACTCAGGTGGCTGCAGGTCAGCCGCTCCCTCTGGGCTGGAGCTGATCCCGGGGGGCGAGCAGACGGGGGCCGCCGAGACCTGCGCCTGTCTCTTCACAGCGGAATGAATCCTGCTTGGGCAGAGGCCGCCAGTCTGCCTCGTCGTGAACAAGTGCCGAGGGCTCGAGAGGATGTGGGGACATGCCTTCCGTGCTCTCCCACAGCAGAGGAGAGCAGACCTTCTCCTGCCCTGGCACCTGGGAGGGCTTCTGTGTCTGTCTGGTCTATCACAGCAACCCCTGTGCCCTGATCCACCCCGGCCCCAGCAGCCAAAGGCCTGAGAGTGCACCCCGAGTGTGCATTCCTAGGGTGTGTGCCCTGCGTGTGTACTTTGCCCTGTTGGAGTTTGAGGCTCTAGACCTCAAAAGAATGGTCAGCTTCGTGCAGGCAGCAGAGGCAGGGTCCCAGCAGGAGCTGGCCTGGATTTGGGGGGAGGGCAGGACCCAGTGCTGTTGGCCCCACCAGGCTAGGCACCCCCTCTTGGACAGGAGCTGGCGGTGAGAAGGGGTCAGGCCTGGTGGATGGGCATGGTGGTGAGTGTGGCAGCGCAGTGCCCAGGCCCCAACACCGGGAGTACCCCCTTCCTGAGCCCCCAAGGGCAGGGGCATGTCAGCCACCGGCCGCTTCCTCATGAGTGTCTTCTGGGGACTTGAGCCCATGCTGGCCGCTGGATTGAATTAGCAGAGGGACTGTGATGAGCTAGTTGTGGAGACAGAATTCTCCAGGTAATTGGGCAGTGGGCATTTGTTGGTGGCCTGATGGAGGGGTGCCAGTCTCCTGTTGGGGAGGGGACGCTGGCTGAGGCCCTGGAGCACTGGGGTCGGGGGCAGCCTCCAGATGCTGGCATCCTCAGCTCCCTGTGCGAGCTCCCTGGGGTGGGGGCCAAGGGAGGTGGGCATCAGGTAGAGATACGTGGGCTGGACAGGGCAAGGTTCCAGAGCCTCCAGGCCAGCCGCCCCGCCTTGGCCAAGGGTAATTCCCGAGGCCTGGTTGCCAGGCCAAGGATCCTGCCCATCAGAGAGCCTGCCTGGACCCTCGCCCTGGCAATGGGCTCTGGGGCTCCTCCCCTGACATCCCCCTGCCGTCTGGGGCCAGCTCAGGACTCCAGGACCCCTTAAATCCCCCATGTGGTGCATGCCATGCAGCAGGGTGACCGCCTATGATCAGCCCCTCCTGGATCACAAGTGTCACGGGCCGAGGTCTGCATCCTGGTCTCGGGCCTGCGGTGCCCAGCGCAGCGCCTGGCCCAGGCACTGCCTGTGTGTTTGCTGAGTGAGCACATGAGGGTTGGGTGAGTGAGTGCAGCCCCTACCACAGGCCGCCCCTTGGAAGCGCACCATGGGGCAAGCTGTGCGTCCAGGGCCCCCAGCTCACCGGTAGGCTGGGCCCCTCCCCTGCAGCCGCGGTTTCCTTAACTCAAAAGGGGCCTAGGCTGCCCTCCCAGCTGCTGTGTGGGCTGGAAATTTGGGGCGGCACTGGAGCTTGGGTTCAGGGTGGGGGTGATGGGTAAGGTGGGGGTGGAGAGCTTTAACCCTAACTGCCCTGCAAGGCCTTTCAGCGACCGGGCACCGTGGGGGTGGGAATCCTGCTAGCCCTGGGGCTGCAAGCAAGTGGTCCCCCCGAACTTCATTTTCGTCACCTGTAAAATGGGCCGATAAACTAGACCCTCACAGAGTTCAGCAGACAGAGGGGCTCAGGCAGCACAGAACAGTCAGGAGGCTGGTCTTGCCAGCTCTGCCCATGCTGGGCCTCAGTTTCTCCCACTGCACACAGCTTGGCCTGGAACTGTTCAGCTCTGGGCCCAGCACCCTCCTGCCGTGGAGGATGACCTTGCCCATTATCAACCCGGCCAGCTGGACCTGCCCCTGCAGCCACCACCCCAAGAAGATCAATAAGGAGCGGGGCCTCCAGGGGCTGGCAACTACGCCCCCAGGAGATGCAGGGCCCCGAGGGTGGGCTGCCCCGTGGGAGCTGCTGTCACCCTCCTCTTCCTGCACCTGGAGCTAGGGAAGGGGCCCAGGAAATGCCATGGGCATGCACACTGCTTCCGTCGTGTCTGTGGACCAGAGGACGGACGGAATGTGGGTGGTGAAGTGTGAGAAGTGAGTGAAGGGGGGCCAGATGGACGACGTGGGGGGGTGGGCGGGTGAGCCAGTCGCTAGCGGAAGGGGAGGGTGTGAGCACAGCACTGCCGGGGAGCCCTGACCCTCCGCGTCTTGTGGAGGACACCGGCCCCCCACCCCCGCCCAGAGCTATTTCTGGCCTCAGTGTGCTGAGCTGTGGCCTCCTGTTCTGCCTTGTAATTGCAGTCTGTGACGTGACCCTTCATGGGACGTTCTTGGTGCTCCAGAGGGTCCTGAGCCGACCCGTGTGCTGGCTGTGCTATAGCTGCCCACCCCCTCCACAGCCTACTGACCCCAGCCTCCTGAGGGGGTGGGCAGCAGCTGAGAATCTCCTGGAGATGTCCCCTCCCAGCCACCCATGGCACAGGAGGGAGCCGTGGGCCCCAGCGCCCCGCTACAGAAGGGCCACACCGTGGCTGCTCTTCAGGCTTGGGCTGAGTGTGCCTCCTTCCCTCTCCCACCCTTCCTCCTGGACCTCCCTGGGTGGGAGCCAGCCAGGGGTTAGCCGCTCGCTGCCTCAGTCTCTTAGCCTGTAAAATGGGCTCACGATGCTGAGGAGACAATTGATTCTTATGCAGCTCTGAATTCCACCTTTTCATAACAGCCGGTGGACCCACTTAATGACCTCCAAAGTGAGTGTTCCTGCCGCCCCATTGCAGCAGGAGCATGGAGGCCTGAGGTCACGAAGCCTGTGCCCTGGGCCTCTCAAGCTACCAGCCCCGTGCTGTCTCTGTGGCCTCACCTGGGGGGGCAGAGGCGTCCCCATGGGACCTCAGGGAGCTGCACCCTCTGGACCTCAACCTCGGGCTGGGGGCCCCGGGAGCAGCGAGGGCCAGGGAACACACCAGAGACCTCCCCTGGCCTGCAGCCTCCAGCAGTCCCTGCCCCTGAGCTGCTGAGCTCTGCAGCCGCCTGCCCGACGCCCACTGGCTCCCGCGGCTGCTGGTGAGTCCCCAGAAGCCACCCGCCCCCGCTGGCTCCCTCCCTTCTCTTCTCCTTCCCTCCTCCCTCCACCTGCCTCCCCCCTTGCGGTGACCATCAAGGGGAACCTGGGCCCTTTGCTGTCCAGGAGCTGCAGCAGAGTGAGGATGCATGTGCCCCTCGGGGCCAGCCCCAGCTGGCGCCCCCCAGCCTCCTAGGCCTCTGGCTCCATGGTCTTGTCGGCTGTCATTCCTGCCCCATCTGGCTGCCCCAGCGGGAGAAGCCCTGAGCAGCATCCAGTCACTGTCCCCCTCTATCCTCCCAGGCGGGAGTGGCTGGTCGTCCCCCAACCTCGGTCCTCATGCCCCAGCCACTGATCCTGAGCCAGACCTGGGCTAAGGCGGGAGCCCTTCGCCATGACCCGGTGGGCCCCTCCATGGGGAGAGCACTAGAGGAGGCCCTGGCCATTCTGTGGTGAGGCCTGAGGAAAGAAGGAGCGAAAAAAAGTCACAGGGATGACGGGAAAGGGACTGGTTTGGGTTTGTGCAAAGCTCAGGTGGCCTGGTGGCCAGGTGTGGGACTGTGATGGCTGCAGGGGCCTGGAGGTGCCTTGCCATGGTTTCCGTGAGTGAGACCTGGAGTTGTGGCAGGGCTGTTTTCTTGCCACATGTACCTAGGAGCGAGCTGGCCATGGGTGCTCACTGAAAACTGGGACCCAGGGAGGCTGGGCACGAGTGGGAAGTGGGGCCGAGGGGAGGCCGGCGGCCAGCTGGAGCCGATAGGCAGGCTGGGTTGAGAGGAAGGAGAGGCAGCCAGGGCAGGGTGCAGCCCGGGGCATCCGACAGATGGGCAGGACCCTCGAGGGTGCAGATCTGGAGGCCAGAAAGGCCTTCTGGCTCAGGGGTTGCAGAGGCCAGAGAGGACCGAAAGGGGATGGGACCATGGGTTGGGCTGGGAGGACAGCCCGGGGAGAGGACGGGGAGACCTTTTAGGGTTGGGAGGCGTCAAGTGAGTGACCAGGTCCAGCCCATGCGGTGTGGTCAGGGGACGCCCTCCCACTACCTGGTGGGGTTGCCCGTGTCCCTAGGACTCCTGCCATGACTGTGAAGCCACACTCCAAAGTTGGGTTTGATTATCTCATAAAAAGACGCCCCCTCTGCTTGCTCAGCAGAGGGGTTGCCATAGAGATCAGCGGGCAGGCCCCAAGAGGGGCCGGGCTGGAGCCGATTACTGTGGCTGCAGCAAGGAGAAAGCCCACCGCCAGCCATGCCGCTGACAGCAGGGCTACTGTGGAGGGACCGACCCTCAGAAGTTGGTGTCCCAAAAGCGTTTGGCTCGGCAGGGACAGAGCTGTGTCTTTGCGCCCAATGCCAGCTTCCTGGCAGGGCTGAGCCACGCAGCTGCTCTGCCACTGGCCCCCACGGCGTGGCTCAGCCCTGGAGTCTCGCTTGGGGCGTTCTTAGAGTGGGCATAGCCCCAGGCACGTGGCTCATGGCCTCCTGGGGGCCCGGGTTGGGGAGGGCTGGAGGTGGGAGGAGCTGGCGGGTCTGGTGAAGTCAACTGGCCTGACCGCAGCCGAGCTGACAGACCAAGGCCAGAGGCCCGGGAGCCACGGGCTGGGGTGTGGCGGGGACACAGCTGTCAGTGATGTGGCGGGTGTTCTCATGAGGGTGGCTGCTGACATAGCCCAGTCAGTGGTGTGGACAGGAGCATGGCATGGTGCAGTTGGTGACATGGCACAGTTGTGATGTGGCACGATTGAGGACATGACCCACCCGTGGTGGTGGGGTCCAGAGCCTGGCCGAGTGAGTTCCTGGGGTCTCACCCCACCCTGTGTCAGGTCTTCCTCTGCCACTGTGTCAGGGACAGGAAGTGCTGTTTTCGTAGTGCAGGTACCTCCCGCAACAGCAGGTGAGATGCTGGTGGGAGCTGGCATAATCAGGCCCGACTTTCCCAAGGAGGCCCCCTAAGGAGAGAGCCGGAAGAGGGTGTCAGCAGACCGAGGCGCCCCCTCACGGCCTCCCCTGCATGGCCAGCCCAGGGAGGGGCACCAAGGCTTGGGGGGTCCTGGGCTGGGCTGCTTCTCTGGACCCCCATCCTGGAACTGCCGTGTCCCTGGCAGCCAACAAATGGCCCAGCCCAGCGGTAGGCAGAGCACAGAGGAGGCCCCCAAGCTGTGGGCGGGGGCTCCCAGGACCTGGGGACCAGAGTCCAGGAGGGTGCATCCCTCGTGACCGCTGCACGTGCCAGCTTGCTGGGACTCTGGGCTTGGGGTGAGCATCTGCACTGGCCCAAGCAGAGAAGGCCCAGTGTGTGGGGTCACAGCATGGGTGGGGCCCAGAGGTCACGGTTCTGGGTGGGGGAAGCTGGGCCATGGTCCTCTCCTCCCTCCCTCCTGGCTCTCGCCCCAGCACTTAGCCGGCCGCATGTCTGCAGAATCCCGCTCTTAGCTAGCTGCCAAGGAAGGTGTTAGCTGTCAACGCAGGTGTTAGCTGTCAACACGGGTGTTAGCTGTCAACACGGGTGTTAGCTGATAACTCAAGTGTTAGCTGATAAGCCATAACCCTCCCAGAGGGATTCACGTTTTAATCGACTCACTCCCGAAGGAGGAAATAACCTTCGACATTCAAAGGGGGGGCTCTAATGGTTGAATGACAGACAATGAGCTTAGTATTGGGGCGTGTGTCCCTGCCGGTGAGACCAGGCTGGACGCAGCACCCCACAGGGGTCTCCTGCCCAGAGAGGTCATTGGTGAGGCCCCCGATGGGGGAGGGACTGTGCGGGGCTGGGCAGAACCCGTGGGGAGTGTGTCTGGGTGGGAGGGTTGAGGTAACTGGTATTGTGCAGGGAGTGATTGGCGGGGAAGAAGTCAGCTCCTCACCGTGGGGAGGGGATCAAGCAGAGAGCGAGGCCTAGGGGAGGAGGCTGCAGGAGGTGCTCTCCTGCCAAGTCCGGAAGCGGAAGCGCTGGAAGCTGCTCTGCTCCGAGGAGAGTGTGTGGAGGAGGGAGCCCCTGCCTGAAGGGGGCTGCTGCGCCCGCTCTTCTGAGCCCCGGCCGGCCTGCACTCCTGCCCTGCCCTCGGCCTCCAGGCTCCTGATCTGTGGTGGGAGAATTGCTCCAGAGCCTGGGGCTCCTGGCAGTGTTTCCTGGGGACCCAGATCCTGCAGGAGGCCGCTGGGGGCTGTGGCTCCCGGCTCCCCCAAGGCCCCTGCAGTCTCCTCCTTAAAGCACAGCTCCCTGCAGTGGTGAGGCCTCAGAATCCGGCAGCCCTGGGGCTGCAGGGGCTCTGGGGACCTGGGCAGGGCACGGGGGTCTGAGCCACAGCCCCTGAGGGCGCCCTAGGGAGGGGCTGCTGCGGAAGCTCCTGGAAGCCCAGCAGCTAACTGTGGGCAGGCCTGGGCCCAAGCCTTGGCTCAGGGCTCCTCTGCGTGAGCTCAGCCAGCCTGGTGCCCAGGTGTTTGCCAAGGGCCTCTCTCCCGGCCTGGCCTGTGGGCTATGGGTCAGGAGACAGGCCAGGGATCGCGCTGGGACCGACAGTGATGGCAAGCAGGTCCAGGGGCCTCTGTGTTCGCTGGAGTCCCAAGGAGCTTTCTGCAGGCATGAGTGTCCATCCCAGGAGGCCTTCAAGCGGGCCCCAGCAGTGACCCTGCTCACCCAACGTGGGAAAGGGGGGTGCAGGCACGTTAGCTCGTGGGTGTGAGTGCCGGGGGCGTCTGTGGGCGAGGTTCCTGGTGTGGAACAGGTGACCCCCTGGCAGGTTTTGGTGCAGTAGCTTCCGCATGGCGGGTGGAGCCGGAATCCCAGCACCTGAGATCCCAGCCCCTCCCAAGGGCCAATCCCAAGTCTCTGGATAACCCCCAGCCTGCTAACTGCCCCCTCCTCTGCCCTCAGGGAGCTGGCTGCTGGCCTGGGTGCTGTGGCTGCAGGCGTGGCAGGTGGCAGCGCCGTGCCCAGGCGCCTGTGTGTGCTACAACGAGCCCAAGGTGACAACAAGCTGCCCACAGCAAGGCCTGCAGGCCGTGCCCACTGACATCCCGGCCGCCAGCCAGCGTGTCTTCCTGCATGGTAACCGCATTGCGCACGTGCCGGCCGCCAGCTTCCGCGCCTGCCACAACCTCACCATCCTGTGGCTGCACTCGAACACGCTGGCCCACATCGATGCTGCCGCCTTTGCTGGCCTGGCCCTCCTGGAGCAGCTGGACCTCAGTGACAATTCGCAGCTGCGCACTGTGGACCCCGCCACGTTCCATGGCCTGGGCCGCCTGCACACGCTGCACCTGGACCGCTGTGGCCTGCAGGAGCTGGGCCCCGGCCTGTTCCGTGGCCTGGTCGCCCTGCAGTACCTCTACCTGCAGGACAACAAGCTACAGGCGCTACCCGACGACACCTTCCGAGACCTGGGCAATCTCACACACCTCTTCCTGCACGGCAACCGCATCCCCAGTGTGCCCGAGCGCGCCTTCTGTGGCCTGCACAGCCTCGACCGCCTCTTGCTGCACCAGAACCGCGTGGCTCGCGTGCACCCGCACGCCTTCCGCGACCTGGGCCGCCTGATGACGCTCTACCTGTTCGCCAACAACCTCTCGGTGCTGCCCGCGGAGGCCCTGGCGCCCCTCCGTGCCCTGCAGTACCTGCGGCTCAACGACAACCCCTGGGTGTGCGACTGCCGGGCGCGCCCGCTCTGGGCCTGGCTGCAGCAGTTCCGAGGCTCTTCGTCCGAACTGCCCTGCAGCCTGCCCCCACACCTGGCCGGCCGTGACCTCAAGCGCTTGGCCCCCACCGACCTGGAGGGGTGCACCGTGGGCAGCAGGCCCTCCCATCCCGTCTGGAGCAGCGGGCCTGCGGACGAGGAACCCCTGGGACTGCCCAAGTGCTGCCAGCCAGACGCCACGGACAAGGCTTCGGTGCTGGAGGCTGGGAGTCCAGCCTCGGCCGGCAATGCGCTCAAGGGACGTGTACCGTCCGGCGACAGCATGCCCAGCAATGGCTCCGGCCCGCGGCACATCAACGACTCCCCCTTCGGGACCCTGCCTGGCTCGGCCAAGCCCCCACTGACAGCGCTGCGGCCTGAGGACTCTGAGCCTCCCGGGCCACCCCCCACAGGCCCTCGCCGGAGACCAGGCTGCTCGCGTAAGAACCGCACGCGCAGCCAGTGCCGTCTGGGCCAGGCGGGCAGTGGGGGCGGCGGGGCCGGCGACGTGGAGGGCTCAGGCGCCCTGTCCAGCCTCGCCTGCAGCCTTGCACCCCTGGGCCTCGCACTGGTGCTCTGGACAGTGTTTGGGCCCTGCTGACTGGCCCCCAATTGCGAGGCCTCTCTCAGTAGCCAGGTGT
Source organism: Diceros bicornis minor (assembly GCF_020826845.1). NCBI lineage: Eukaryota > Metazoa > Chordata > Mammalia > Perissodactyla > Rhinocerotidae > Diceros > Diceros bicornis. The sequence goes on along the minus strand of NC_080774.1, from coordinate 33,041,423 downwards.
ATGTACATATGGGGTCCCCTCCATGCCGCCAGCCAGCACCGGGTGGCAGGCCCTCCCTAACGGACGCTCCCGCCCCCCCGCTCCATCTCCACCCCGTCATGTTTACAGGGTGTAGTGCAGCATTTGTTCCAGAACGCTGCCTCCCACCTGGATCGCGGTATATAGAAATATGCATTTTATTTTACTTGTGTAAAAATACCGGATGATGTGGAATAAAGAGCTCTTTTCTTAAGCTGTGGCCTCTCAGGCTGGGGGTACTGGGGACGGTGAGAGGCAGGGTGGCTGTGGAGGTGCAGCCCTGCCCAGTCACAGGCACATGGAGGCCTCGAGAAGGAAGGGAGTTGCCAGCCACACAGGTGGTGCAGCCTGGGCAGCTCGGCCCATCTCAGCCCAGCACTGTAGTGGCCACCAGGGGTGCATGGTGCCCCGGCCCACCCCCAGCCACAAAGACTGACGTCCGTGAGCCTCCCCTGCCAGCTGGGCTGACAGCGGCGTCCGAGGAGAAGTGTGTGTCCAATGCAGACCACACGCCTGGCCCATGGAGCCGGATGTGGCTGCCTACATGGGGACATCTGTGGTGGTGCTGCATGGGGCCTCTGGAGGTCCCAGCCTTCCACCCCAACCAACCCAGCCCCAGCTGCCCTCTAGCTCCCATGTGACTTTGGGTGGTCCCAGGAGGAGCCTGGAGTGCTGAGGTCCAGGAGGACCCTGTGCATGGGGCAGGGGTGGCCCTGATGGAGAGCTGGAGGGTGAGGCCAGGTCCCTCCCTTTTGAGGCCTGGCAGGGGCTGTGTGCACTCTCACACCACTGCCCGTGGTCACATGCCAGACCTGCAGCCACACCTGCACGGGCATGTGCCCAGGGCGCCCTGCACGTATACCATGCCCGAGCCCAGGCGCAGGCCATGTGGGTCTGTGTGCCCCTGCAGACACGTGCACACACAACACAGGCGGAGCAGGGACACGTGTGCACACACATGCACGCGCAAATACAGAGTACACGCGGCACAGGCAGAAATATGCACACACCGGTTTCTCCAGGCCTGGGCCTGTGAGGACTCAGAACAAAGGGAAGAGAGGCCACGTGGCCAAGGCTCCCCGTCCCCTCAGGGCAGGGCCTGGGGGAGCAGGGGGAGAGGGAGAACTGAGTGAGTTGGGGAGGGAGTGGGGAGCGTTCCTGGTGGAGCCAGATGGCCGTGGGGGTGGCCCAGGCTCCAGAAGCCTAGGGGAGGGAAGAGGGGGAGGGGCAAAGTGCTCAGCAGCCAGGCCCCCTGGCTCCCCCACAGGCTCTTCTGTTCCCGGTGGGAGGTCAGACCCTCCCCCTGCCTGGGCAGAGTCAGGGTGCTGTGGGGGCACGTCCCGCCTCTCCGGGCTGGCCTTTACCGCTCCTCAGGCGGGGTCTCCCACACACTCCTTCTCCTCCAGGTGACCCTCGAGCCTGGGCCCACTGGCACTGCCCACCCCCTGCATGGGTGCTGGCAGTTTGCCCCTCCTTGCAGTGGACGCCAGCATATCTGAGCTCCAAGGCCCAGCTGCCTTGCCCCTAGGCTGAGAGCAGGCTGCTCAGGCAGGCCCCACACGGGCTCCCGCCCCTGCCTCTCTGGGCCCAGGAGACCTCCGTGCCCCGCTTGGAGCCTCAGCAGAGGCGGCTCTGTGGCATCTGGCGGCAACGTGTTGGGCAGCCTCTGCCCCATGGCTAAAGGCCCACCTTCAGCACCCCCTGGCACCCTGTCTCTGGGACTGCACAGCCAGAACCGGACTTTGGTGGGCAGAGGGAGCATGGGCAGAAGTTTCTTTATCCAGTTTTCTCCTGAGCAACCCCTGCCATGCCCAGGCAGATGCAGCCAAACTGCTAGATCTGGGTGGGGGGGCTTCCAAGGTGAGGCTGGGGGGCTGTTTCACAACACAGTGGCCCCTGGGCTCCCACCACCCCCCTGGCAGCCAGGAAACCACAGACACCCATTTGCAGCGTTTTGAGGCCCACCTGAGCTCCTCAGCTTGCATGCCTCCTGGGACAGGGTACTCACTACCTCTCTCGAGGCTGCTCTTCATTGAGAGGTGCCTGTCTGCCCTCAGGGCATTTTTAAGGCTGACTGTGCCTGTCATCACAAGCTGGTCCTCAGGAGGCCCACACTGAGCTGTGACTTGGCTGACCTCCCCAGATACCCTCCATGGGCCCTGCCTCCACAGCCACATGCTCCTCCTGGCACTGCCGGAGCCCCAGCCCATCCCTTGGGGTACACCCTCCTGTCTCCCAGTAGGGGAAAGCTGAGGCCATGGTGGGGAGTGGGGACAAGGGTCTGAGGGCAAAGCAGGAGGAAGGGTGAGCCCAGGTGGACCAGAGTCATGTTGGGGAGGTCCCGCAGGCCTTGGGGACTTTCTCCCGAGGAGGACAGGAGTGGCATCTGACTTCCTGAGAATTGTGGGGGCTTGTGCAGTGGGGCAACGGGGGACAAACAATCTGGCCAGGTTCGAGGATGGGGGTGGGGGGACCAGGAGGGATGTGGCCACATTCTGAGTTGGACCTGGCAGAGGTGGCAGGCGGGGCTCTCAGTGTCTGCCCTGAGCAGCCGGCATGGGCCCCATCCCTGAGTGGGGTGCCAGGAGGAGCGGCCGCTGTTGCCGGAGCCCAGGAGACATCTGGGCGGGGGCGTCGCGTGGGCTGTGCAGGCTGAGCTCAGGAGAGGGGCCCGGCTGGAGGACAATTTGGGAGTCGTGAGCATTTGGGTGATATTTACAGACCAGGAAGAGATGAGATCACCGGCCTGTGCTGGCGAGGGGCCGGGAGGGGGTGGGCGTGCTGGGCCCAGGGCAACGGGCTTGGCCCCTGCCTGTCCCCACCAGGACCCCAGCCTCTCACCCTGGCCCTGCTTGTTCCCTGAGGTCGGGCCCACTGGACCCAGGCAGGCAGGCGGCTGATTCTGATGTCCAGCCTCCGTCTCCCGGAACTTGAGACCTGCGTAGGAAGCTGATTAAAGCTATGAGGAGCAGTGGTGAGCATGTCAGCCTCCCCCGACGCCAACTGCTGGTTTACCACGGACGCCCCGGCCCCTGTCCAAGGATGCCGGGCCAGCCACAGGGAACCTGTGCACAGAAACCTTCACAGCTCCCAGGCCAGTCCTCATGTCCCAGGCCCTGGCCACACTGGCACCACGTGTGCCGTCGTTGGAGGGTGACACCCAGGGCCAGGGCTCACTGTGGGTGAATGGGGCAGGCAACCAGCCCTCCCAGGGTCCTGGGCTCGGGGTTGGGCTGCTCCCGAGGGTCACTTCTCTGCCAGCCCTGACCCTGGGGCCCTGGGAGGGCATTGAGACATGACTTCGGGCCCTCTGCGGGCCGAGAGGTCCCTGGGGACACCCTGTGCTGCCACCCACCCAGGGGCTGCAAGGTTGGCCTGCGTCCTTGGATGGGAGCACCTGACCCCATTTATCTGGCTGCCCCAGGCTTTGCACAGTAATTGGAAGATTACTAATTTAATCCTTAAATTAGTTCTGAAATAATAGAAGCAGCAGAGCGTTCAGCAGTTGGTGGTAGACTAAGGTCCAGTGAGACTGAGAACATGCCGGAAATGTGTTTACAGGGATGTGTTTATTTGCTGGATGAGCTGGGGCCAGGGACAGCCTGGGCGCCTACCCCAGCTCTCGGCCGCCCGGGCGTGGGATGGGCGCCCCACACACCTCGTCTCCTTTGTGTCCTCACAGGAAAAGGCTGCTGATGCCCTTGGTGTGCAGGTGAGGATGCTGAGGGCCAGATGTGTGATGTGACATGTCTGGGCAGGATTGGACCCACCTGAGGCCACCCTTGTTCAAACACACCTGCTGCAAATGGCCTTGCCCTTGGTCCTGCCTCGCTCCCACCCCTCACTCTTTCCCATCCTGTGCTGGGCTGAGGCTGCCCTGGAAACGTGGATGACAGGCCTGGCCCCATGCACGTTACAGCCTGGGGCTTGGCAGGGCTCCCCACTCAAGGACTGGGCAGCCCCAGGGAGACAGCCTTCTGGATGCGGCCCTCCCCACGTGGCCAGGCTGGAATCCAGGGGGAATCTGGGGGTCCTGCCCCATCTCCCCACGCTACTGCCCACCCCAGCTCCCAGCCACAGAATGCCTCGGGATCCTCTTGCGAGTACCGTCCACTTTGCTTCAACACTCAGCTCTGACACGACCCCCTCTTCCAGGAAGCCCTCCATGGTACCCCAGGCTGATCCCCACGCAGCCAGATGGTCATGGAATGGATCCACAGGGCTCAGACCCCACACGGCCAGGGCTTGCAGAGGTCTGGAACTGAGTCCTGGCCCAGGGCAGGTCCCCACTTCTGACTGGCCCTCAGTTTTCCTGCCTGTTGGGAGAGATGTGTAAACCCTCATGGAAGGGGCCCCTGTGGCTCATGAAGCTGCTGTGAGAGGGGCCCAGCTTGGGGCTCACAGACTGCCAAGACGGCGAGGCCCCCAGCAGGGGGGCCAGATGGGCGTCCTGCTCCATCCCCCCAGGGCTTCCTCCCTCCATCCAGCAGGCCTGTCTTCTTGGCCCGTGGACCTTGGCATGGAGCACACACTTGGATTCCCAGGCCCAGCAGGCTGAGGGAGTCCCCAGAGCCTGTGCTGTAAGTCGTGGGGCCAGCAGGCTGAGCCACTGGAGCACACTTCACCCCTGTCGGGCACTGGAGCCTGCTGCAGGGACCCCTCACCTGGACATCAGCTGAGTGCTCAGCCTGCCCACCATCCTGGGCATTGCACACACAGCATTTCCTTCCTTCCTGCAGCTGATCGCACGGCAGGGCCAGCAGGGGCCTGCTGCCCACAGGGGAAGGACGGGACTCAGAGCCTGCTCCAGGCACAGACTCCCTCCAGACCTGCAAAGGGACAAGCTGGCCGTGAGGCCACGTCCCAGGCCAAGCCCGACTCAGGGTGACCACACAGGCAGGGGCCGTGGTGCTGTTACCTCCATGCCTGCCATGCCCAGGGGAGCCTGTGGCCCTTCGCTCCCACTGCTGGGGCTGGTCTGTTCAGGGACCCAGGCGGGGTTCATGGACGGCTTTTGCCCTGCCCTGCCTGCGTGGACCCTGGTCTGTTGGGGACAGATGTGTCCAAGGGGCAAAGACGCCCCCCAGACCTGCTCCCACACGAGGTTCACTGGAGCACAAAGACTTTTGCAGATTTCCCCACCGCATTAGGCTCATTCTGTAAAAATGCACTCCAATTAACACAACCAAACAGAAGCACCCAGAGCTGCCCTCCAGAAATAGGACGTGCACAGGGTGAGAACTGCTGTGCGGCAAAGCAGGGAGGCCCAGCATCCTCTGCCCCCACAGCGGCATCCGGGGTGCCTCAGTGTCCTTGCCAGCTGTCGTGGGCATTCCAGGCAGCAAGCGCAGTGCCTGGCACTCAGCACTCTCCACCCTAACGAGGCCTATGGATACTCCAAGACCTGGCTCTGGGGCTACCTCCCTCTGGAAGGTGGCCTTGACTGCGCTACTCAGCCCTGGAGTCTGAGCCTTTACCCAGAGCTCCTCTCGCCCTGCTGACAGAACCCTAATTACATTGGTTATTGACTCAACCATCCCAAAACACGGCCCAGGGTGATCCGGTCTTCTGCCGGTGACAGGCAAGCGTCAGGCACATGCTGGTCTCTCCTAGAAAGGCTTCCTTCGTCTGGAGAGAGGACGTGGGAACAACTATGACACCTAGAAAAGTGTCCACCATCCTGGGACCACAGGGCCAGTGTGAGCCAGAGCCGGGCCCCGAGGACAGACGGCACCGCCTAGGGGTCCTTGACCTCGGCCAGCCCTGAGCCCGCTCCTCCTCCTGATGACCAAGACGTGAGCCTCCTACCATGCCACCCATTGTCTGTCTCCTGTGGCCCCTGGGGCTGGGTCCCACTGTCACCAGTGGGTACAAATAGGGGACTGGGTCTTGCAGAGAAGGAAAAGCTGGGGAGGGCATTGGGGGCCAATGCAGCACGGATAGGAGAGGGCCACAACCAAGGACCCAGGGCCAGCAGCCCTTGTCTTCCACCCAAAACACTGCTGGAAGGCGTCGGGGAGCGAGGAGCAGTGGGTGCTCCAGATGAAGGGCTTTCCTGGAGAGCCTGAAAATACGCTCCGCCCCGTGGAAAGCCAGCCTGCATGTGTCATAGCTGCTCAGTCCCTGAGGGCCTTGTGGAAGGAGCAACTCACACTTCCCCACACCACCTGGTCAAGCAGGTATCAGAACGGCCATCCTGGCAGAAGGAACAGCCTGTGCGGGGCCCTGAGGCAGGAGAGGATGACTTAGCTTGAGCCTCAGGAGACTTGGTGGGGTGGGGCACAGGGTGGGGACCTAACTCAGGTGTGTGGGCTCACCTGTTGGCTTTACCTGTTGCTCACGCAGGGTAGGGCGGGGTCTCCCTGGGGAACCCAGTGAGGGGTGCTGGGCTGGGCCAGGGCAAGGCTGAGGATGGGGAGGGAGACGACTGGATGTTTGTGGAAGGACAAGGCTGTAGGCTTTGCCTCACCTGCCTCTGGGGTCCCAGAGCCTCCTTGCTCCCAGCTGGCCTCCAGCTCAGCTGTCTTCATATCAAGCTGGAGACTTGAGTAGGCGCTCAATAATGCAGGATTTGACTTGCAAAATCCGTGCAAAGCAGTGCTAATAAGCGAGTGTGCTCACGTGGGGGTGGGGACTGAAATCCAGGCTTCAGGGCAGGAGAACACCCAGGATCTGGCCCATAGGGGAGTTGGGGGTGGGGCAGGGAGTCTCAGGGGACCCTGGGCCTGTTGCCCTGGCCTCTGCCCCCTCAGGGCCCAGGGACATAGAGTGCTGTGAGCAGGCAGGCAGCCCGAATGGGGGGACAGTGCCCCTCACTTCCAGTCCCAGAGCCTTGACTGGCAAAGCCGTTGGAAACAGAGTGGAGGGACCCAGCCCCAGGCATGTAGTGCCCCCTTCCCCTCCCTGAGACCTTGTGGGGAGGAGCTGGAGGAAGGCTTGCCTGGCACCTCTCACACACAATCTTGGCTCTGGGGACCTCGCACACCCCTCCTGCCCCAGCCAGGCCCCCCACTGCCATAGTTCCAAGTGTGGGTGGTCCTCAGTCCTGACAATAGCAGCTCATCCTTCCTCCACCTGGGTCCCCCACTAGGCCTTGGGGGCTGGCAGGGCGGGCTGGGCAGGGAGCAGGGGCTGAGCATCCAGCAGGGGCTGAGCTGGGCACATGGATGGGGTGGCCTGACGGTGGTGTGTGGGGTAAGGTGCTGCATCGGGGGGGTGCATCTCCAAGGAATAGGCCATGGCCCGCATGGCTGGGGTCAGGGGTGAGGAAATTCCGGCCCTGTGCAGGGTAAGATGGGGAGTTGGGAGTCCACAGACCCTGAGAAACTCCTTGGTAGACCCCCTCCAACATGTAAGGTCTGTGCGGGGGTGGGGGATGGAGGGAAGGGGAGAGAGGGCTGGCCAGGGATCCTGCTGAACCCTGGGTCTCAGCAACCTTCCCTCCTCCCCCTCCCAACACATCCACATCACATCGCTGGCCACACTGGGCCATGTGCCTGCCCTTGGCACCAGGGAGGACGCCCTAAGGCCTGGTCCCAGGCACAGTCCATGCTGCACACTGTGGCCAGCTGTTCGTTTAGCCAGGAAATTCCTCAATTACAGCTCTGTCGCCAAGGCCAGCTGTGTGCTGGCCACATGCAGCCATCTCCGGGAGGGGCGCTGACTTGAGGAGCAGGGAGCACCCTGAGAAGGCACGTGGGACCCGAGAGAGGTTTCACCCACTAGAGGCTTTCCCAGAGACCTGCCAGCCCGGCTGCAGGGGTGGTAGGGGTCCCTGGCCCCTAGCCCCAGCTGCCCACAGTGGATCCATGTCCTCCTGTGTCCTGCCCAAGGTGCTATGCCCACCCTCCACCTCCCCTCTGCACCTGGCTGGAGTCTGTGCACCTGAGTCTGGCACCCAGCCAGCACCTGGACACACAGGTTTTGGGGTCTGACAGGCGTGGCACCAAGTGGGCACCTGGGGGGAAAGGCTCCCTCTCCCGCACCCAGCATTGTCGCTGCAGAGTTATGCAGTCCACCTGCTGGCACCAGTGACCAGAGGCGGCGTGTGGCCACCCTTGCACTCCGCCCAGCCTGCCCAGCCCCCTCACTTCCCCTCCTAACTGGGCCTTCTCCTGGACAGAGTGTCACTCAGGCGCCTCAGCGCCCATTCTGTCAACGTCGGCACAATCTTTGCTCACTGAAGCCTGGTGGAGTGGAGAGGCCAGTGCAGCAGAAATAGCTTCAGGCCCACGGGAACGTGCAGCAAGAGCGGGGAGGGGCATGGATCCTACTGTGGTGGGGACAGCCTGGGGCCGCCAAGCTGCCTGGACCTCCTCTGCTCAGGCCAAGGCTTGGTCCAGGGCCCGGCCACCTCCACAAGACTCAGGGAGGCCCTGCGCCCCGCTCAGGGCATGTCGGCACTGGGCCAAGCTCACACGCACAATTAGCTTCGAGGACCCAGCCTGGGCAGCAAGACACGAGGGGACCCAGCGTCAACTGCTGTCCCATCTCCTCTGTGAGAGCACTCCTCCCTCCACAGACCGCCTTCCTAGCCCCGCCCAACCCCAAGATCCCCCATTCCTGTTAAAGACGTGGGCAGGCCGTCGCTGGAGGGTGGATCAGTAGTCTGGGGGCTCTGGGGTGAGCAGGTGCCCTTGGTGACTCCTATAATTGGGCACATTTGGGACACGGACCCCAAGGTGCTGCCCTCCAAATGGAGAGAATTAAGCAGGAAAAATCAAGAATAAATGTCGTGATTTTGTAACCTGGGAAACCACAGATAGAAGCTCTGAAAGGAGCACAGAGGGCCAGCGAAGAGACTGGGCAGGGCTGTTGGGCTGGCCTCCTGCTGCTGGGGGGCAGTGGGGGTCACTTCGCCTCCCCAGGCCTCGGTTTCCTTGTCTATGAGAGGGGGTAGTGGTGACACTCACAGCCACGCCCTCAGGGACTCCCCACCCTCCCAGTCCAGCCACACACACTGGCCAAGAAACCCAGCGCCGTGGGCCATGAGGGAGAGGGGCTGGCTGCGGGCGCACAAACCACACGTGCACACACAAACTGTCGCATGTGCCACGAGTGTGCAGTGTGCAGAGGAGGTGGAGCATGGCAGCAGCGCGTCGCTCACCCTGTCAGCGCTCGGCAGGGATGCGGTGGATCCGTTCTCTCCTGGGCTCCCCTTGCCCGGTGTGTGTCCCCTTCATCTAAGACCTCCTTCTGTCACCACGCAGCCCACAGCAGCGGCTGGCAGCAGACGCATCGTCGGCCCAGGGACGTTCGCCCGGGGACTGGGAGTCCCAGCACAGATCTCCATGGAGGGACCTCAGCTCCTGGGACGTGCACTCCTGCCCCAGGGACTGAGCTCTCTGAGCAGCCAGCCTGGGGAAGCACCACTAATGCCCACCCCAGATGCGCTGTCACCTCCAGGTACTCGCTGGTGCTCAGCGCTAGGACACAGAGGGGGCAGCAGGGCTCCCCTCATAGCCGCCCCTTGTCTGCGGGCTGACCCCCAGCAGCAAACCCTGCTCAGCCGGGAAGACTGCCCTTAGGCTCGATTGGGGTCTACAGTGTTGACCTCCGTCTCCCTTGGCACTGCCCACCTGGCTGTGGAGTCCCTGCACCCCATTCACAGAGGATGGTGGCTTGGAGAGGCCCACTCCCAGAAGGCTCCAGAAGCCAAGGCCTGCTCGCATGCTCACATGGACTCTTCATTGTCACGTGGTGTGTTGACAGTTTGCTCAGCATTAAATGTGGAAGCTGCTCCTGACACTTCAGCGAATCCCAGCCCAAAGGGCAGTCACTCCAGCGCACGTGGAAGGTGGCGGGAGGATCGGCTTGGCCTGGGGTGGGTGCCCAGCTGCAAACGTCCATCCCCGGCCGAGTCCTAGCCCAGAGCACCCTGAGAGCTCGGGGCCTCTCTGGAGACGGGCATAGGGGGCAGGTGCAGGGGGCCATGTTGGCCCCACAGTAAGGTGAAGAAGAGACTGGGACGAAGCCCCCAACCCGGCCCCAGGACCCGATAGGGGGCTGTGGGACTGCGGCACCCAGACACAGCCAGGTTCTGCCTGGGTCCTGGGGGCTGTCCAGTGATGTGGCCAAGGAGTCAAAGGCCCAGCTGCAGTCATGGGGAACGTCCCCCAGGTGCCTGGTGGGGATGATCACAGAGGACATTGCCATGCTCCTTCTGGCCCCTTATGGAGCAGCTCTGCTCTGAGGCTCACATGCCTCAGGAGGCACAGGTCTACAGAGCTGTTGCTGGTGCCTCCACCACCACCCCCTTACGGTGCACTCTTTCCTGGCACACCCTCCCTCCTCTTATGGGCCTGTGCTCATGGCCCACCTTCTCAACAGGGCCTCCTTGACTTCCTAGCTGCACCCCACGGTCTCCCTCACACGGTCCTCCTCTGACACTCTCGAGTTCACTGTGTGCACCGGCCTCAGCCCCACAGAGTGCTGTCCTATCTCAGTTACCACTGCACTTGCCCAGGACAGCGCCCAGAGGCCTCAGTGACCACCCATGATAGTGGCCGAGAGGATGTGGACCTAGGGGGTCAGAGGTGCCTCAGAGTCCTGGAAGTGGCTGGAGGGAACATGCCAGCCCCTAATGCATCCTCTGCCCATCCTGACCCTGGGTCGCCCCACAGGAAGCCAAGAGGAGGCTGGATCCAGCAGAATCGCTGCCCCAGGGGGTGGTTCAGACATGCTGGCTGTAAGCGCTGCTGGTTTCTTAAAGAGCAGAAGAAATTGTTTTAACAGCAGAGCAGTTCTACTCTGTGCAGCTTGGGGCTGAGGGCCTTGGGAGTTCCGTTCCCCCTGGCTGGCCCTCACCCTGGAGCTGCACATGAGAGCATGGTGGCCCAGTGGGCCTCGGGACCCGGGTCAGCCTGTCCAGTGAGTGGTGGATGCCGCCCAGGCCTGGGCTGAGTCCCGAGACCCTCACAGGCCCCAAGCAAGGCCTGGAGTCTTGTTCCCCATCCTCACTGAGAACACGGCTCCTGGCCACCATCTCCAACTTCCTCCTCCTCCGTCTTCACCCCTACCCCACTGCTGCTATGCTGGCGGATCTGCAGACATGGGGGGCTCGCGGAGGCCTGGGCATGCCCAGCCTTCAGGACCACACTGTGCAGTCCCGTGCCCTGGGGCTCCTGCCACGGGGAGCTCCCAGGACCCCTGCAGGTGGGGTGAGGCCTCAGAGCCTCTCCCAAAGCAGAAAGCTGTGGCTGCCCTTTGGCTTTGGAGAAAGTGAGCCAGGCCCAGGGACCAGGGACCAATTATTGCTACAGCAGCCGGCTCTCCCTGCCCGGGGCCCCTGCGTCCTCGCTGCAGGCCCCTGCATGGGGATCCAGAGCAAATTTTGAGTGTGCATCTGTGAACGTGATGGCATGGGGGCACGTGTGTGATTGTGGACACTGTACATCTGTGAACGTGCTACGTGAGTGGGCATGCCTGTGTGTGCATGCACGTGTCTGCCTGTGAGGCTGTGGCATCTGCCCTCCTGGGTTTGCATACCTGCCTTGGTCTCCACCCGGTTACCATCCAGGGGTCCCCACACTGGCACCCTGGCCCAGAGGCCCCACCCAGTGCAGTGAAGAGATCAAGGACCAAAGTGTGTGCTTCTCCCAGGGGCATGTCTGTGGGATGCCAGGCAGCTGATGACCCCTCTGAGCTGGCTACCACTTTGCTCTCTGCTACGTGAGATCACATGTGGGCTGAGCTCAGGGATTGTGTCCCAGTCACTCCACTCTTGAAAGGTCCCTGGTGTGGTGTCCTGGGGGATAGGCAGAGGGTCCCAGCCGAGGAGGGTTCTGGGCTGGACGGCTACCCACATGGCAGGGCAGGGCCCAGTGCCCACACTGGATGAGGATCCACAAGCCATGGGCAGGAGGAGGAGGCCGAGATCTCGGCAGCTCAGGTCCACTCGGCCCTCCCCCACAACAGAAAATCACCCCTGGGCCGGCTGCCGCTCAGCCCCTGCGCCCGCCGGCACAGCAGCCTCGCGAAGACAGGAAATCCATATTGGGCTGAGTGATGCTTCCAGCGAGGTCAGACCTGTTGGTGGCGGGGTAGGTGGGAGGGCTGGGCCAGGCTGCCCACCATCACCGGCTCACAGGCTGAAGACAGGCTGAGGTATTCGGGCCAGCTCCTCACATGCCTTCTGCAAGCCAAGCTGGGCCATGCCCCGCCAGGCTCTGTCACCCTTGGGGGGCACCCAGCACATGAACCTTGGGGCCACGTCCTCGCACGTAGGCAGCAGGGTCACGGGCACCATGCCGCTGCCCGCCCCAGCACAGGGGGCAGCCAGGACAGGGGCAGCCTCGCTGACCAGGACAGAGCCCATGTGGCCCCCTCCGTGCAGCCCCCTTCTACCTCTGCTGCCCACTCTAGAGCTGGCAGAGCTTCAAAGGCCCCTGCTGGTCCCCTCCACTGCTGCCAGAAGGCACAACTCATGTCCACAGGGAGCCATCACCCTGGATACCACCTGCGCCCCGCCCGCCCTCGGCTGTCAGTGCAGCTCAGAGATGCTCCTCTGGGCTCCCACATGCCTTGGCCAGGCCGGGTGACTGATGGGATCAGTGTCCACTGTCCCCCAGGAGACCTGCCAGCCAAGTGTAAGCCCAAGTTGCCTGGCCCCAGGGGGGTCAGGGTGTTTGTGAATGCGTCAGTGAGCGAATGAATGAAAGAGTGAATGTGTTGACCTAAACAAATAAAACAGCCAGTTATTTTACCAGCAAAATGGGTTTATTCAGGAATGGCAATTCAGGACAGGCAAGCTATAGCAAAAGCCATAGGAAGCCCAGCAGACAAGGGAGAGGAACGTTACTTTACAGAGAAAAGGAAGAAGCTGGGAGGGGTGTTTGGAATGGAAATCCATTGGTGGAAAGCGAGAGTTCAGGGTGGTGATGGTTCCTCTACAGCTGAGTTGCTGGGCAAGGAGGAAATCTTCTTCCTCCTGCTGGGGTGGTGACTGAGGGTTCTTCCTGTTGGGTCTGTAACCCAGGTGGAGTAGAAGTGTGTGAGGGCTTCCCCTTCTGGCCTCCAACCTCATTTTAAAGAGGTTTCCTTTATTCTGTTTCACGAATGAATGAAAAACAGAACAGTACCTCGGGCCTCTCTGGGGATGGCCCCAGATGATAGCAAGAGCCAGGAGCTCCAGGGTCCCGTTGGGCAGGGGAGTTCTGTTTAGGACCTAGCTTTGTGCGAGGTTCCCGTCAGCGCCTTCTGGCCTCGGGACAGCCAACGCCTCCTGGTGCCACTGGCCCGCTGCACACGGTGGGCAGGGGTGCTATGGGGCCATGGGGAGGTGGAGGCTGGGGTGAAGCTCCTGGCATTGCTCCCCAAGCGTTTCCCATCAGCCCCTTTCCACCCAGGAGGCCGGCCTGTCTGGCGTGGTAGCTGTGTGGCCGGTTCTGGCCAATGGGCTGTGGGCAGGAGTAGGGTGCGAGGCCTGCAAGTCCCCTCTCTCCCTCTGGCCAGAACCCAGCGACGCCCCAGTTGGTGGCTGCCTGTCAGCCTGGGTCGACAAACGGCTTAGAACTGCCCCCCTACAACCCACAGCGGCATTGACTATGAGCAGGAAATCCTCCTCTGTTGCTTTAAGGCTTGGGCTATTCGTTACGTCAGCATAACTTGCCCATCCTAACTGATACAGGGGACAGCCACTGGGTTGGTTCCTCGCTGGCCACAGAAATAGGGTGACAGCAGGGTCTGAGGCTGCCCGGAAGAGGCACAAGTGGAAAGCCCCCTCCCAGGCAGATGTCTGAGCTGGTGGGCCAGCCAAGCCCTGCAGACTTGAAGCCCAAGAAAGGCAGCCCAAGAGAGGGACTTGACGTGGCAGGCCAGCAGCATAGGCATGCTGCCAGGGTGGGCAGTGAGCGGCTCTGCAGGACGGAGAAGGGCCTTGGGCTGTGGGCCACGGTGAAGCTGGTCCCTCCATGAGGAGCCCTGCCTCTTGGCCCAGCCAGGTCGGGTCACTAGCATGTCCACCCAGATGTCCCCTGGGCTGAATCATCTCATCAGGACAAAGCTCCCAGCCTTCGTCCCCATCTCCCTCCTCCCGGGGTGCTCTGCCACACTGCCCACCCCTCCCACTGGCCTCCACTGTCCACCTCGTGACCAGCACCCACTGTCCACTCCTCCAGGCCAGGCCGTCTCTTTTGTCTCCCACTGGGTCCCGAGTCCTAGAGCAGCCTGTGCCTGGCACACAGTAGGTGCTCACTAAACAGCCGTGAGGGGGTACCATGGTCACCCCTGTTTTACACGTGCCCCAGCCCCAGAGGGTCTGCCACATAGAGGCCCTTTGCCCCAGGCACCCTGCACCTCACTCTCAGGCCAGGTTTATTGGGGAGCCCTGAGACCCCCATCATGGGGGTGGGGACCACGCTGCCTGCAAAGGCATGTTTTCATTAGCAAGAGATGAATAATTAATGCCACGGCGCCTTTGAAACTGTTTTGGTTTTTATGTTAAAGCTTTTTTTCTATGTATAGAAACAATACTTCCGTTAGGCACCAAATTTATTTTTTAATAAACATGGCAGTTATTTATCCAATCCCTAGTGCACCCTGGGGGCAGCAGGGTGTCAAGGACTTCCGGGGGCACTGCCATCGGCCCCCACGACGCGCCAGCCCAGCCCCCCCAAGCGCACGGCAAGGGCAGAGGGCAGAGGTCGTGGGCAAGGGTGCACAGTGCCCAAGCTGGTTCTGCTCATCCCCCCCCGCCCCCGCAGGCTTGGGATGGGGTGGCGGGTGGGTGGTGCTGGCTCTGAGCTGGGGTAGGGTGGAGGCCTGGCGAGACAGGCCCCAGGCAGACTTCCAGGTGGAGGCTGGGAGCTGCCCTCGGCGGGGAGCACTCGGTGGGGAGGGCCTGGAGTCACCGTCCTGGAAGGGACGGCTGAGCTGGCCCTGGGATGCAAGGCCACTGGCCCCGGGCCAGCTCCTGCATCTCGCCACCCATGAGGCCTGCCTTCTTTCACACACCAAGCCTGGAACCTGAGCTGGGGGCCTGGATAATTTAGCTCTGTGATTGTCTGGGCCGAGAGTCGGTGGACGGTGATTTCTTGGCTCTGTGAGTCCATCCTCAAATGCCGTTACTTGGTGCTTTCTCAGAGATTATGTTAGAAACACTTATTTTTAAGTTACAAGCCCAGGAGAGTGAGGGCAGCAGAAGGAAAACAATATGTTAACACTCTCCAAACGCACCTTCCCCGGCTTGAGGCTCAGGGCTGGCCGAATGCCAGGATGCTGGAGACTCTCTGCCAGGTTCAGGGAGTGGACGTCCCAGCCCCAAACCCTCGTCCTGCTGCCCAGCTGCATTTCCTTGGGTAGGACGTGATGCTAAACAAAAGAATTGGGATGTAGACATTTTTTTCTTGCAAAAAGACGTCATTAATTTTTTAAAGTGAGCAATATTGTTCTCAAAGAAACATGTGAAAAATGAGTTGTCTGTTCCTAATAAATATTTTCTAGATTAAGTATTTGTAACACTAGCAATTATTTATCTCCACATATGGAGAACGCACAATTTGTAATAAAATGCAGAAAAGGTTTTAATTTTTCTGCACCATATATGAAATTGAATTTTTGACTAATACATGAATAAATTGACTCTAATCCCTTCCTGTCACAGTGTATGGTCTTGTTTTAGGTATAAATCTCTTCTTTTACAGATGTTTTCAAAAAATTAAGCTCCAATATTTAAGGATCGGTGTGACTCTCCATAACGGGGCATTTGGGCGGGTTCCAATTTATAAGGCTTGTCGTTTCCACACGTCCCCCTGAATCATCAACCGCATACGCCAAAATCACACCAGGGCTCTAAAACACTTAAACTGTTTGTAATTTACAAAACAGACACTGCGGTGGCTGTAAGGAGGCTGCTCTGGGCCCACTGGCAGGAACTGCAGCAACCTGTCCCTGTCCCACCGGCCCTGTCCCGCCGGCCCCGTCCGGTGGCCCCGTCCTGCAGCCCTGTCCTGCTAGGCCCGTCCTGCTGGCCCCATCCCACGGCCCCGTCCCATGGCCCCATTCCACGGCCCCGTCCCACAGCCCTGTCCTGCCAGCCCCGTCCTGCCGGCCCCGTCCCATGGCCCCGTCCGATGGCCCCGTCCCACGGCGGCATCCTGCTGGCCCTGTCCTGCAGGCCCAGGCTCCGTGCAGCAGCTCAGGCCCCCATCCTGGTCCCTGACGGGCAAAGGCAAGGGCGGGCTGTCTCGCATGTGACAAGGTTGCAGCTGCAGAAGCAGGTCTGGGCCCCACGCTTGCGTGGCCCAGAGTCTTGAGGAGGAAGGCAGAGTGGGGTCACTGTGCCAAGAGATCGGGGGTACATGGAAGGGCCGGCATGTGGCTGGGTGAGGGCCAAGGAGAGGATGACAGACAGGGGAGAGAGGGGCCAAGACCCACAACCATTAACTCCACAAACCTCCTGGGCATGGGGATCCAAGCTCACCTGGGGAAGCCAACTAAATCCAGTAACTGTGCACCAAGCACCTGTCCTATCCTGGACATTGGGGACAGGTGCATAAAGGGAGCCCTGTCTCCCCATCGGATTGTGACATCTGGTGGTGACCATCTCAGATTGGGCTAGGCCAAGCCAGGAAAGCTTCCTGGAAGAGGTGGTACAGTGTGGGCTGAGGCACCCAGTCACAGCGCCAGCTCGCTGTGTGACCCTAGGGAACCCCCCTCTGCCCTGGGCCTCAGTTTCTCCACCTGGATCACAAAGCCCAGGGTTGAGTCCCCACAAGCCTGTGTATTGGCCACAGGGCCAGGCTGGCCGCTCCCATCTCAAAGTTGAACTCTTGCAAAGTGGGGATAATGGCTCTGCAGGGGACAATGCAGTTGGGGTGGCTGAACCCCCTCCCCTCTCCTGTGTCCTCTCTCTCCCAGAGATAGACCCTGTCCCAGGCATGGGGGAGCGGCCCAGGCTGGGCCAATCACAGTACCTCCTCCTCCTGGCCATATCAACAGTGATTGGGCAGAGTGAGAGTCATGTGACCCGAGCCAGGCCAATCAAGATGCTTTCCTGGAATTTTTCAAACTGAAGCAGGAGGTAGAGCCCCTTTCTCCCTGCAGGAAGGTCTGGAGGTACAAGCCTGGCAAGGCTGGTGCCACAGGTCCAGCTTGGGGACCAGCCAGTCAAGAAGGCTAACTGTGGAGGGAAGGGGCAACAGGGGCTGGGAGGGGCCTCCTGGGGACTCTACATCCAGCTCATCCCTGCAGTCTTGAGGCCATCCTGGAAGCCCACGAAGTCCCCACCCACACTATCACGAAACACTTCCCTGGGCTCTGAGGGGTTTGCATCAGAGCCTGGGTGCGCTCAGGCCCATGAGAACGCACAGTCATGGAGTTGATGCTGATATTCTAGTAACTCAGGATGGGGGGTGGTGGGCAGTGCCCAGGGGCTCTGGCTTAATGCTCAGGCCATCTGAGTTGTCTCTTCCAGGGTCTGCATGTCAGGAAGCAGCAAGTATCATCTCATCACAAATGCTTGATAATTGGAGAACCAGAGATTAAAGTGTGTTGACATCTGAGACTTGAGCCCTCAGAATCAAGAGCAAGACATTCACCCACCGGACCACCCACTGCCGTGGAACACAGAAAGCTGAAATGCCAGGGAGCAGAGAGGTATAAAACAGAGGGGTGCGACAGGCCAGTCACAAAACAGTCCTGCGAGACTCCACTTATGTGAGGTGCCTGGAGTCTTCAGAGTCATAGAGACAGGAAGTAGGATGGCAGCTGCCGGGGGATGAGGAGTTCTTGTTTAATGGGGACAGAGTTTCAGTTTGGGAAGATGGAAGGTTCTGGAGATGGATGGTGGTGATTGTTGCACCACAAGGTAAATGTCCTTAATGCCACTGAGCTGTACACTTAGAAATGGTTAAGATGGTAAATTTTATGTTACATATATTTTACCACATTAAAGAAAAAAAGAACATCTCCCCTACAAAAGGGTAAAACCAAATTATAAGTTTATATGTGATTAAATTTTTAAAAATATAAAAATAGGACTGTTTTATTCTTGGTTTGCTATGCAGGGCCACCTACCGAGTCAACGTCATGAATACACAATCTTTAACTTAATAAAGGGATCATTTTCGTTTAAAAAAAAAAAAAAAAGGAAGGGTCAGGAAAAGAGCATAAAATGGGGCCCATAAAACTGGAGGACCGACATCAGTCCTGCGCAACGTCGAGGCTTCCCTGGAAGAGCCGCCCGCGCAGCCGGGGCGGAAGCAAGGGGCGCACGGTGCCACCGGCCATCCTGAGGGGCCTCTGTGTGCGCTGGGCGCCTGGACGCAGCAGCAGCAGGCAGATGGGACATTCTCAGGGGGACACAGACAGGGGCAGGAAGCAGAAAGTGCCCCATGTCAGAGATGTCCCCTCAGAGAGGACTGCTCCTCCTTCTCGTACTTGTAAAATTTCCCCAGACAAAAACTGTAATGACAAGCCACAAGACCCGTTCAGGAGCCATGCCAGACAGGCCAGCCAGCTGCCAAGAGGAACCAGGCCCGGAACGGGGGCCTGGCCTCTTGGGGCTCTGCCCACCCAGACCCAGGCAAGTCGCTGGGCCTCAGGGGTTCTAGCGGGTGACAGGCCTGGATGGCTTAGAGGGGCAGACAGTGAGGGTGGGCCCTGGGGTTCCCTGGCAGGGGGACACAGGGAGTCAGCACCTGCTAGGCGACGCCGCCCCCCAGCCCCGCCCCGCCCCCCCCCCCCCACTCTGCGCCCCCAGGCCTTCCCAGCAGGAGCAGTGTTAACCATGCCTTTTATTTTCAGTGTTCTGACCCTTGACATCTGGGGCTTTGCTGACCTGGGAGGGACCGCCCCTTCCAGGGTGAGCCGGTTCCTAGAGATAGTAAATGACTCATCTGAGAGCACACTTTTCAAATGCAAACCAGCCGATCCAGAGCCCACTCCCAACCACCTCCTCTGGCTCTCACACTCTGGGCCACTGTCCCCCTGCCCTAATCACCCGGGGCTGGTACCAGACACCAGGCACAGCCTGTGCCCCAGAGCCCTGACATGACTCAAACTAGCCCATCCTGAGCCTGCTGTTCCCTCGCCTGTTCCTCCCCTCAGAAACCACAATGAAGGCTCCTGCCTCCAGCTCCCCCTCTCCCTCTGCCTCCTGAGCCCCCCTGGTGCTTCCCCATGTGGCCCCCGGGGCTTGTCGTGCCTCCTCCTCTTGGGGTCTGTGGGGAACAAACGATCTTCTCAACGACAGTGGCTCCTGATCTGTTGGCTTTGCCATACCTGAATAATCATAAAACCCACATTAACACAGGCAGCCCACGACAGCTGCACGGGGCAGCAGAAGGGGTCTCAAAGCGCCTCCAGCCAGGCATGGGGGAGGGCAAGGGCACATTGGGCCCCATCCCTCGGGGCCAGCTCCTGTCTCGCCTGGTGGGGGCCCGGGTGTAGAGGGTGGGAGAGCAGCCCTCCCCCTCTGGCTGCTGGGGCCTCCCTGAGACCACCAGCCCCCCAGAATGGCACACACACCAGTGGGCCTGGGGGTGCTGGGAGGGCACCCAGAGCTCTGCTGGGCAGGGGTGTCTGTGTGAGGAGGTGGGAGGCCGCGGCAGGGCCCTGGGCTCAGTGCAGCTGTGACTGTCAATCACACTGGCAGGACCCAGCAGCCCTATCCAGTTCGGTCCTTCCACCCCATGTCCTGGCACACCTGTCCAGCATGGGTGGCATCTCTGAGGTCAAGGACATAGTGAGCTGAGTAGAGTGATTACCAGCGATGCTGCCAGCCCCGATTTCCCTGGGGGCCCCCCAGCCTGGGCTTGACAGGCAGGAGAATCCGTCTCTACAATGGTGACAGGCGGGATGAGCGAGAGCTGGTGGGTATCGACTGGAAAGTCACGTCATCAGCAAGGCCAAGGGGCTGACTGGAAGCTTGGGGACGCACAGCCCAGAGGCACTCAGGGGTGGGGGCCAGGCCAGGAGGGCTAAGGACTGGGATGTGGGTGGGCACAGAGCAGTGCGGGGCAGGGGTGGTAAGGGCCGCGCGTCTCTCTGTGCAGAGTGGGCAGGAGCAGGGTGGATGTCTGTCCTCTGACGCCCGCCCCAGGCTGTTGGGCGGGAGCTTGTGTTTGGCACCGGAGGACCCTGTAGCAGGCTGAGGCTGAGGATGTGGGGGACCCCTAGGGCCTAGGGTCAGGGACAGGGCGGGGCATGGGCCAGTGCTGGGACAGCCAGGAGAGTGGGTGTGAGCTAAAGGTTAGGGCATGAGTGGGCAGGACATGCCAGGGGACAAGCGAGAGTCAGGCTGCTGCTCCCTGCACGTGGCACCCCACCCAGCCCCCGGGAACCTCTCAGAGCTGTGGTCTTGGTGGTCAGTCCCCGTGAGGGGTCTCAGGGACAGTGGAACAGGTGCCTGCACCACAGCCAGCACAGTGCAGGGGAGCCAGCCAGAAGGGCGAGGCCCCGGCTCCTCAGGTCGGGAGCCGGGGCACGTCCACAGGCCCAGTGGGCACAGGCTAGGCCCCGCTGACTGGCCTCATTACCCTAGGGTGGCTGAGCGGACAAGCAGAGGGCCCGGACTGATAGAGCAGCGCCTGAGGGGCCTCGGGGACTGACTCCCGGAGCAGCCCTCGAGTCTGTGGTCCAGGGCTCCCTGCGGTCACCAGCACTCAGGGGCCTCAGACCCTTGCTATTGCTGGGCACAGGAGCAACCCGGCACAGGCCATGGCGGAAGGGGGTGGCCCACAGCACTGGACCCAACGCCCCACAGGCCTGTTGTGCCTTCTCCGTGCCTCCTGCCGCCCAAGTAGCGGGCGCTCCACTGTGCCAGGTGGAAGGACTTATCTAACACCCTTGGGACCAGAGATTGGATTCAAATCCAATTCAGATTCCAAATCCGGGCCCATGGGCTCCCTGCCTCCACAGAAGCCCCCTTGGGTACAAGGAGGGCCCAGCCCCAGCCCCAGCCCACCACCAGGCCTGACTTCCCAGGGCCCCGCTGGCCAGTGTTTCCCATCTGGCCTTCCTGCCACCAGCCCACCTATGTGTGTGTGAGCGTGCATGTGTGTGTGTGTGCGCGTGCACGCAAGCACACGCCTAAGCACTTGTGTGTGCTCGTATATGTATACATATCCATGCGTGTGAGCAGTGTGTGGGTAGACATCTGAAGCATGGTGGCAGCCCCAAGGACCAGCTCCTGGAGGGACTCTGTCCCTGTGTCCTCGTATCGTTACATATTTGGAGCATCATGGGAACAGATTCCTAAATGGGCAGAGGCCTAAATAGCAAGGCACCCATGCTGGGGCTGCAGGGGGACAGAGGCCATGCAAGGCCCCCCATCCAACACCCTCAGGTCTAAGCTCAGGGCATCAGGCACTGGCAGAAGTAGCCGGACACTGTGAAGCAGCCCATTCGAGTTATGAATTCTGTCACTGGGGGAAGGATGGGCACTTCCTGCGGCTGAGGGAGGGCGCTCCCGGGGTGGGGGGCCCGCCTTGGAGGACAGCAGCCCTGCCCACTAGAGAAGCAGGTCCCGGACCTCCAGATGAGCCACTCACCTGCAGGGGACGGTGACACAAGTGTGGGCAGAGACTAGAAGCCTGGAGAGGGTGGAGAGGTGTGGTCCTCTCCCCCACAGAGATTATACACCATTTAACGAGCGGAAACAGGTTCGGGGGTTGTGGGCCTTGAGCAAGGAGCCAGGTTACTGTAGGACCTGAGACGGATCCTCAACTCTCAGAGCCCCCGGAGGGCCAGAGACCTTGGTGAGGTTCATGACCCATGGCAGGTGCCCTTTCCTGGGAAGATGAGGGTGGTTATCGGTGGGTTTAATGATGGGAAATCCAGAAATTGCACACGTGTGGCCCCACAGAGACCCCAGGCCAGGCTGCCCAGCTTCCCTCCCTGCACCCTGCTTGTGATGCCCCCAGAGAGTCACCCTGCGTGGGAGGGCTCCTCCAGTCTTGCTCCACCTCCTTTCTCGCCTCTTGCTATCTGCTCGTGAATGAAGATCCCATGTTGCAACGCGGCCGGGGCAGCTGCCAGCCCCTTGACCCTCATCCAATCTCTTGTTAGTCCAGAACTAACGAGGGTCCACCGTCTGTGAAGGGGGCGTGTCCTCCCGGCAGGGTCGGGTCAGAGATGAGAAGAGGCCCTTGGGTCAAGGGGGGTCGGGAGGCATCCTGGGCCCGAGGTTCTGGCACCGGCAAGGGCCTGGAGGCTGGACCCGGCGCAGAGCCTGGAGCAGCCCCCTGCGGCCACAGTGTGGTGGGGCCGTGGCTGCCCCACCAGAGCTGGGCCCCAGAGGAGCAGGTACCAGGAGGAAAATAAGGCTGGGCGGGCAGGGTGGCCCCAAGTAGCACGGCTGCCCTGAGGGGGAGGCAGGATGTGCACCCAGCTACCCCCAGGCAGCTCCGCAGCCCTTGTGGACTCTTGGGGGAACCCGGGGCCAGCACCGCCCCTCAGGCCCCAGTCCCATGTGTGGACGCCTTGGCCTGCCTCGCCGTGTGTGAGAGCTGGAGGGTGAGGCTGTGAGCACCTCGACGCTCTTCTTGCTTTCCAAGTCAAAGGCACAGCTAATAGTGATTCTGCTGACTGAGCACCACCTCATTAGGCCGCTGGTCACGCACCCAGGGCCTGGGCCACTGAGACCAACCTTAGCCAAGCAGTCCTGAGTCCCCTTCATGCCCTACAGATAAATGGCCCCACAGGACCCAGGTTAGACACTCCTCCTCATGCCGACCAACTGCCCATGCACACTCCGGGCCCTGCCTGCCTCAGTTTACTCTCTCTTCCTTGTCTGGAGCCTGTGGATGCATCCCCATGGTCAGCCACAGGGTGGGGGAGGCACAGTCCAGCACCCGCCCCGCCTTCCCAGGGCCAGGACCCACTGCAGGCCTTACCATCAGCTCCCGCTCCCCATTCCCCCCAGGACTGCAGGGTCAGCGATGCCCCCCTAGCCACCAGTGTGATGAGCCAAACAGTGCCCTATTCTTCCCAGGTGCACGGCTTTGAGGACGGCAGAGCCAAATCCTCCCTGGTCCCCAAGTGTCCTCATCCTGTGTCTGTAAATCACTGCATGTGCTGTTTGCCCCTTTCTGTCCTTTCCCTTCGAAGCCTCAGGAGCGAGGGGAGTTCACACTGCCTTATAAGACCCTGGGACGTCAAGCTCATGGACCTGCTGTGCCCTGAGCAGCAAGTATTTCTGAGAAAATCTTCCTAACTTTGAGGTGCTTCAACGGTTCATGCATCCTGGGACACCAGCCCCCTGCGAGGTTGAGAGGTGATGGGGAACACCATGTCCCTCCCAGCCCCAGGACGCTGCCAGTCTGCAGGCACCATTTGGCAACAGAATAGAGTCAGGCAACAGCAATGGCGGCAGAGCCACTGTGAGCCACCTCGACCAGTTCCTGCAGCAGCAGTGGGACAGGATACTATGGTGGGGATCCGAACCAGGGCCACGGGGCCGGCAGGAGCCATGCCAGGATTCAAACCCACCTGGGATCACACCCGCTCTGCCTGGGGCCGTCAGACACCCCGCCTGACACAAGTGTCCTTCAGGCACAGGCCTGCCCCAGCACCACCACGGGGTCTCTGGGCGTGGTGCTGCCAGCAGACATGGACACAGGGCCCGCGTCCCCCAGCAGTGGTGCCTGCCTGGGAGACCCTTCCTCATGGCTTCTGGCCCCGCATGCGTCCCCATCACTCCACGCAGCCCCAGGCTAGAGCCGGCTCCCTGAGTGACAACAATTAGGGCCACGGCTGGCAGAAGAGCCTGCTCCCCGCAAAGCACCTGACATGGCAGCAGCTCCCCGGGGGCCGCGCGCTCTGGCTGTGGCGTTTGGAATCCACTGCTTTCTGCTGTAAAAATGGAAACATCCCTTATGTGAGACACAAGCTGGCAAGGAGAACACCACCGCGAAATCTCGCACCCCGAGGCGGGCAGGCGGTGGCCAGGCCTGCCAGGCAGGAAGGGCTGCGCTGGGGAAGCCAAGAGCCTGGGGTATCAGGGGCGAGGCGCAGACCCCCAGCCAGACAACCCTGCTGGGAACATCAGTGAGGCCTTCCCTGCCTCGAGCAGCCGTTTTCCAAAAACGCCAACGGAGCCAGCTACATCCGGCTTTCAGTGCTGCTCGGAGCTGCTGGAATAGCTGTGAGGAAGGTAGGCGTGCGAGTGCGGTCCGGGGGGCCATCCAAATCAGAGAGAGCAGCTACCCGGGCCCAGAGGCACGGCCAGCCGGGTGTCTACAGTTCTGCTGCCAGGTGGAGTGTGGGGTCAAGGATGTGTGTCTGTGCGGCGAGGAGGGGCCCTGAGCTGCACCAGGTGGTCCTGGTTGGGGCTTTGGAACCAAACATGCCAGCGAAGCACACACAGGACTTTCGTGTCCCCTAGACACAGTCAGTCTGCGCAGCGCACCCTGATGACCCCACCCAGAAGCACAGACCCTGGAGTCAGAGTCACCCCACTTTCCTGGCCAGACGCTCCTTCCCAGCCCCTCCACCCCCAGGCACTGCTCAGCCGCTGGCTCAGCACCTCAAGTCTGAAGTCCTCGCGCTAACTAAAGTAGCGCCGGCAAACGCCCACCAGCACGCGGAGCCCATGTGTGCGTGCGAAACGCTCCCACCCAGCAGGGCCCTTCTCACCTCAGATTCACAGGAACCCGGCACGGCGCCCCTTTGCTCTGGCTCACGGTGGATGCTGGCCAGTGGAGGCCAAGACCCAAAGGGGCTGGCCCCGGGCCGTGTCCCCAAGGCAGCCCCGTGTGGAGCCCGGAGCCTCCAGCTGCCTGTTGGGGGCAGGGGAATCTGGCAGCCTCCTCTGCAGTGTGGTCTCAGAGCCCATGGCAGGCCCACCCTGTTGGCACTTTCCCTGTGGGGTTGCTGGTAACCATAAGGCCAAGAGGAGGGCGAGGGCTGTGTCCCCCAGCCCCAGAGCCTGTGCCCAGTGCCCAAGGCCCAAGCTGGTAATGACCACATGGTCAACAGCATCTAGCCAAGGCTCCACTCAGGGGGCCCCCAGCCTCCTGGGCACATCACCCGGTGCCAGGAACCAGGCATTCAGCTACTGCTCCGGGCCCACTCAGCCATCAAAATTGACGCCCAGGAAGCCAAAGCCATGCAGATGTAAAACCGGGACCACCCACACACTCACACGTTTGCACACTCACTCACACGTTTGTTAACACATGCTGACTCACACACACACTTATCACAAACATGCACACTCACACTAACTCACACAGTGCACAGGCTCTCATGCACACTCACGACACACGCATACCCACAGGCTCACTCACATGCGTGCACATCACACATACACACTCATATGCTTGCTCACTTGCTCACATTCTCACACACCCAACGTGTGCACTCACGCACTCATACACATACACAGACATGCTCACGCACACTCACCCTTGCACACTCCCATGCTCGCACTGACAATTCACACACACACAAGCACAGTTTGTCTTTTGGTTCTCACTCAGGCCTGTTGCACAGACTCATCGCTGACACTCTGAGGTGGGTGTCCCACCTGCGACTGCTGCCGAATGCCCCGTCCCATGTGTCAGGCTAGCAGCCGTGGGCCCTCTGGCTGCCCCAGACCTTCTCCCTGCACCCCAGTGACACCATGTCTGCCCTCATCACCCAGAGAGGCCCTGGGCTGACCCATGAGCAGGCGAGTGGGGAGCGTGTCTGCTCAGCTATCCACTTGTCTGGTGGCTGTGGATACTGGGCACCATGGGACTGGGCATCCTGGGGCCCTGGGCAGGCGTGTGGTGGGTGTGGGGCAGCCAGGACTTGGGATCTGCCCTGTGGGACTAGGGGGACAGAAATGAGGCAGAAAAGATGGGGGCAAAGGCCCCTTCCCACGTAAAACTCATCCCTGAGATTACCAGAGGCGGGAAAACACGTGGTCCAGGGGGACCTCGTGAGAAGTAGCAGCAAAGGCCTCGAGGAGACACTGAGTCATACTCCTGGGCCAAGACAGGGCAGGGATCAAGGTTGACCCCAGGGCCCAGGCACTGGGAGCTAGACAGAGGGGCCTTGCTGGGTAGACAGCGTGGAGTCAGAGCTGCGAAGACCCCACTGCCCAGGGCGGCACCACGGGTCTCAAGCAGCCCAGCCCCTCCACACATCAGGCAGCAGCCGAGGGGCAGCCGAGCCTGCAGGGTAGGCAGGGGTGGGGTGGGTGGCGGCAGGGCAGAGGAGGGGAGGGGTGCTAGGGGGCATGCTGATAGTTGGCTGTCTCAGTTCAGAGTCCCCCAAAGTAGCTGTGCGTGGAAAGCGACACTCAGGAGTGAAGGAAGCTGCACAGGGGAGGGATGCCCAGCAGAGACGAGCCTCCTGCGAGGCCAAGGCCAGCCTGGTCCCATGGGAGCACACAGCAGGAGCGGCTTCCGGAGCTGTCGGGCCCTGGGCCAGGGGTCAGCTCTCGTACCCCACGCTGGTCAGACACTGACTGCGGGCCTGAGCCCCCTGACCACCATCACACCGGCCTGGCCCCGCCCATACCTGAGCGGCCCCCGAGCATTTGGTGCCAAGCAAATGGGCTTGTTGACCAAGTTTGCACTGGGTTTGCTCAGCATCCAGGGTCTCCCACAGTAGCCCACCTACAACTTCAAGCCCTGCCCAGTGCCCTGGGCCCTGCCCGGCGAGGCCCTGGCCGCTCCCAACTGGTGGGGCAGAGTTCCAATGTGGCTGCCGGTGGGGCCTGCCCCCAGCGAGGCCAAGGTCCGGCTCACTCACACAGCCAGGACAGGGCAGGACCTTCCAGCACCAGGCAGTTCCAGCTTTAAAGAAGGAGGATTTGGGGTCCCAGGATAGCACCCCAGGACCATCCATGCCTATGCTCACAGAGAAGCAAGGGGGAGAAGCCCACCCAGTTCTCTAGGGCTGGGTGGGGCAGGTAGAGTTTCCGGCTGGCACGGCAAGCCATCCTTGTCACCCGGAGGAGACCAGGCTCCCAAGAGTGGGCTGAGGGAGCGAGCGGGGGACCCGGACTCACCACGGTGGACAGAGGTGTGCGGTACTGCAGTGACAGAGGGAAGCGAGCCTGGATGGCATGACTCAGCCGGCTGTGGTCCCCACCATAGTAGGGGGCAGCCCGGGGGTCCTGGCCTGTTCTAACTTTTTGATTGTCACAGGACACCCAGGCCTATCTGTCTGTGAGCAGGGACTGGCTTGGGGAGGGCCCAGGTGGAGGCCGCCACACCAGTGGGCGGTACCGTCAGGGCTGGGGCTGGGGCTGTAACTGACATTCTCCCCCCAGCCCCATTGTCCCCCAAGGCTCAGACACCCAGAGCTCAGAGACCAGAGCTGCCGGGGACAGGGACCTCGAGTGGGAAGATGTGGCTGGCCTGGTGGGGCCTCAGCTTGCACTTGGCTGGCATCATGGGCACCCGGTCTCCCGCCCGTCCTGGGCACTGGCCTAGGTGCGCGGTGGGCTGCTCCACCCTGGTGCCCTGCCCCCGCACAGCTCCTGGAGGCTGCCCAGGGAGCCCGGCCCTCAGCATGCCCTTTGCTCTTCGGGCTCAGCACTTCTCCTATGCGGCCCCATGGACCACTAGGTAAGGTCAGGGGCCATAGCCCGACTGGGCTGCCCCTGCTGACAAATGGGAGGGGCTGCCAGAGACTACCAGGTGGATGGTCCACAGGAGCCCTGTCTCACGCTGGGCCAGGGTCTGCAGGCCTGGTGTTTAATCGGGGCAGGGAGTTTTGTTGCTTCAGCACAGCCCTACACCAGCCCAGCTGGGTAGCCCAGCTGGGTAGCCCAGCTGGGGAGGGGAACTGAGGTCAGGCACACACCCGACACACTCCAGGATCCGTGGCCAGACCCCCGTGGAGGGGGGATGACACAGCTTCCTGGAGGGGCTGGTCTGGGCCTGGAAACCCCAGCCACTGCCTGGGGCTGGCTTGGTCACCGCCACCAGGCTTTTCTTTGTACCTGTTTTTCAGAGAGGGGTGGTGTGTGTTGGGGGACATCCATGAAGAATTTAACCCTCAGAGTCCCCAAAGCCAATCACGCTGACACCGCCCAGCAGCCCCCAAGCTGCAGGGCACCGATTGCCTCTCTCCCAGGCTCTGAGAAAGGTGGCCCCTTCCAGGCCCCCCTGGGCACTCACCCGCCACTCTAGGCCTCCCAGGCCCCTCACAGCCCCCAGAGTCAGGCTGGCATGGGCCTGTGGCACTGAGACCACGCCCAGCACTGGCTCACCTGTTCTTTCTCAGCCAGTGCCTGCCAGTGCCGCCCATCACTGCCACAGGCTGGGAGGAAGAGCGCAGCAGAGACTGCACTCCAGTGCTCTGGAGCCCATCCTGAGTCCTGACCCTGGGCATCACGAGGCCCAGGGACGCCTGAGGTGCCCATGGGGTCCCCAGCCACATTCTCAGGTTCAAGTAGCTGGAACAAGGGGGCGACCACCCTGCTCTACTCCATCCCCGCCTGCCCCACAGCAGAAGAGGGGAGGGCAGGCTGGGGCAGGGAGGCTGAGCAGAGGGCACAGGGGAACCCTGGCAGCGGACGAGGGAGGTCCAGCGCTGGGGGTCCCTCACATGCTGAGGATCCGCACACCCGGTCTGGACAGTCACGGTTGCCACCGTACGTCCTGTGGAGGCTCATCGCCATCCCTTTGCCACAGGGCTTGTCAAATGCATGAGTGAACGAGTGAATGAGTGATGCGTCACTGGCTACCCCTGGAGTTACACCAAGGCCACCAAGGCTCAGTGGGGACGACGGGACTAGCCTGGTGTCACACAGCCAGTGGGGGAGGGGTCAGCCCCTGGTCCCTGCCTGGCCAGAGGAGAAGGGACTTCACAGAAGGTTCCCCCAGAGGCTGGGCTGGAACATGACCCTGCCTCTGTCCCCAAGGCAACCCCCTCACACCCATGTCTGTCCCCAGTGCCGCCTGGGCCAGGAGTTGATCACCTGATTGAGAGCGGCATTTAAGTGCCCAGGGAGAAAAACCAATTCTCCTGGTTCCACTTTAATCCATCAGTTCCATTTATGATAAATTTCCCTGTGCCCAGGGTCACCACCAAGCCACCGTGCCCAGCAGAGATTAGCTGCCAGGTCAGGAGTGCCGAGGCGACAGGCTGTACTGGGGCCTCGGCTCTACCCCACACATGTGCAGTCCAGGCTCACTGCAAGACCGCCCCTGCCTGTCGGGGGCCACTCCAGCCACTCGCTCTCTCTAAGGTGTCAGTGACTAGCTGCAGCCTCAGTTGAGAGGGTGAAACGCGTCACCAGATGCGCCTGCAGGACAAGGGCCTGATGAGCAAGTGGACGCGCCTTCCTCTGCTCTGGGTGTTTCAGGCCTGCCACTCAGGGAGGCCTCCAGAGCGCTTTGCCAGAGGGCCCCTGAGGCAGGACGTGGTAGTCCCTCCTGTATGTGACCAGGAATCGGACTCTGAGCCCCCTGCAGACCCAATTCAGACTCCACCCTGCAGTGCTCCTGGCCTGGGGGCACCTAAGCCCCCATAGGCTCGAGGGGCTCACACACGGCCCAACAGAGGCACAGTACCCTCAGGGCCTCCCTGACTCCCTCCCCTTGGAACCACAGAGAGGGTCCAGGGATCTCAGGCAAAACATCTGAGGGGCAGGGTGTAGGGGCCGGATAACGGGAGGCGAGGCCCCAGACCAGAGAGGAGCTGCTTCCAGTTGTGGCAGAAGGAGCGTGGAGCACGTGCTGTGTGCCTGAGGCCCTCGGCCTGTCCCGCTGCAGGGGAAGGGACCCTTGCAAGCAGGGGCTTTGTCCCGGCCCCAGTCCAGCCATCAGGCCCTGCTGAGGTGCCCCACATGGAGCTGGAGTCTGGGCAGACTGGGCTCACCCAGCTCCTCAGAGCCAGGCGGAGCCCCTAGCCCCTCCCCAGCGTGGCCGCAACAGCAGGTGTGACGGACCCTGAGCTGGCCTGAGCCTCCCTCCATGGCTTTGGGGGGCCAGCCTGAGTGCAGGTGTCAGACCCCAGCTCCGGTCCACCTGCTGGAGGCCAGCCGAACCTCAGCTTCCTCACCGTGACCCAGTGACGTTGTGGGGCCGGATTGACCATGTCGAAGCCCAGCCGCGCATGGCCCCCCGGAGGAAGGAGCCGGCGCTGGAGGGCGAGTGGATTCGGCAGCCGGCAATATTTGCGGAATTGAATCGAATCTGTCACCTGGGAGCCGTGCATGTTCTGGTTAGTTCTGTAGTTTCTGCCACAGGTGGGAACAGCCCAGTGTGAGGGCCCCTCAGGCCGCAGGGCCGAGCCGGTGGAGCCCCGTGTCCTCCGGTGGAGCCCCGTGTCCTCCAGACACCCTGGCTGGGCGGGGTGGGAGGGGCCAAGGCTGGGCGGGCGGGTGGCCGGGAAGTGACAGCGACGGGGTGGCCGGCAGGGGTCTCAGGCTGAGGGGCTCTGCCCTGGCCCCCAGGACGCTGAGGCCCACGGCGCAGGCCCCAGCCCGTCCTGGGTCCCGGCTGCCCTTCATGAGACGGGCGCGTGGGGCCATGTCCCAGCGGTGAGGTAGCACGGTGCTGGTTAGCATCTGGGGAGGGCAGACGGAGGGGCAGTGAGGACAAGAGCAGCGGCACAGCCTGGGGCTGCGCCCCCCAGGGAAGCCCAGTCAGGTGGGCCGCAGCCGGCTGAGGCCTGCACTGCCTCGGAGGGTGCCCTCCTAGCGGCCCTCCACTGCGGTGCCATGGGAGGGACTCTGAGGGTTGCCCGAGGGCTGGCTGCCCAACTCCAATCCCCAAAACCCAAGTTGGACTAGTCGTGTTTAGAGAGCGGCAAAGCTGCTTACGTCTGAGCCGGGGCTCAGCAGATTATGCTGGCCGAGAGAGGGCCCAGCGCGTGAAGGGAGATCTGACAGAAAACTGCACAAAACAAGTGTTCACTGAGGACAAACTCAAGGGGATGACCCGCTTGGGCTCACCTCCCGCCCGCCAGGTAAACATCTTCTCGGGTCGGTGCTCAGGGGCCACGGGGGCAGACACGGGGCAGGTCATAGCCACCAGGCCCCGAGGCCACCGTGTGGGGTCAGGACTGCCCATGGAAGAAGAGCATGTGGCCCAAGAGGCAGCCACTCAGGCCCCGTCGTGGGCTTGTGATTCAGTCGCTTACCTGTGTCTCTCTCAGAGGCCCAGGACTCAGCACCTGGGAAGCGTGATGTGTGTTTTATTACCACGTCCATTCCAGCAACTGGGAAAGCCTCAGAGGCCGAGGCCCCGCAGGCCAGCCCGGGTCCAGGGGCCCTGAACACAGCCTGGGCCTGGAGGGGACACTGAGGCAGGGCCTGAGAGTGTTGCCTGGTAGGTGGGCCCTGGAGCCACGTAGCTGCTCCTGGCAGCTGTTCCTGGGAGAGGCCTCTTTACCACCCCCTCCCAGGCCCCATGCACTGGGTGCCACAGGAAATAATCCACCTGTGTGACCTGCCAATCCCAGGCCAGCCAGGAGGGAGGATGGCAAACTTTTATTTCAAAAATATGCAAATAAAATTCTTCCATCGTAAAGAGCCTGGCTGGCTCTGGGAGAGCAGAGTGAGTGACAGCAGGGAGGCAGTGCGAGTTTCAAGAGCCTCTCTGCCTGGAGGAATACCATCTTGGGGTGGCCAAGCACCTGGTCACCGACAGACCAATTTACCAACAGAGAAACCAGCTCAGAAAGGGGCGTGCCCAGCCCGCACGGTGGTCTGGGCTCCGACGGGGTGGCCTGTTTGCCCTGGCTGGTGTCTCTCCTGCCCCCAGGTCCTGGCAGCCAAGCCTGGCCCCTAGTCCCCACTGGGCTGGGTCCTCAGGGACACCCCACCCTGTCCCTGGCCTCCCTGCATCCTTGGGCAGGGGAGTGGTTCCCAGGCTGCTGGAGATGGAGAGGTAGGAAGGGATGGAGAGAAGAGGGCACAAAGGGGATGAGGACAGATGGCCTGGCAGGTGGGGGTGCTCCCCTGAGGGAGGCTGAGGCTGCCACGAAAGAGGGTGCCGAGGGGTGCCACAACCCACCCCCAAATCCCCCTTCCACTCGTCTCCCACAGCTCAAATGGCTGAGAGCAGAGCACACGGGGCAGGGGCAGTGGCGGACAGGCTGATGGAGCTTCGAAGTTGTTGGGCCATGAGGAGTGGGGGTGAGATGACCCTGGGATCCTCTGAGCTCTGCTCCTGGGGACACTCACCCCGAGTCATTTGTCACTCTTGGTGCCTCATGTCGGGGTCCTCCGGTCCTCTGGCTAGTTTCCCAGCTATCTGCAGCCAGCACTTGGCTGCCCCTCCCCTCGCGCCCCAGTCCCAGCTGCTTCGGCTGACCCCAAGCCAGCAAGGCCGTCAATTATTGAGCTTCTGCCTCTCAGCCTTCTCTCTGTTAGTACCTCGTAAAGTTGGGGAAGATAAATCTCCTCTTGGCTTGCTTCTGCCGGCTGACAGGGAGCAGGCGGGCGCTGGCGATGGCAGCCCCGGCCCCGGCCCCGAGCCAGCACGGAGCATCCCGGGCAGCCTGCAGGGCTCCTCCGCTATTAAACCCATAATTCCTCGGAGACAAAGCCGGGCTCCCGGCTCCTCGGTTCCCGTGATACGGAGGGGTCCACCCACCAGTCATAACTGCGCACAAGGGTGCGACTTGCGGCCGCGCACAGGCCGACTCCGCGGGCCTGTCAGGTTCCAGGAGCTGTGTTTAAACCTGTGCCAGTGGAAAGTTCCCGGGCACTGCCTGGGGGAATCACGGAGGCTGCGTGCTCACAGGGGAGGACTGCACGGGTTCTGTGAGGCCGGGCAGCCCAGGAGCACAGGCGCAGGACTCGCAAAGGCGAGCGAGGGGCTAGGACGCCTGGGGCACACAGCGCCCGGTCACACGCCCTTGGCCACACCCGAGGTGACCATGGTGGTAACCGTGGTCACCCCTGGTGGAAGAGGCAGCCCCCGCCGCACCTTTCAAGAACAGAGCCATTGGCCACCGTGGTGAGCTCTGGAGCCTGGGGGCAGCCAGCAGAGGGCAGGCACCTGCCCAGGCTGCCCTGAGGGTGAGGGCCACTCACAGCCCCACATCTCCAGCGAGGCACTTGTCCCAATGAAAACGATGGACAATGATGTCATGGAGGGTGCAGGTCAGAGCCCTGTCCCACGGCGTGGCCAGGAGAATCTGTTGGCTGAGTTCAAGACCCCCCAGCTCCACAGGCCTCGGGGTAGCACCTGCAGGAAGTGGAGTGTGGGCCGAGGGGGGCAGTCACAAGGCAGCAAGACAAGGTGGGCTGGGGAGGGGCAGAACAGGGGTGAGGGTGGGACCCACTCTCAGATCCCCACCCCCTGACAGAGCCACACACACCCTGTGGACCCTTTGTCCAGGGTCCACTCTTAAACCCCTTGGGCACATGGCCACACAGAGGCTCTGTGAATCCTGGTGACTCCAGGCCAATGGACCAAAATGCACGCAGAGCAGAGGGGCCTGGCCCACCCAGAGAGGGGTACTCAGCTGCTGGAGGCCTGACCGGAGGCCCAGCCTGGCTCCAGCACCCCCCGACCCCTGTCCACATTCCCCTCCCCACTCTACCGCCTCCACG
The DNA here is from genome assembly GCF_020826845.1 of Diceros bicornis minor. NCBI lineage: Eukaryota > Metazoa > Chordata > Mammalia > Perissodactyla > Rhinocerotidae > Diceros > Diceros bicornis. Next base: position 33,007,954 of record NC_080774.1, on the reverse strand, counting down.
GGCAGTGGCTGAGACCCAGGCGACAGAGGCCCGGAGAGGCCACCCAGTCCCTGCAATTAGCAGTAATAAGTTGACAGGCGCCCAGCGCAGGCCACGATCGGGAGCCTATTGAGGCTGATAATTAACTCAACTAGACTGGGAAGAGGCCCGGCCTCTCTGACCATCAGTCCTCTGGATGCAGCAGCTGCCCTGCCCAGGAGCTAATGGGGCTGCATTTCAGCCATAACCTCGAGGCTGCCACCCAGAGAGAGACTGGGCCAGTGAGGGACATGCAGACCTAGGCCGGGACCTCAGGGCGCCCATACGGGCCCCCAGCCCCAGATGGCTGCCCTGCTCTGCCCACTGGCTCTGTCTCAGGGCCTTGTTCCTGACTCAGCCATCCCGCACCCTTATGGTCAGTACCCCTATGGACTGTCCCAGTCCTGTGTCACAGCCGCTCACACCCTGCAACTCTGCCTCAAGCTCTGCCTCCAAGGCTGCCTGCTGACATGGGCCACTCCAGAGGTGCAGCCCCCATCCTCTTCCTCTGCCCTGTGGCTCAGGCAGCCTCTGGGGCCCACGTCCAGCTTTGGGTACCAACCACCTGGTACCTGCTTCTGCCACAGCTTCAGGCCCCTCCCCACCCAGCAGACCTGTCCCTTCCCTCCCTCTGGGCCCCAACCTCTGTTAATATGTCCACTGCTGGTATCTGAGCCAGTGTCCAACCACATCAGGGACTCATGGGACTTTGTAGCCTGATTCCGAGTCTCTTTCTTCTCCGTGACCAGCCGAGCTTGCCTCTCCACCTACCCCTGAATGGTCAAGTTTGTGGCCAAGGAGGGGTCCAGTTGATCACGGTGAGGCCCCATCTTGTCCCAGTCATGCGCAGGCCTCATCTTAGAGGCTCAAAGGTCTGGTCCCCACCTGTGCCCCTTGTGCCACTTGTATCCCCAGGAAGACTCCCTTCCGGCCCCAGGGTGTGAGCGCACTCCACGGGCCTGTTGCATGTTATGTCATCTCGCTCTTTGGGAACTGCTTCCTCCCAGGCAGCGCGGCAGGCCACGCCATCCGTCCGTCTCACTGCCTGGCGGCTGAGTGCGCTGGCTCCAGCTCACCTCTTGGGCTCCCCTGCCCACGGCTGCCCCCGTGGCCACTCTCACTGCTGAGCGGCAGGAACGGGCTTCCCTCCTGCTCTGCGCCGACGTGGCCGGCCCTCCACAGCCCTCAGGGCCGCCAAGGTCGGCTGCGATGGGAAACGCCCTCACTGGGTCCTGAGCTGCCTCGGAGATGAGTTAGATCCATCGGCTCTGCTGCTCAGAAAGCGACAAAGGCCGTGAGGAAGCGCCCGGAGGAGGGGGAGGAGGGGGAGGGGAGGGCGAGGGGAGGGAGAGGAGGAGGGGGAGGGGAGGGGGAGGAGCGAGAGGAGGGGTGGGGGAGGGGGAGGAGGAGGGAGAGGAGAGGTGGGGGGAGGAGAAGGGGGAGGGGGAGGAGGGGAGAGGAACCGAGGACAGGCTCTGGCTTCCCTGAGCACAAACCCGCATTCCATCGACCTAATTAGATCAACCCCACTGACGCGATTGTCCTTGTGAGTGCAGGCATCTAGCCTCAGCACACAGGGGAAACCTAAAGCAGAGAGAGCTACCCAGACACAGAGAGGCCGGAGGAGACCATATCCACCCCGCTGTCCCCTCCCCCAGGCACCGGCCCGAGTGAGCTGGGCCCTGCTGGCCTTTCCCAGCCCAAGGGGCCCAGAGGGGCTGCAGCAAGTGGGTCAGAGGCCGAGATTCAAAGCCTCTGACAAAGGGGCCCCAGAAGTTCTTGGTGGGAGGAAATATTTCCGGAAAATTCCAGAGTGCCTCCTATGCACCAGGCACTGTGCTGGACAAGTCACACAATGTTACCTCAATGACTCATCATCCCATTTTTCAGATGAAGAAACTGAGGCTCCAAGACAGGCAGAGGCTTGGTCAGCATCTCTCCTGAGTGGCAGAGCTGGAATTCCGACCGGGGACCATTGGGGCTGGAGTCCTCCAGCTGTGCCTCCAGTGGGTGCAGATAAGGGCAGGACCTCCCCCAGGAGCCCTAGGGTCTTCATGAGAGTGGACGGAGGTGGGTGCAAACTGAGCAGGGGCTCCAGCCACCCAGGCCTCCCTCTGCCCTCTCCCACCCCCCCAAGTGTCCCGAACACCCAACACAGGGACAAAAAGGGCCTCCACGGAGCACTGTCCTCTCCTCTGCTACCTGGCAACCTGCCCGCCCAGGGTCAGTCTCGACTCCACGTGTTTCCAGAGTCCCAGCTCACTCTGTCACCCTCTCCTCCAGCCCCAGCTCCGGCCTCTCAGTTCTCAGCCCTGATTCCGCACCCACCCCCATGCCTGGTACCTCCGTGCTGATGCACCGGCCCTTCTCGAGGCCAGGCTGCGGCTGCCCTCAGGAGCTGAAACCTCCAGGCTGTTGAGACCAGTTTATGCGGGAGGGCAGGGACGAGGCTGGGAGGAGAGATGAGGGAGGGAGAAGAGAGGGAGGAATCCCACGTGTCCTGTTGATCAGGGCGTGGGCCGGCAGGTGTAGGCTGGAGGACAAGGTGGGACTGACGGAAAGGAACCAAAACCAGGGAAAGGAACTGGAAGTGAACAGAGGCAGACGTTGACCAAATCCCCGTGGGAAAGAGCTTTCTAAGAGCAAAGACAAAGACCAAAGCTCACCTCTCAGGCGGCTCAGGAGAAACCACACAGTCAAAAGGCAAGCAATGAATCGGGCACATTTTTGACACCAATGTAACAAAAAATTAGTACCATTAACATAGAACGAGCCTATTTGAAGCCAAAACACCAAGGACGTGAACAAACACCACAGCAACACGATGGCTACATCCCGACAATGGGAGAAACGCAAACCGGATACCCGCTTTCCCCAGAGAGGACCCCCATTGAACACACCCTGGCCCCTCCAGTTGGGCACCAGAGAAGCCCCTCATCACCGAGGGCAGGGTCAGGAGCCAGGTTTTCAGTGTCCTGAGTCCTGAGATGTTGAACCCTAGCTCAGCAACGCCCCTTCCTGGAATCTGTGCTGATGGGGCCTGACTCAGAGGGGCAGACCCAGCTGTGTGGACTCAAGTGTGGCCACAAGATGACTTGTAACTGCAGAAAAGGTGGGAACAGCTACAATACCCAACCATGCAAAGTGAAAATGCACAACAGACAAGTGCAGAGTCACATATGAAGTTGGAAGGGAGGAAATAAACTACTGTTAACCATGAGGTCTCCATAATTTTTTTTTCATTGTGAAATTTTTGTTGTATGTTACTGTTTGTCAGTCACCACATAAGTGCATCCCTCCACCCCTTGTGCCCACCCCCCACCCCCCTTGCCCCTGGTAACCACCAAACAGTTCTATCTGTCCGTGTGTTGGTTTATGTTCCACATATGAGTGAAATCATGCACTGTTTGTCTTTCTCTTTCTGGCTTATTTCACTTAACATAATACCCTCCAGGTCTATCCATGTTATTGCAAATGGGACCATTTTGTCGTTCTTTATGGCTGAGTAGTATTCCGTGGTATATATACCTCATCTTCTTTATCCAATCATCAGTCGAGGGACACTTGGGTTGCTTCCATGTCTTGGCTATAGTGAATAATGCTGCGATGAACGTAGGGGTGCATAAGCCCCTTTGGATTGTTGATACCAGGTTCGTTGGGTAGATACCCAGTAGTGGGATAGCTGAATCATAAGGTATTTCTATTTTTAATTTTTTGAGGAATCTCCATACTGTTTTCCGTAGAGGCTGCACCAGTTTGCATTCCACCAGCAGTGGATTGGGGTTCCCATTTCTCCACAGCCTCTCCAGCATTTGTTGCTTTTTGTCTTGGTGATTATAGCCATTCTAACGGGTGTAAGATGATATCTTAGTGTGGTTTTGATTTGCATTTCCCTGATGATTAGTGATGTTGAGCATCTTTTCATGTGCCTATTGGCCATCTGTATATCTTCTTTGGAGAAGTGTCTGTTCATTTCCTCTGCCCATTTTTGGATCGGGTTGTTTGTTTTCTTTGTTGTTCAGTTGTGTGGGTTCTTTATATAATATGGAGATTAATCCCTTGTTGGATATATGGTTTGCAAATACTTTTTCCCAGCTGGTGTGTTGCCTACTCATTTTGATACTGGTTTCATTTGCCTTGTAGAAGCGCTCTAATCTGATGAAGTCTCACTTGTTTATTTTTTCTTTTGTTTCCCTTGTCTGAGTAGACATGGAATTCAAAAAGATCCCTTTAAGGCTGATGGCGAGTAGTGTACTATCTATATTTTCCTCCAGGAGTTTTGTAGTTTCAAGTTTCACCTTCAGGTCTTTGATTCATTTTGACTTAATTTTTGTGTATGGTGAAAGAAGGTGGTCTACTTTCATTCTTTTGCAAGGGGCTGTCCAGTTTTCCCAGCACCATTTATTGAAGAGACTTTCCTTTCTCCACTGTATGTCTTTAGCTCCTTTACCAAAGATTAGCTGCCCATAGATGTGAGGTTTTATTTCTGGACTTTCAATTCTGTGCCATTGATCTGTGTGTCTGTTTTTGCACAGTACCATGCTGTTTTAATTACTATCGCTTTGTAGTGTGTTTTGAAGTCAGGGATTGTGACGCCCATGAGGTCTCCATAATTTAAAATAAATCATGAAACATACAGACATGAGGAAGGGGTTCCTGGAGGATTAAGCCCATGGCAAAAGGGCTTGGGGTGCCCTGGCCCCCCAATCATGTCAGCATCTTCTGATGGTAATGTAAGTCACCAAGGCTTTCCCAGGCTCAGTCATCCCTGGGGACTAGAATAACAGCCTTGTCCCTGGATGAGGGGAAGCTCTGGGGGGAGGGGAGGATGAACGGACAGGTGGGCAGGTAGATGGAGGGTGAAGCGTGGGTGAACAGACAAGTAGATGGGCAGGTAGGTGGATGGATGGTGGACAAATGGGTAGATGGATGAATGGAAGGATGGATGGATGGATGGACTGATGGGTGTGTAGATAGATGAATGGAGGGATAGGCGGGGGCCTCTGGGGTGTAAGGCGTAGCCATTGACCCCTCCCCTAGCCTGTCCCTTTGCGCCTCCTACCAAGAGCTCTGCTAGGCCTGCCTCTTCCTGGGGAGCACACACTCCCTTTGCTGCGGCCTCTGCCTCAGCACCCTAGACCAGCCCCTTGCCCAGAAGCTGTGGGTCAACCCTCTGCCAAAAGCCCTGGGTCCCAGGCAGCTACTTGCCCCTTCCCTCTGTCCACCTTCTGGGCTGTTCAATATGCAGAAGGACAGGTCCCGGCTTGGCCACCATAAATCCTGCCCTGTCCTGCAGCCAGTCAATCGCCAATCGGCCCCAAAGCCCGTGGATGTCTCAGAGCCCAGCCTGTGCAGCTGCCTGGCCCAGCCCTGGGAGCCGAAGCTCAGCCAGCTCTGGAGGCCGTTGGCTACAGATATTGAGCTTGAAGCGTCAGATTACGTGTTTGTTCAATAGCAATAAACTCCCGAAGTTTTATGGGGTCATAAAACCACTGCCTGGGCTCCCACTTAGGTGATGAGTAACACACACGGGCTGGTTCCCTGTTGATGGGAGGGTGCGAGTGATTTGGGCCTATGAACTGGAAACATCACATCTGCATTTCCCAAATTCACATAAAGAAAGCAGCCCACCGATGGTGCCAGACCCAGCCCTGAAGTTCGAGGAGGAGAGAGGGAGAGGCAGAGAGGGCTGGAGACATGAAAAATGATTAGAGGCGGGAGACCGGGGTAGAGTTGCGGGGGCAGTGTCCCTGAGACAGACGGGGAGGGGCAGGCGCCCTCGTCCTGCCCAGCCTTCCCCTCAGGAAAGACTTAGAGGGCATCCTTCAAGGGTCCCAGCCAGGCACTTGCCCTCTGGGGAGGACAGTTCCAGGCAGGCAGGAGCTCAGAGGAAGGATTGGGGGGTGTTAAATTGTGGACAGACAAGGGAGGACGAGCACTCCAGGCAGAAGGAGCTGCCTGCGCAAAAGCCCCGAGGGGCGGCAGGGACCCTATGGGCCAGGCAGGGATTCGGACTCAGCTCAGCCAGAAAATGACCAGAGAGGTGGAGGGGCTAGACCAGGCGGCAGTGATGGAACTGGAGGGAAACAGCCAGAGTGACCTTGAGCAGGCAGAGACTGCCTCTCGGAGTGTGCGTTTGGGGAAGGTGCCTCCTCTGGGGCCCCAGGGCTAGGGTGAGGCACTTCAGGGGCAGAGACCAAGAGGCAGCTTACCAGGTGGTGAGCTCCCCACCCCGGGGTGTGCCAGCAGGGCTAGGAGAGCAGGGGCTGCAGAGAGAACACTGAGGAAGGTCCACTGCTCCTGCCTGGACCCTCAGCTACCAGGCGCAGACCTGCTTGGGTACCACAGCAGACGCACGGGTGGAAGTGACATGAGGCAGGCCCTGTCGGGCATGGGGATGTGCTGCTGGACGACACCTGTCAACCCCTCGGCCACGGCCGGGTGAGGGCAAGGGAGCCATGTCTGCCAAGCCCCTCCCCTGCCCGCCAGCCCCTGGGGTGGACCCAGGTGTCGGCACTGGCCCTCTGGATATCTGGCCAGTACTTTTTCCGCCCTGCCCGGCTCTGAGCAAAACCAGAGTTGGGCGCATGGATGACTTTGTCCTGATCCTTGTAACTTTGCTATCGAGCCAGGTCCTTGGAAACACATCGATTTGCCGGATCAGTATTTATTGCAGCTTCAAAGGCTGGGGGAGGAGCCGCGGGCTGATGAATGGAGGCAAAGCAGCCAGTGAGTGGCGACCCACCCCCCAAGCCTCTCCGCTTCAGCGCCTGCCCTGCCCCCATCAGCAGAGACAGGGCCTGGTGGCCACAGTCACTCGCACCGTGGACGTCCTGTTGTCTTGCTCCCTGCAGGCTGTTAGCTGGTTTTGGTGAGCTGCAGAGGAACCAAGCAATCCAGGGTTAATTCTCCCCAGCAGAAGCCCCTCCCTCCGGGAATCCACTTTCTGCAAAAGCCCCATGTGGGTTGGGAAGCGGTGGGCCGCTGGACCCTGCAGCATACCCAGATGCCTGTGCAGGGGCACCTTCCCATCCACACGGGGCACCTGGGCGGGCACCTGTATCTGCTCCGGGCCAGGGCCAGCAGCGGGTGCGCTGGGCAAGGAAGCAGAGCGTCCACCCTGCAGAGTCCCCCACACCTAGCAGAGGGCTGCGCCTGACCTGTGAGGCTTCTTCGTGGGTGACCTGCTGTGGCGCGTCCTGTGGTGGCAGCTACCTGGCCAGTGTGAGGCGCTGGTGACAGCTTCGCAGCCTCAGCGGCTCTGATTTACGGCGGTTGCTGATTTCCCGGTGTAAATCTGGCGCGGGAGATTCCAAGGCTACAACAGGATGTCACTGTGTTGGGAGTTGGACAGAGACCCAACTCCCTCTCAGCAGGAGTGGCTTCAACACACCGCTGCCTCCAGGGGACGGCCCCCAGCGCTGCTGCTGCCTCCAGGAATGCCACAGCCCGGGGTAGGAGCTTAGGCAAAGGACCAGAGGAGACCCCTTGATGGGCCGAGAGACCAGGCCAGGAGGACAAGCAGCTCCGGGCCATGGAGGTGCAAAGGGGCAGGCGGCCCCTGGCCCACACAGCACCAAGAAACTCATTTCAGAGACTCCAGCCCCTGCCCTACAGACCACATGGAACCAAACAAGATCAGCCAGCTAAGTGCCCCGGGGCGCCAGTGGGGAGGCCAGGACAGAACGCACGCTCACAGAGAGGAATCATGAGGCCCAGGACCCACGGTGGAGCTCAGCTCGCTCATGAGGAGAGATTCCGTGGTGGGAGCAGCCAGGGGAGGCAGACAGTGAGCGTAGAGCCTGAGCAGGCGGCACTCCCAGCCCACGCAGAGCTGGCAGGGAAAGACCCCTGCCCAGGCCCGGCAGGAAGGCCGCTGGGCGCCATGGCCAAGCAATGGGACAGATGGATCTGTTCCCTCTGAAGGCTGAAGTGGGCTGTGTCCCGACGTCTCAGCAGTGTGCTGGCCGCAGGTAACCCTGGATGTGCCCACCCCTGGGAGGGAGAGTGTGCATGCCCACCCCTAGCCCACGGCCTCTCTGCTCTCTTTCCAATGGTCAAGAGGGCTTGGCCATGCGCCTGAAATCCCACCACATTGAGGCACCTCCCCTGGAAAAGCCCAGCTTGCTAGAAGGCATGGCTGCCAGCGCGAACCCAAAGGTGGCCCAGGAGGCTGCGCGACCTGTGCAGGTACCGTTGCCTCAGTTTCCTTGTCTGCAAAATGCCCGGAGATGCTTGGGGCGTTGCGTGCACCTGGCAGGCAATGGGCCCTTCCCGCCCTCCCAAGGCCCCTCAGATCGGGGTGGGGCAGAGGAGCCAGTCAGGGTAGGAAGGGGGCAGGGGCAAGGACTCAAAGAACAGCCCTGGCCACAGAGGGAACCTCCAAGGATCAGAGGCAGGAGGAGGGCTCCTGGTGCAAACGCAAACCCGTCCATGGCCCGGCTGTTACTCTAAGCAGCCCAGGGTTGGAGGCAAGCAAGGGGCAGACCAGCCTGGAGGCCTAGGTCTAGAGACATCTCTGGGAGGCTTCCTGGAGGAGGAGGCCCTGTCCCCAGCAGCCTCTGAGAACCACTAATGCTTGAAGGTGGGCATGGCCACTCCCTGCACTTCCCTGATCCCAGATAAGTTTGCCGTGTAGAATAAAAGTTGGGGGGAGGCTGGGGCCTGGCGGACCCGCTGCTCTGCAGCTGGAGTCAGTCTCAACCGAGGCCGAGGCTGCGCCCATCCCCTCCCTCCTCCTTCTAGGTCTGTGCCATCCCTCCTCCTGTCCTGTCCTTGGGGCAAATCACTGGCTCCGCTGCCTGCAGGCCTACCATCACTAACACCATCTTGCTCGTGCCCCAAGCATCTCAGCCTTCCAGATTAAATACAACTGTGTTTAGGGAATTCCTCCCAAGAGGGAATTCTGAGACCCCCTTGGCAGAGGCTGGGAGCACAGCCAGGATGGCCTGCAAGGTGGGACCCCACTCCAGAGCATGCTGGGAGGCCCTGGGACCCCAGGGGCACCACAGGAAGAGGAAGGCCAAAGATGGGCCTCTGGAAGTGGGAGGGAGGGGTGCGCTGGCAGGGACCCTCACACACAGCAGAAGGGCATATGCTAGAGCAAGGGTCCAGCGAGGGGCCAAGGCCACAACAGCCCCCCAGCCTTTGGCCCCGGTTCTCAGCCCCCCAGCTGAGGAGGGCATCCAGCAGGTGCCTGATCAAGCATCCAATTCAGGAAGCTCCCCATGCCCAGAGCCGCTCCTGTGGGAAGCTGCCCGGCTGGGCCCTCTTTTGGGGCCTCTGCAGGGGTGCTTCCTCTGCAGGGTTTTCTGGGCTTCCACAGAGCCTCAGTGAGTGGGTGTCTATTTGTAGCTACACTGAGTATGTCACGTGCCCACAGGAAGGAGTGATAGGTGACCCCAAAAGCCAATCAGGGCCTGGCCAGAGCACCTCTTACCGTCCGGCTGCAGACTGGGGAGAAAGGGCCCATGGAGGGGTCACTCCCGGCCAGGGGCTGAGAGGAGGACAGTGGCTCCTCCCAGGGGAGGGGCTGCCAGGAGCTAAGGCCTTCCCCGGGGAGTGCAGCCAGTCCAGGACCCCCGTCCCCTTCCTCCCACCTCCCCATCCTGCCCCAACCAAGCCCACTGGTCCTGTCCACATGCCAGCCTCCAGGGGCCCAGGACAGGCGGTGGGGACTGACCTGTCAGCGAAGGGAGGCATCTGCACGTGTGTTGACTGCCGTCAGCAGTAGGAGGCATGGGCGTCTCTGAGCTTCAGGCCACCAGCTGGCCTGGACGGGTGCAGATGGAGCAGCATCGGCCTTCGGGGCCCCAGAGGGCAGCCCCACGAGGACACAGAGAACTCTGGGAGGGTCGGCGCCCAGGTGGGGCCAGGAGGTCTCGGGACAGGGGTGGGGAGGGGTCTGGGAAGGATCAGGGGGGCTTTTGAAGCCACTGGAAGATGACAGTGCCCCAGCCCGCCCAGGGAGCGCAGGGGCTGGGCAGGAGGTGTGTCTGCAAGCAGAAGCCCCTTCCCCCACACACTGTATGGCAGACAAGGAAACCGAGGCTTAGAGAGATTAAAACCCCTACCCAGTGTCTCAGTCAGTTTGGGCTGCTGTAACAGCTATACCACAGACCGGGGGGCTTAGAATCAACAGAAACGTATTTCTCACAGTTCTGGAGGCTGGAAGTCCGAGATGAAGGAGCAGGTAGATTTGGTGTCTGATGAGGGCCTGGTTCATAGAAGGCCATCTTCTCACTGTGTCCTCACATGACAGGAGGGGTGAGGGAGCTCTCTGGGGTCTCTTACATAAGGGCACTATTGTCATTCATGAGGGCTCTACCCTCCTGACCTAGTCACCTCCCAAAGGCCCTGCCTCCTAATATCATCACCTTAGGGGTTAGAATTTGAACATATGAACTGAAAGGGGACACAAACATTCAGTCTGCAGTACCCAGCGTGTCCGCAGCTCACAGACCCACGTGCCGGGACTTCTCAGAGCCATTTTTCAGCTCTGAGATGCTCGCTGGTCCCGCAGCTGCGGCCCTGGACAGGGGAGCCGGGAACTGGGAGGGGTGGAGGGCACAGGGAAGGCTGCCCCAGCCCTTGCCTTCTCCAGGCTGCTGGCACCTCCGTGGTCCTGGGGTGGGTGCCAGACTCCGGGAGGCTGACTGACCTAGGACAGACTAGCCGCCCAGAATGCGCCCCACACCCACGACTCCTTCTGACAGAGGCAGCAGCTCCCCATGCAGGGGGAGGGTTTTGGGGCGTTGAGGTGGGGCCCTGGATTAAGAGTGGGGGCTGCAGGGTCCCAGGGGGGCCAAGAGCTTTGCCTGGAAGCTGCAGGTGGGTCATGGGCCCAGGACACCAGCAGGAGGCCCTCAGCAGCTGCCCAAGCAAGTATTGAGCACTTTGTGTGTGCAATTCCCAGCAGGCCAAGGGCACCACTCTCGGAGACTGGCAGGAAGGTGCATGCCCGTGTACACCCCATGGCGGGCATGGGAAGGTGCTGGGTGGGGGGCCAGGGGAACAACGACAAGGCCACCACTGGAAGAAGCTGAGAAGCTGAGTCAACAGTCACGAGGTGCTGGGGGAGCTGGGCATGACGTGTGGACCAGGACCTCCTCCTGACCCGGAGCCTGAGATCAGGGATGTCTGTGCCCCAGGGAGGAGGGGCAGTGACAGGACACAACCACCTGTCGAGAGCTAATGGCCAGGAGCTCCCGCGGTAATCACCTCCTGCAGGGTGGCCACCACAGGTCTGTCCTCCCCGCTCTGTGGACATCGATTTCCACGTGTCCAACAGAGCCTGGAATTAACATCTGGTGTTCGGTCGTTTGTGCAGAAACAGCATCAATATTGTCCACAGGGTGTCCCGGGGCCCCCTGAGAGGCCTGTTCCCGCCCGTGAGCCTGGACAGCAGGCCCTGCCCCTGACCGCACAGCCAAGGAGCATGAGGACCCTGGGAAGCTGCGTGACCTGTGCTGGGTTGCCCAGCAGTTCTGCAGAGCCAGTCCCTGCCAGAGGCTACTGCCCAGCACCATCACTAGCACCTCATTCTTGTGGCCTAATAGCAGCATCCCCCCCACCAGAAAGGACCCTTACTGCCACCCCTCACCTGGTGCCTGGAGCAGCAGCTGCACTGCCCACTGAGCAGGACTCCCCAAGGCACAAGTTCAAATCCACTAACAGAGGGATCTGGCTGGGCCAGATGGGGCCGGGGAGGGCACCGGGCAGCATCTGCCACTGATAATGGGCGCAAACGTGCAGGCCCGAGCTGGGCATGCCGCAAGCCTCCTTCCTCTGGGGCCTCGCACAGTCTCTGAGACTAGACTGTCCTCACCACCCCTCTTACTGGGAGGCATGCTGATGGCCCAAGGCCGACAGCCACCAGAGCTGGCCAGGACCCCTCTCCTGCCCCTCATCCCTGGAGTGGCCTGTTTCTCATTTTCTTCATTCCTGGCTCTAATCCTCACATGATCAGCTTGGTGACCAGCATGGAGGAGGTAGCAATGACCCAAGAGAGGCTGATGGGGCATGGCCAGGGGCCTGCAGAGGAGGGCAGACCCGGGGACTTTCAGGAGGCAGGAGAGGTCGATGGAGGCCATCGAGACCAAGGGGCGCCTTCTGTCAGGATGCGAGGCTCCGAGAGGGCTTCCAGATGGCCCACAGACCCAGGAGCCTGCTGCCCCGGCGGCTGCGAGGAGCGGGCTTGTACAAGGTAACTAAGCCGCTGGGCTGGGGCTCCCTCTCCCCGAGGCCCCATTGGGCCCACCCTGATCTGGCCTGGACTCTGGGAGGCATGGTGGTGGCAGAGCACTGCCATGCATCCCTACGAGTATGGGGTGGGGCCCCGAGTGGCCACGGGGGGCAGGGTGGGGAATGTGGGGTTGGGAGGGGGAGACAAGCAGGGATGGGGTGCCTGGGGAGAGTAACCCAGGGCTGGCAGCAGGCTCTGCCCCTGGCCCTGTACCCACCTCAGGCCTGTGCCGAGGTTTAAGTACAAGTTGGGCACACAGTAGGGGCTTGCAGGCCTGCAGAAGAGGAAGGCTGCTCTGGAGACAGGCAGGGGCAGGCAGCGGGCACCTCGGGAACACTTGCCTGAAGATCAGCCCTGATCCAGAGCTGTGGCCTCTGAGACTTCTGTGTGCCGTGAAGGGGCCGTGACTCGTTTACGTGATGTCCAGCTGAGAGGCAGCGTGGGGCCTCCCAGAGCCAGCCCCGGCCTCTGAAGAACTACTCGGTGCTCAAAGCCAGCGTGCCAGGACACACAGCCAGGGGTGACCCTCAGTTTGGCACACAGGCCCCGGACACCCCCACTGGCCTCCAGGAGAGCCCAGCACCTCTGGGAACACCATGTCCCACCCGCACCCAGGATGACCACACCTATTTCACGGGGAGGCCATGCACTTGCAAGTGCCTGGCACATAGTAGGTGCTCACGGGCTGCATGGCCTCACAGCCCTGACAGCCACCTTCCAGGCCCCAAGATGGGAAGAAGAGTCCTAGGGTGGAGAGGCTGGATCTTCAGGAGCTCAGTGCGGTCAGATGCCCAGGAGAGCATTCAGTGGGGGTTCCAGGTGCCCCTGCCCCCAGAGGCCTTGTGCAGGTCTGACCTGTGGGGAGGGGTCAGGTCAGCCTGGCGGGGGAACCAGAGGAGCACAGATGGGGTGGGGGACACACACAGCCTCCTGCTCTTTATCACAACGAGCGCCCTCTGTTAATCCTTGAACCAGCCCATTTCCCAAGCTGGCTCACAGGAAGCCCCTCCACAGTCCTTTGACCCCGTCCCCCACCCCTGCCCACCAGCAGCATCTCCAACGTCTCCCCAGCAGATGTGGGATTATAGCTTCTTGTCAGGCAGCTCTCCCAGCCCCAGCCAGGGAGTCTACGACCTTCTGGAAAGGTCTCTGCCTGCCAGGGGAGGGGAGGCAGATGGGGTCCGGGGCCTGTGCCCCCACGAGCCTGCTGCCAGGGATGGAGCTGAGTCAGTCAGTGACTCCTGCCCCAGCCCATGCTGGAGGACCCGTCCTGGAGCAATTTATACCCATGAAATCTCAAAACTGACCCGCACATCCAGCCCCAGGATTTGTCTGGGACAGAGCAGAGCGGCGAGGGACGGAGCCTCAGTCCTGAGGAGGCGGCCGGGGAGGGCGGGGCACAAGCTGTGGAGGCAGCTCTGGCGCGGGCTCCTTTCGGTGGGCAGAGATGCCGTCCATTCTGAGCTCTGGTGGCGTCAGTCTTTACACCTGTGGGCCTTTCACACGATTTTGAATGGCCGCCCTTTCCTATCCCGGGGCGGGGAGGGTGAGTCTGAAGCGTGCATGGTCTGCATGTGGCGGGATGAGGTGGACGGCGGGGTCTCCCTCGAGGTCAGCAGTGCGAGTCACCCCCCCATGGAGGGAGGGGATGTTGGCTGGCGCTCCTGCATAGGGAGCAGACGAGCCTGGAATTGCGCCCAGCTCTGTCACCAGCCCTCGATGAGACCCAGGCAGGTGACCGAGGACCCTCCTCAGTTTCCTGGTCTGTATGGTGGGAGGCCATGGGCTGACACCAGGGGCTGGGCTCAGGGCTCCCTGCCCACTTCCTATGAGCACTGCCTGGGCTCTGACAGCCCCTGCCGCCCGTCCCACACCTGACCACTGGTGGGGGTGACAGCAAGGCACAGTGAGGTGACAGCCCCGACCTGTGAGCTCCGCTCTCACCGCAGGGTGACCAAGTCAGGACTCGAGTCCAGGCCTGCAGCCTCTGGCGCCCAGGGTCCCGAGCTGCCCCTCTGTGCGCAGTCTGTGCCCCTCCTCCCTGTCTGTGTGGGTTCACCAGCCGGATGACGTGACCTCCAGCCACAGGCAGAGTCTGCACCAGGGCCCAGCCCATCCTCCCACGTCCCTCCTCGAGTGCGTGTGGGTGTGTGTGTGTCCTCGCTCCACTCCGAGAACAGGGCAACCGCCGCAAAGTCTCAACTAACAGGCCTCGGACGACGGGCCACGAGGCTGAGGGAGGGGCCCAGCCCCCTGTGGCGCCCGCCGGCCACACACCCACACACCTGCTCTGTGCACAGCCACCAGCCCCTCCTGGAAGTCGGAGAGGTCAGGGCCTGTCTCCCGTGCTGTCCCCTGAAGCATGCAGCCCCAGGTAAGAGGCGAAACCCTGGGTCTCAGGTGACCCTCTGCGAAGAGAGGGTGTGTGGGGAGGCAGCCTGAGACGGCTACCCCTTCCCATCACCCGTGGAGGGCAGAAGGACCCCTACTGAGGCAGGTTCCGGGAGCAGCCACCTGCTGTCTCCTCCAGAAACACTCCATCCCCGCCACCCTCCCGATGAACAAACATGTTGGAGGGTTAACAGGCAAATAAAAAGCAAACTGGACACAGGGTGAAGGGCACAGTGGGCATGAGACCAGGTTGGGGGACCCCAGGAGCCCAGGGCTGGACCAGCAGCCACAGCCACCGCACACGTGGACAGCCAACAGCAGTCTTGGCCGCAGGACAACAGCCCCGGGGGCCCAGCTGGGCCAGGCAGTGGCGGGGGTTCCCCACCCCTCCACCCCTGCACCCCTCCCCACCCCGGCACCCCTCCACCCCTGCACCCCTCCCCACCCCTGCACTCCTCCACCCCTGCACCCCTCCCCACCCCTGCACCCCTACCCCCCTGCACCCCTCCCCACCCCTGCACCCCTCCACCCCTGCACCCCTCCCCACCCCTGTACCCCTCCACCCCTGCACCCCTTCCCACCCCTGCACCCCTCCCCACCCCTGCACCTCTCATCACTCCTGCACCCCTCTACCCCACCACCGGCCAGGCCGACACTCCCTCCATCCTGCGGCCCCCCACCTGCTTCACTACTGTTTAGAGGAGGGTTTTCATCAAACAGATTTTTTTTTTACTTAAGTGATTATATTTTGAAAAGAAATCTTACAGCACCAGTGGAAACGGAAAACAAGCATCACGGGCAGCAAATAGAAGGTATCCCAGAAACAGAAAGAGAACAAAACCTACTCTGAAATGTGCGAGGCCGGGCCCGGCGCAAGGCTGGAGCCCACCAGTAGCTCCTGCTCTGCACGGAGCTGGGGGGCACTGGTCCCCGTCTCTCGTCAGTTACGGTCCCTGTCACGTCCCAGAGGACAGGGCTGTCTGCCTCCAAGGCCCCACCCACAGGGAGAGCGCCCCCACCTGAGGGTCACAAAGTTCCTCCTTTATTCAATGCAGCATTAATTGGGCACCTCCTGCGAGCACTGTCTAGTGGGGACATGAAATGACCCCAGTTCAGAGGCAGCGGCTGGGTACAGGGACTCCCACCTCCTATTGTTTCCCCTGGGCCCTGGAGTGCTGGGCAGCCTGAGCCTCGCCCCCAAGCCGCTGCACAGGGCCGGACAGAGCAGGAAGATGGCAGCCCCAGCCTGGCAGTATCCACACGCAGGCTACCTCTCTCACGCTCCCCTAACCTGAGATGCTCAAAGCACTGAGCAGTCCTGCAGGGACCCGTTAACTTCGTTTAACCCAGGGTTTCCTAGGGGCATCTCCTCCCCTGGCTTTGCCCTGCATCTGGAGGAGTCTGGGGGAGGGTGGACAGACAGGTAGCCCTGTGGACAGACACATCTGTCCTCGCTGGCAAGTGCGCTTATGAATCCAGCTTTGCTCCAACAGCAAAATGATCCCAACCTAGATGGCATCTGGCCCTTCTTCCTGTTGTGTCCAGCAAAGCCACAGGACACATAGGGCTGCCCACTGCTCCATGATTCCAGGCCAGGAACTACAGCCTCACTCTGCCAGCCACCCCCGGCCTGAGCAAGACAGCTGTCCCCGCTCCGCGCTCAGCCCTTAGCTATGTGCTCCCTGCAGGCTTTATCAGCACCTCGGCTGATGTGCCTCTATCTGGAAGTCTTGTGCTGGACCGGAAAGGGAAAGACTGCCCTCTCCTGCACGGTGGGTGCTCAGAGAAGTCTTCTTGGACAGAACATAGACTCTTGTCCCCTCCCTGCCAGGCCCCACATCTCCTGGGACCAGCAGGTGGGTGCTGAGGAAGGGGGAACCTCCCTCAGGGATCCATGGGGTGTCCTGAGCCATGGGGTGGGGTGGGGGTGGGATCAGGCCTGTTGAAAAGTCTCTAAGAAGCTGTGGCCTCTCGGTCCTGGGGCCCGACCTACCAGGAGTGGCCAGTGGACTGGCTCCTGGGATAAAGCCACCTGCCCAGGGAGGCCTGGTCCATGCCTCAGAGGCGGCAGAGCCCACGCCCGGCTGCCTTCTGGAAGGCCAGCATTTGCAGTGGATGGGGAGCTGTTGGCAGGCAGAGGTCTGGAGAAGGAACCACTGGGAGGAGGGAAGGGCGGGGGCAGACACAGGCGCCCAAGTACAGAGAATCAACCCAGCAGCCAGAGGACAGATCCCAAGGGTGTTGGGAGGAGGGAGGGCTTAGGGAAAAGGTGGGAGCTGCCCTGGGATCCTCCAGGCCTGAGGATACTGGGGTCCCTGAGGACACCAGGGTCGGGGTCACCAAGGGACAGGGAAGGGTGGTCGCTCTAAGCACCACGGTCTGGGCGCCCCCAGTGTGCCTCCATCTCTCCACCCTCGTCCTGGGACGCAAGGGCAAGCGGCCCAGAGGGGGCTGGTCCCTAGGTCCCTCTTCTCAGAGGAGGCCCAGTGGAAGGCCTGCAAAGCTGCAGGAGCCACTTCCTGGGTGGCGGGCTCCATCCTCGGGAGGGCGCGTTCTGAGCCGCACCCTGGCTGGGACTGCGGCTGGGAGGGCGGGGGAGTCCCTCTGCCCCAGGTCCACGGCTCAGGGGTAAATCATTGGGTCAGGGAGAGCCTCCTCACCCAGCCCTGAGCCGATGGAGCCCCGCTGCCTGAGATGGGGGAAGTGGCCTCAGCCGCTGCTGGCTCCTCAAATGTGTCGACGCCACCCGTCACTCCATCTTCCATGGTTTCTGAGGTGTTCCCAGGACTTGGTGACGTGGGGAGTTGGACCCAGAGTGCAATGGAGCTGCCAGGCCATGGGCCAGCTGGGCCTCTGGGGTGTCCCCCAGCACCCCACAGGGACTTGCACCCCTCGGGTCAAACCTAGGCCTTGGGGCTCCCGCAGGGCTGCTTGTTAGGCCCCTGGGACTCCTCCGCACCCGGCCTCAGGAAGCCGGGGGTATGACACCAAACAGGCAGTGAGTCCCAGGGGGCAGTTCTAGTGGACCACGGATGCCCCACAGCTGAGGGAGGACAACTGGGCTCACCACCAGCACCTCCTCCCCAAGCCCTGGCCCCCAAAAAGGCTCTCATCACTGTGGTGCCAGCTTTATCCCATAACACCAGCACTGGACAGAAGGCTGTACCCATGTCAAGTCAGGAGTGGGTACTGGAGCCATGGGGGCTGTGGGGTCTGTGAGGGTTTGCAGGGGACTGTGGGGGTCCACGGAGGACCCCTTCATAGGGAGGAGGACAGGACTGAGACAGAGGGGTGGGTCACCGGCTCAGAGATTCACAGTCAGAGTCTCCCCTGGTGGTGAGGCACCAGGACTGGGACACGCATGTTCCACGGGCAGTCTACTCACCTCTCAGACTAGCCCCACCCAGCCCCGTGACAAGGGTCGTGGACAGGTACCCTGTCCAGGGACAGCCTGGCTGGTGACTGGGGCCGGAGGGCAACCTCAGCCTCTTCAGCTCCAAAGCGCCCACTCCTGCTCACCCAGGGTGGCAAGGGGATGGCCTGGCAGAGGGCTCCCACCTGGTCACCCTGGATGGCCCTCGGGGCCCCGTACATGCCAGGAACCCCAGGTCCCTTTTACCTGCACACTCGCGGGCCAGGACCTGGGGGCTGTCCTCACGAGCTTGCTCAGGGAGTGCTCACAGGCCCCGCCAGCGTGGCACTGCCAGCCCCCAACAGACAGGGACCTGAGGCCCAGCAAGAGGCAGAGCCAGGGTTTGAAACTAGGCCTGACCCTGCTGTACTTCAGGCCTCTGAGGGCATCTGCCATGAGGTCATCTATCCCAGCCTCCTTCTGGGCCACCTGATGAGGCCACGTGAAAAGTCCCACAGGGAACGCTGGAAGTGAAGGCCCCAATTTGCAGGCCGGGCTGGCGAGGGCACCAGCGGGGCTGGGTCTGTGGTAGGCCCAGCATGGTGGGAGAGAGCACGGAGGTAGTGAAGCTTTTGCCTTCCAGTGGTGGTGCTGGCAAGGCTATGGGGATGGCCAGGTCCACGGTGGCCCCACGAGCCACCGCCAGGAATTGACCCTAAGGAGGAAAGAGAGATGTGGTTGCATTCCAGGACTTCTTCTGCAGCCGGGTTTATAACAGGAGGAGCTGTCAACAACCCTACCGTCCCACCAGAGGAAAACAGCTCCTTGAATGATGGATCTTCACACTAGAGCACAGGTGGCCCATGGGTCTGCGTTTCTGGAAAATCTCTAATGCTGAGGGGGGCGTGCAAGGCTATGTTAACGGGAAAGCAGGACCCACACTCAAGTGTAGCCCAGGCACGAGCAGAGACAGATGGGAAATCCACAGAGAGGGGCAGGCAGGGGGACACACCTTCTAGTCTACCATCTTCAGATTTATTATGTTCCAATTTCCACAGAAATGTGCTTCCTTTCATAACGATGAAAAAAAATGAAAAATAAGGCTGGATGGGACAGGAAGCCTCTGCACTCCTGGGCCCCAACCCCACCATGTGCCTCAAGCCCCAACTTTAGGCCTCAAGCATCACTGGGACCCTGGCTGCCACCATACCTGGGCCCTCTGGGTTTGCTGGAAGGCTTTCTCAGGGCCAGCTCAGAGCAGCTGGCCCCACAGGGTGGGGGGGACGTGTCCTGTCAAGAGCCATCTGTTCCCACTGTGAACCAGGCACCCCGGGTAGGCTCCTCCGCCAGGGACTTCAAAACTGCCACCTGTCCCCGCCTTGCCAACCCTGAGCCCTCTTGGGGTCGGGAGCCTCCCGGAGGCCCTGCACAGAGAGGTCAGGCCCCAGCTGTGGACCCTGGGCCATGCTCAGCTCAGTTCTAAGCCAGTCTCTGCCCGAGGACCCTCAAGTCTGACCTTTGGGAAGAGCCTGGACCAGCTTGGGAAGTGGGTGGAATGGATGGACGTTGCCCAAGACCCTGTACGCACCCCTGTGCATCCTCAGGGCATGCAGGAACAGCACAGGGAGATATCTGCCAGGAGCTCCAGGTGCTCCCTTTGCAGACCAGCTCGGGGGACACATGCCCAGGGCCATATAAGGCAGACATGGGGCAGAGCTGAGGGCATCTTGGAGTGGCCAGAGCCTAGGGAGCTGAGAGTGCACTGCCACCAGACGTCGCCAGGCTGGCCTGACCGCCACATGCAAGGCAGACATCCTTAGCCCGTGGGGCAGATGGGTAGACTGAGGTACAGATGGGGCCAGGGGGCACAGGAAGCATGCTGAGCCGGGGCTGGGCCCAGGTCAGCATGGGTGCAGTGTCCACGTGTTTGGATGATCCCATGTGGCCCAAGGACCAGGAGGAAGCAGGTCCAGCTCTAGGGTGGAGACATGAGTCCAGGGAAGAGGGGACATTGTCACCTGGGGTGGTGACAACACAAAGTAACACCCAAAGGAACAAGAGATGGAGACAAGGAGCAGAGACAAAGAGACAGAGAGGTGGGCAGAGGTGTGGGGGCCCTTGAAATGCAGAGGAGGAGCTCGGGTGACGGGGCCCGGGGAGGGAGCTGTCCCAGGGGCCACACAGCCCCATCAAACAGAGGAGGAGCCTGAGGTCACAGGCGGGGAGCTGGCCTCACCATGGGGCCCCTGCCCCCTCCGCCCCCTCTGCATGGCAGCGGCAACCGAGCGCCGCCTCTTCATGGAGCATACACAGATGCAGAGGCGGGGCAGACTGTGTGAGGGTGACGATGGATTACGTCCCACTCCTTGTCATCAAACTGGCCCCACGATGAGCCACTGGCAAGGGAAGGGCCTGTCCCCAGCAAGGACAAGGCCTGGAATGGGCAGCTGGGCAGCCTTCACTGGCGTCAGGACTCGGGGAGCTGCCAGGAGGGACTTCAATGTGGGTGGCCAGGGCCAGGAAGGTGGTGGCCACGGAAGAGGCCGCGGGGGCCTGAGCCAGGCAGTGTGGGCAGAAGGGGACAGCCAGGTTGGGCTGCAAAGAAGGACAAGAAGCGAGGACCAAGTCCAAAGCTGGAGGCCTCCCCTGGTGGCCCAGGCCCACGTCCCCTTCTGTCCTGCCTGGACTCCTACGCCCTCCCCGCCACCACGGTCCCTCAGTCGTCTCTCACCACATCACCCCGCGCCTCCAACCCAGGGGCCTCCACCCCGGGAGTTTGTCTCTCCTCCCTCTGACCCTCCCACTGGTCTCCTGGCCCCCGCCTGGCCAGCGGCTCCCGGGTGCCCATGACCCACCATCATGCCCATCACGTGCCCATCACAGGGCTTGGTCTAGGCCCAGCCAGCTGACAGCCAGAGTTGCTCCATCGGGCCCGTCCGGCTCCCACGGCCCCTCCAGCCTGACACAGTTAGTTCTCGGGGAACGTGGTGACTGCTGCCAACAAGGGGCCCCAGGGAAATCAGCTGACTCAGATAAACCTCCCTCAGACGCCCCACAGTCCTCAGAGCACCATCGCTCTTCCGCATTGACTGGCCCACCAGGGCTGCAAAGCCGGCCAGGACAGGCCCTCGTCCATCAGCGTCCCCAGGGGGGCTGGCCTCCTCTGCCCTCCCTGAGCGGCCCAGGAGGCCCCCAGCGAGCTCTCCCCACTCAGCAGTGTCAGCCTGGCTCCTATCACTGAGGCCGAAGCCTGTGTCCAGCATCAGCCGGCTGGGATGGGGGTGGGGGTGGGGCAGTGCCTGCAGCCCACCAGCCTGACATTTTCAAACAGGCTGGCAGCACTTCCTCAGTAGGCAGAACAAGCACTGTCAGCGGCTCCCCAGGCTCCAAATGCCAGCCTGGCCACCCAAGCATGGCAAGGAGAGGCCCAGTGGCCCCGCTGAGTGTCAGGCAGCCCAGGACGGGCATGGGCAGCGGGGGTGTTGTGGGGGTCCAGGGGCTGATCTGCCCAGCGTCACGCTGGGGAAGGTGAGCTGCTGTCCCTGCAATAAGTGCAACGGAGATAGCTGGTCTCCTGGTTGAGAGCTAGAGGGGGACCCCACGGCCCCCCACCCGTCCCCATAGCAAGCATCCCACTGCAGCTGGGGGCAGGAGTGGGGCCATGCAGCCCTGCCCCACCCTGCCCCTCCTCACTCTGTGCACGGAGCCCAGAGCAGCCCTCCAGGGACCCATGTGGCCCCAGAATCAAAGCCACGTCTACCCCAGGAGGCCCCAGCAGCCAGTCCGGGGAGGTTTTCCCAATGCCGACACCAAGCCCAAGCCTGGAAGGTCAGCCAGGGGCGCCCAGGGATGGAGGACAGCCAGCCCTTCTCGCTCAGTGAAGGAAGGAGCCATGAGGGAGGGTCCCGCACCCGACTCCTGGGGTTAACGCTTCCAGAGAGTTTCCACCGGCCACCAACAGTGGCATCCAGCGTGCAAAAGCAAATTCACACAGTCGATGGCCCGGACACTCCACATGCAGTGACGCGGGGCCTCCGGGGCCGCCTCACGGCTGTCAGAGCCGGCCAAAGGCCCGTATGGTCACCTGGCCAGCAGGTGCCACTTGTTAGAATATACTGACAACAGTACTCAACTATGATAATAGGGCTGAACCAACAAAAATGGGGCTTTTTCTTTTCAGTTTGAAAGATTGCAATATACAGTGTAGGAGGGTCTGTTGCTGAACCGATTCTGCCTGTGAGGCTACTGAGGTGAGGGATGCCTCCAGGTCCCCTGGAGGACCAAACCTCATGGCCTTTGGGAGGACTTGACCCTGTCACCCCTGGGAGGACCCGACCCCGTGAGGTCCTGTCTGTGTGGCTAACATCCCCACGCACCGTTTGTCACCCTTTGCAGCCCACAGGCCAGGAAGACAAACGACAAACCAAGGGGCTCTCTCTGCGTGGAGCCGGGAGGAAATGCAGAGCAACGGGCCCCGCGGTGCTGCCGCGGCTGCTGAGAAGGAGCCCAGGGCGCTGCCGAGGAGGCTGGGCCAGGTGGGCAGGCCAAGGGACTCTCCAAGGCGGGGTCTCAAAGCCCTGACGGAACCAAGAGCCTGGGGACAGCACTTGATCCATGGGGCAGGTCCGGGCCTGTGGACCCCAGCGAGGAGGCCAGGACCAGGAAGCTAGCCAGCCACCTCAGCCCCCGCAGGCAGGGAGCTGCATGCTAACCTCGTAGCACAGGGTGGGAGGCGACAAAGCTCAGAGGGGCCAAGTTCAGGCCCGCAGGGTGGACGCCAGCGGGGTCTGTCTCCAGCTTTTCTACCGCTTGGTGGAAGGTTCGGGGGATGTGGGCTTCCAGCAGCGGCAGGAGGAGAGCTTCAGGACGCGGAGGAGCCAGACAGGGGCAGCACGCAGAGAGGGGGTGTCTGCACTGACAGGTGGCAGATCTGAGTGTGAGGTGCCCCTGGCAGTGGACACGGCCAAGTCTCAGGGGCCCCTGGGGCAGCAAACAGAGCTGGGCAAATAGAGAGGGCCCTCGACATGCTCAGTGGAGACACAGCCTGGCTGGCAGCAAAGGGCCCAGGGTGGGGCGGGGACAGGCATCACCAGGCAGCTGAGGGGAGAAACTGCTGTGGGGAGAGGCCATCTCATCAGGGGAACAGGTGGGCCCAGCCTGGAGGACTCAGACCAAGAGGAGCCCCCCTTCCATTGGGTCAGCTGGCCCATCCTCCCTGCCCCCAAGACCCCTGAGAGGAGGGAGCAGAGGAGGTCTCTCCCAGGGGAAGGACCAAGAGGCCTTGCCCCCAACGTTGCATCCCAAACCACAGCAGGGTCAGGACGGGACAGGGTCTGCTCTGCGAGTCCAGGTTCCCCAGACCATCCATGCTCTCCAGAGCTGTGCATCTGCAGCCTACTCCATCTCACCTCCCACCTCTCCCCTTCTCACTCTGCCTCACCCCCACACCTCACCACTCCTCACACCTACACCTCACCCCACACGTCACCCCACCTCACCCCACCTCACCACCTTATCCCTCCTCACCCATACCTCACCCCTACACCTCACCCACACCTCACACCACCTCACCCACACCTCACCTCACCTCACCCCACCTGACCCACACCTCACCCCACCTCACCCACGCCTCACCTCACCTCACCCACGCTTTACCTCGCCTCACCCACACCTCATCTCACCCACACTTCACCCCTATGCCTCACCCACACCTCATCTCACCCACACTTCACCCCTACACCTCACCCACACCTCACCCCACCTCACCCACACCTCACCCCGCCTTACCCACACCTCACCCCACCTCAGCCCACCTCACCAACACCTCACCCACACCTCACCCATACTCACCCAGACCTCACCCCACCTCACCTCACCTCACCCCTCCTCACCCAGACGTCACCCCACCTCACCCACACCTTACACCACCTCACCCACACCTCACCCCATGTCAGCCCACCTCACCCACACCTCCCCCCACCTCAGCCCACCTCACCAACACCTCACCCACACCTCACTCATACTCACCCCACACCTCATCCCACACCTCACCCCAACACCTCACTCCACCTCACCCACACATCACCACACCACACCCACACCTCACCCACACCTCACTCCCACCTCACCCCACCTCACTACACCTCACCCCACCTCACCCACACTCACCTCACCTCACCCACATGTCTCCCCACCTGACCCCTACACCTCACCCCTACATCTCACCCACACTCACCTCACCTCACCCAGACCTCACCTATACCTCACCCCTACTCCTCACTCCACCTCATCCACACATCACTACACCTCACCCCACCTCACCCACACTCACCTCACCTCACCCACACGTCTCCCCACCTGACCCCTACACCTCACCCCTACATCTCACCCACACTCACCTCACCTCACCCAGACCTCACCTATACCTCACCCCTACTCCTCACTCCACCTCATCCACACATCACTACACCTCACCCACACCTCACCCCACCTCACTCACACCTCACCCCTACACCTCACTCCACCTCACCCACACATCATCACACCTCACCCACACCTCACCCCTCCATCTCACCCCTACACCTCACCCACACTCACCTCACCCACACCTCACCCCACCTCACCTACACCTCACCCCACCTCACCACACCACACCCCACCTCACCCCATCACATTCCACATCACCTCACCCCACACCTCACCCCACCTCACCCACAC
Source organism: Diceros bicornis minor (assembly GCF_020826845.1). Classification (NCBI taxonomy): domain Eukaryota; kingdom Metazoa; phylum Chordata; class Mammalia; order Perissodactyla; family Rhinocerotidae; genus Diceros; species Diceros bicornis. Next base: position 32,983,232 of record NC_080774.1, on the reverse strand, counting down.
CTCACCCCACCTCACCCACACCTCACCCCTACACCTCACTCCACCTCACCCACACATCACCACACCTAACCCACACCTCACCCCACCTCACCCACACTCACCTCACCTCACACACACCTCACCCACACCTCACCCACACCTCACCCCACCTCACCCCACCTCACCCCACCTCACCCCACACCTCACCCACACCTCACCCCACACCTCACCCACACCTCACCCCACCTCACCCCACCACACCCCACCTCACCCCACCACATTCCACCTCACCTCACCCCTCCTCATTCCACCTCACCTCACCCCTCCTCATTCCACCTCACCTCACCCCTTCTCACTGCACACCTCACCTACACCTCAGGCCACCTCACCCTGCCACATCCCACCTCACCCCCACCTCACCCTCACCCCACCTCATTCCACCACACCCCTCACCTCACCCCACCTCACCCACACCTCACCCCTACACCTTACCCACACCTCACCCCACCTCACCCACACCTCAGCCCTACACTTAACCCCTACACCTCACCCTACCTCACCCACACCTCACACCCACACATCACCCCACCTCACCCCCCCACCCCCCTTCTCACATGCTCCCTACACCTCTGAGCTCCCAGGACACTGCCCATCACACCTTCCCAAGAAGAACCCTCCAAGGCTTGGCCTGGGTTGTCTGTCTGCGCAGCCCACTTCCACAGGGACACCCCAAGTCTTCCTTCTCCACACTCCAGAGCCAGTGCCTAGATGTCACAGCAGGGAAACCAAGGCTCCGAATCTCTGCCCATGGCTGTGGCTGGTCCATAGATAAGCTCATGGCTCACCATCCCAGCCCAGGGAGGCTCTTATGTCACTGCATGTGCAGATCCAGGCTAGTGGTCTCCTGGGGCTGGAGCCCTGGGCATCCCGCAGGGAGCTGAGGCTCCCATTTCTGTATGGTGGGACAATCTCAGTTCCTTCCTCTCGGGTGGGGTGCCTGAGGCGGGAGACCTTGACCATCTGCTGGGTGACCGTGGCTGACCATGCCCTTAGAGCACAGGACACGTGGGCCTGTGCTCTCGCTGAGTCTGCAGCACCCTCACAGCACGGGGCACCTCAGCCCACCCGGGGTCCCACCTTCCCAGGGTCACAACATACACATGGGAGGCCAAGACCCCAAACAAGGAACCAGTGCAGTCTAATTGCAGACCCCAGGTCCCTCCTTTGCAGGGGCCGTCTCCCAAAGAAGCTGAGCCCTGACATAGGGACAAGGCCAATTGGGGTGGGCCTCCTGCTCTGCCTGCCCCGTCCTGGATGGCAGCCCTGTCCCATGAGAGGTCTCACTGGGGCCGTGGCCCCCCACACCCGCTAACGGGGATGCCAGCACCAAGCGTGAGCCAGTTGGTGGCTGATTGATGGGTAATTGTTTTACCTCTGAGCAGCCTGAGCCCCATAATTTGGAGGCATAAATCCCAGCCTGTCGGGCTTGGCTGACATGGAATGGCACCCAGAATTAAATGGAAGCATAACAACTAACAGCCCATAAAAATGTTCTGAGCAGAGCCCCACCAACCGAGGAAGCGCGTCTTCATCTCCTCCGGGTGGGGTCCTGCGGGCTTGCTGAGCCTGCCTGGGAGGTTAGCACCATCCCAGGTCCCTGGGCTCCTGCGGGGCTGGGCTGCCCTCCCGGAAGGCCCAGAGCTCCTCTCTGCTCCCACGCGGGTCCGAGGATCAGCCTGCTCCCTCTCCCGTCCTAAGTGTGACAAGTGCCCTCAGGGATCCCCCACCCTGTGTCCCTCGGGTAGGTGTGGCTCCATAGGGCACCCTGAGGATCCTCACCCCTTGGCATACCCGAGTAGCCTCCTGCCCTCCCTGCCCCTGCTTCTGACTTCACCTCCAAATTCCCACCCCCAGCCTGGAGCCAGGGTCCACTTTGGGGTACCCAAGATGGCAGTTAGCAAGCTCTCCACTTGTCCAAGGGCTTATTTGTCTCCACTGTCACTCCTGTGCTCACACTTCCCCAAGTCTCCCATGGGCCCACCCCTGACGCCCTGCACCCTTGGCCTGAGGGGTCAGAAGCTCACAGGGAGGGGGCTTGGCCTCCCTGACCACAGCCTCCTCCATTGGGGCTGCACCTCCGCAGGGCGAGGGGCTCTCAGCCCTGGACACGTGAGGTGGAAGAGCCAAGCCCACCCCACGGCTCTCCACGGCGGGTCTGGTGTCGGGGCGCAGCTAGAGGACAAGGCCCCTGAGGTTGTGGAGGTTGCCCCCTAAAACCCCTGGGCCCGGAGGCCCAACATCCAAGCTTGTCCTCGGGCCCAGCCATTCCCCACGCCCTTGGGCACGACGCTAGCCCGTGGTCTCTCCAGGGGTCCCCTCTCCCAGCACTCCGAGGGAGAGAGGTGGCGCCGAGGTGCCAACCAGAGCTGGAGGCTCTGCTGGAACCAGGCAGAGACCCCACGCCCCACGGTGTCTGTGGATGAGGCCATGAGGAGTCAGAGAAGGCCAGCTTGGCCCGTTCCAACGGGCACGATGGCAGCCCACAGGAGCACTGCTGGCCTTGGGGACAGAGGACCTTGTCCCACCAGATCCACATGACAGACACCTCCTAGGTCCTGTTTGCAGCCTAAGGGGGCGGGAGGGGGACCCTGACGCCTGGCCAGAGGTTGAACACCAAAAACTCTTACTGACTTGGTGCAGAGCCCGCTTTGAGAATCAGCTTAATAAAAAGCCACTTGCCTGGCATTGGGAATAGTCAAATGGCCACCGCAACTTAATTGTCTCTGAGCTGTTTTGTAACCCGATAATTGTGATTTTGTTTTCTTATTAATGTCATTATTCTAAACCTCCTCCACCACGTTCTTCACTGGGCCTCGGGGTGCAGAACAGAGGCGGGGCTCCCAAAGGCTTCCTCCAAGAGACAGCTGTTTCCAAAGAGACTGGCTCCACTAAAAGTGCTGCCCCGCGGAGTGCTTGCCGAGGGGGACGTGGGAGCAGGGTCTCAGGGACAGCAGGCGTTCACCAGGTGGACGAGGGCCGAAGGTGCTCCGGGCAGGGGGACAGCCCTGGCAAAGGCAGGGAGCCGTGAGGGTAGATGCTGCGGGAGGGGTGGGGGCCACAGGGTCAGTGCTGCCAGTGAAGGGGGAGCGTGAACTTGACCTTGGATGTGGCATGGCGAGTTAGGGCAAGGAGGTATCCAGTGGCCCTGTTGGGAACCTGCTGCCAGACAGTGCTGAGGGGGATCCGGAGGAGAAGTACTCCTGCCAGGCTCGTTCCCCGGGCCAGCGGAGCCAGCCAGCACAGAGGCTGGGGGCTGCCTTGGAGGCCGTGTGCCCGGGGAGACCACATGCAGCCCCGGCTCAGGCCGCAGACAGCCCAGCCCTCTCCCAGGCACTTGGGCAGAGCCGCAGCCACATTGGGAATTTGGGGCAGGTCCAGCCTGCATGCTGTATCAGAGAAATGCAACACAATTAATTAGCCCCTAAAAAGAGCATTTGAAGTGTTGATTGCAGGACGGCGCTCCTGGTTTTATAAGCAGATGGGGAAATAAAGTGGTGGAGATGACAAGCCGAGAACAGCTGCACAGGGACCCGGAACCTAATTCATAATTCAGCAGACTAATCAGAGAACATCTCCTGCAGGCGCCGTAGCGAAGGGACGTGAGGCCGCAAGTGATGAGCCGCTCCCCGTGGCACGCGGCTACGCCGGCCGTGGCAGCGCAAGGCCAGACCCTGGGCGGCCCCTGCCACCTGCCCTGGGTCAGGGTGCCCAGTGCCAGCTTCCTGAAGGGCATTTTCTCAGCAGCAACGTTCCTCGTAAGCCCATTTCCAGGAGAGAAACCAAAACACAGGCACGGCCCCCCAGGCACCCGGAAGCCCTGGTCCTCCAGCCCTGGTGGCAGAGGCCACTCCAGCCTCGCGGGGTGCCTTGCACGGGTTCACCCACACTCAAGCCTCTGGCAAGGCCTCAGGCGGACTGAGGAGCCAGCGTTCACCTCCCTCAGGTGGAGAGAGAGACAGGGTACAGCATTTGGAGCTGGCCAGACACCCTGTTCCCGAGTGCAGAGCAGCGCCTGGGAAGGCAAGAGGGGCCGGGCCTTCTCCACTGAGCACGAGCTGAGTGGGGCCGAGATAGGGTGGGGAGGCTGGGGGCTACATGGGGCACCTCATGGCCCTGGGGCGGGGACCTGGGATAATGGAACATAAAAATTCACATGCATTTTATGAATCTTCTGACTCCGACAGGAGCCCAGTGTTCACAGCAGTCATGGGTTGTAAAATGTGCAGGATGAAATATCTGTAACAGCTGTCAAGTCCTTACTTTCTCCTCGGCTGCTGTGGAAACAACGGGAAGCGGAGGGTGGGTGCCAGGCCTCCCTCACCCCCGCTGGCCCTTCACCTCCCTGTGGGTTTGCCGTGCCCCCACCCCACTGCCAGGACCGTACCCCGCAGGATCTGCATTCCCATCCATGTGCTGGTGTGTGCCTGGCAATGTGTGGGACCCGAAGAAAAGCCCATCCACCCCATCCCCCACTCCACTCTGAGTAGCGCACGGCCTCCCCAGGCAGACAGACGCAGTCAGCTAAACCTTGCAAAAGCCTTTTTCCTAAACACATAAACCCACAAACCATATCAAAGTGGTTGATGCTATAGCAGAGTAAGGCACGGGTGCTGTGGTGCCCCAACAGGGTATTACTGGGGCTTTGTGGAGTTGGGCTTTGAGGTATAGATAGGAGCTCACCAGCATGAGAATTGTCAGTCACCATCCTCTGTGCCACCAATGCTGGATGGGATCCAGACTCAAGTTAGAAAGGGACCCCTGAGTCAGACCCTGACCCCAACCCCATGGGACATCCCCCAAGCCAGCCTGGCTGGGGTCCTTTTCAGGGATCCAGGGCCCTAGGCACAAGCATCCAGCCTCTGGACCGGAGTCAACTCCCCGCAGGCTGCAGGGGAGGGCAGGGGAATGGAGGACTATTGCCAGTTACCTCCCTACCACTGGTAACAACCCAGCTGATGGCTCTGTGTGCTCAGTCGGTAGGACTGCGATCCAGGCGGGCTGGGCGGCGCTAGCTTCTGCTCTGTGCGGCGTCTGCAGGGGCCCCTGGGCTGGCTGCCCAACCTGGCTCAGTAGGCGGCCCCTTCTCCAGAGCAGTCAGACTCCTTACATGGCAGCTCAAGGCTGAGAGCAGGAGGCGGAATCTCCGGGCTCTGAAGGCGTGGGCCCGGCACAGCGCCAGGTCCACCCAACAGTAATGGTCAAAGCCCAGGACCAGGGAATGCCATGGAGGGTCAGGGAATGTGCGGCCACCTTCAGTGGCCCCACTGAGTCCCTGCAGGCCAGGCTCAGCACAGAGTGCTGGGGGAGCAGAAGCCCAGCCAGACCCCAGCCAAGAGCCCACAGGCACCAACGTGCCCCCAGGAAAATAGGACCAACTGAAGGGCCCAAAAGCTCCAGGCAGATCCCCTCGGGGGCATCTTTTCCAGAAAACAATGAATAGGCAGTGACACCAAGGCTTCAGTTGGGTCCGACCCTATGGGAATAGTGCTGGGAGATGATGCCCCAGGCCTTCCATCCTGAGGGGTGGGTGTGCGGTACGCCCAGGGAGTGGAGCCACACTCAGGCAGGGTCACCGTGCTGAAGTGGGCTTTGGGCTTTGGGCTTTGCCAACAAGGCTGGCTGCCTGCCTTCAACGCCCCCTGGATGCCCCAGCCCCCAAACATCTCCCCCAACCTGCTCCCTGCATTAGTGAGCATGCCCCGGGCCGGCCTGCGTATAGCCAGCACGGGGCTCAGATTTCTCTTTGTCCCCAGCCCGCCCGCTCAGTGAAGGAGACTCACCTGCCCAAAGTTGCCCAGCTTGTAAACAGCAGACCGAGGACATGAACCCTGGTGTTTCTGGCTCCAGAGCCATGTTTTGGCCAGAGGCTCCCCCTCCCCCAGCCAGGCCCAGAGAGTGTCTATACTGCCATGCGCATTTGCCATCTCCCACTCTCCCCACGTCCCAAGTGGGCGGACTGTGCTGGGTCTCCCTCCCCCAGGGAAGGGGGCTGCTCCTCCTGACCTCGCCCAGGGCAGGCCCCTCCACGGGCAGCTCAGGGCCCAGGAGGTTGGCCGTGATGTCCAGTGCTCCGGGCTGGCCGCAGCACTGCGTTTCCAGAGTGGCCGGCGGGGGCTGTGCTCCTGGTGCGCACATGTTACCCGGCCGCGCCTGGCCTGTCCCGTGGGGCGGCGCCAATAGAGGCAATCTCGCTAAACAAACATGCCTGGATTTGCTCTGTGCAAACAGCAGCAATTGCCACGCCACAAACGAGGGGCTCAGAGAATAACCGAATGCACAGCGGGGCCTGGGGGGCCATGTCCTTCCAGGCAGGAACACGGGAGGTGGCCCCTTGTTCCCCAGATTCCAACCATGGGGTGTCCCTGGGGGGAGTCATGGGACCCACTGCCATTTCCCCAGCTCCTCAGGGGCATAGAGCTGGACACTGGGGGACAGTGGGGGGAAGGTGGACCCTGCCCCAGCCTCACGTGGGGACCAGACAGCATAGAGAGGGTGCCGGGCCCAGCAGCAGCACCAGCCGGGACCTGCCCTGGCCCCCACACCTGTGCCCACCCAACACAGCACAGCCAGCCCACGCTGAGTCCCCTTGGGCCAGGGCGGCTTCTGCCTCAGGGGTCGCCCAGGCCCCTTGCGAAAGCCCCAAGGGCAGTCAGGGCCACGTGGTGATGCTCACAGAGCTCCCCAGAGGGGCCTTCCCTTCGGTCCACTCTGCCACTCCTCCCCCGCCAGTTCCTCCAGGAATGGAATCAAGACTCTGGTGACGGGCCAAGCAGGCATGAGCCCCTCGCAAGGGCTGCCCGGAACAGTAAGGCCATCGGGGTGAGAGCCCACCTCCAATCCCCCTGGCCCCCAGCCCTGCCACCCCCGTGACCGGGGCTCTTGGAACTACTGGGTCCTGAGGGCCGAGGTCTCCTCACAATTGGCCTCTATGGCCACCGCTCACACCAGGGCCCACCCAGCCCCCACCACAGGCCCAGGAGAGCCCAAGGCAGGCCCCCAGGAGGACAACATGGGAAAGGGACACTCATTTTTGGAGTGGGGGGTCCTCACTTTCCTTTCTCTAATTTTTCTGCATTTTCTAATTTTTCTTACTCTGGCATGAGTTTCTCACGTGATCCGAATAGTAAGCGTCAGCAGGGAGAAACCAGGCTCCCCTCAGCGTGTGGGGAGCTGGGGGACCAGGGCTCAGGCGGAGGTCCGGCTCCCTCCGGGCGGGGACCCTCCCAGGCGCAGACTGGGTGCCCGCCCTATGTGCATCCGTGCCCTCCCCAGGGGCACCAGCCTCACTTCACTGCCCCTGCGACAGTTATATTAACTTGTATCTAATGGGACGCTCAGCTATTGGACATGGAGCAATTCCAGTTTAATTAGGCATCAGAAGCTGGGCAATAATTAAAGTAACAAAAGACTCAGCACCACACAGGCTGGGCCTTGCTGGAAAGGCTGAGAGCGTGGTCAGCCAGGACGGGGCCCCCTCGCTCATCCCACAGGCTCTCAACCTCCATTAACCTGATTGTCCTCGAATCCTTGGTCGCCACCAGGCCCTCAGGCTCTCTCACTGCAGGCCACGTGGGGCCATGCACAGCCCAGGGCTGGGCCTCTGTGGGCTTCCTGTGCTGACCCCCAGGGGAGAGGGCAGGGGACACCCACCAGTGCTCGCCAGGACCCTGCAGCCCTGGAGGCTTGTCACAGCCCACGTCCACTCTGGCCAAAGCCCCTCCCCACTCCCCTGTGGCCCCACCCTGGAGAAGCCTGCCCACCACCGCTGGCAGAGACCACCCTCAGCAGCCCCTCCTCCCACCCCCAGACGGTCACAAGGGCTCAAGCCCAGGGGGCAGCTGGGGTCAATGGCCAAGAGCAGAGGACGCAGGAGACAGAACCTGGACGCTGCAGCCAGCACGTGCGACCTACAACGCCCCCTTGTCCCTTGTCCCAGCCCTGCTGGGCCTGTGCCCTCCACCGGAACCAAGACTCACACAAGGCTCAGGATCTGTTGCATTTAGGGGAGGCACTCTTTGCGACTTGTTATTTTAAGGGCGGGCAAACTGAAAGTTTTATATTTCTTTCTCTGAGGGAAAACAGAAAACTAGATTAGGTGGCTTACGTTATGGCCTCTGGTTACTCCTCCCCCACCTTAACTGTTTCCCCAGTTTCCCTCTGCGCTAGGCCTGCCCTTGGGGCCCCCCAGGACAGGCTCGGGAATCCAAGGCCAGACCAGGGCCCGAGGTTCTCTGGTCCAATCCACCTCTCCCAGCCTTTATGCAGCATCACCTCCTTCCTCTTGGCTGTTCTACCTCTATTGATGTGTCCTGCTCTCCATCCTCCCTCTCCTGTGGAGGCTGGACCAAGGGGTCTAAACTGAGGTGCCCAGAGGTCCAAGTGTCTGATGCTGCTCGCTGGACACCTGCTGCCTGATGGCCCCCATGGCTGAGTCCAGGCCTCAAAATCCACAGGAGCAAGAGAGGTTTATGTCAAGGCCATAGGGCCCTTCCCTTCTGCACTTGATCACTGGGACTGATTGGGCAGGAGCTGTGGAACCCAGTGAGACCCAGGCCTGCCAGCTAGGGGTCCCCACTGCAACAGTGGGAGGACCCCAGCCACACGATGATGGGCCATCTTCATGGAACATTCACTTCGGCCACCCCAAGACACACTTTTTGGAAACCATTGAGCCTCCCAACAGCCCCTGTTTCTATGAGCTCCTGGGGTTCAGCCAGGAGGTGACAATTCAGGGACACCAGGCCCGGGAGTGGCAGAGCCATCCCTCCCGGAAGGGTCTGGAAGTAGGTTCTGAATGAGGGCTGAGTGGCCCTGGCCTGGAGCATGGGCTTCTCGCCACCAGAGGGTCCCCACCTGCTCTGTGCCAAGACAAACGCTCGATGCTCTAACATCAACATTTCCCATGATGAGGATCATATTATCCCCATCAGTCAAGACCCCAGTCAATGGCATTTGAGTAATTGGAGAGTGGCTTTAATTAAGTCTTGGAAGTTTTGTGACCATGCGCAGCAAAGAGCTCTTCACTGCTGGCTGCAGAGGGGATGGTGGGAACTGGACCTCCTCTGCCTGACCTGGAGGTGAGGTGGGGCTGCCACCTGGGAACCCTTGGGCCCTGGCCTGAGACTGTCCCAGCAGCCCCCCAAGGTCAACCATGTCCTCTGTCCGTGGCAGATCTGACTCTCAGCCCACGGGGCAGGATTGGCTGGGGTTGGGGCTGGGCTGGGGGTCGGGGAGGATCCTGAAGAAGGAGCCTGGCAGGCGGGAGCAGGCCCCTTCCGCAGGCCCCACTTCCCTAGCTGGACCTTGGACAGTGCTGGGTCCCTCCCTCCCTGACCCCCATCTCCTCCCCTGTAAAATGGGGCAACAACACCTCCCCAGCGGCCCACGCCCCGCCCACGGGAAGCACTGCTGCATCATTTCTCCTCTGTCCCTCATGTGGTCCAAGCTTCCTTCCCCTCAAACCCCATCGTCTAATGTTCTCACCATCCCTGGGCCTCTGCCCCCCGGGCTAGGGCAGCCCGAGCCCTGCTCTGACCACTCCCACTGGCCACAGGACCCAGAGGGCTCTCGTGGGTTTCCTGCCCTGCCCCACCCAGCTGTCCTCTGGGCCAGGCCACTGCCCCTGCCCACCCTCCAGAGCTTCTCACGACAATGCCGAGAGCCAGGGACCCTGCACATGGCTCCCCCGTGGCCTCCCAGAGCCCCAGCTGCCTCCCCCACCAGCCACCAGCCCACTGACGGGTCTAACGCCAGAGGAAAGGAGGTCATCAGCAGGAATGTATTATTAATGCGGAGGCCTAATCAGGCAGACCACTCGGTCACCTGGCCTCACCCCGGTCCCTGAGGACCAAAGCGGGAGTCGTCAGGCCATGAGGAGGGTCTGCCAGGCTGCAGGTGGGTGAACCCCTGGGTGCTGAGGACCCCAGGAGTGTCCGGGCCCCAGATGGGGGCTCAAAGACGGTCTATGCCACAGACTTGGGGACCCCCAGCTGCACCCCAGCCACCAGCCAAGCCCGAGTGCCCCGAAAGCCCCCATGCTCTACCTTCTGAGCCTCTGCTGCTGGCTTGGGGGCAGTTGTGCGCAGCCCCTGCCCTGGCCTCTGACCCCACGGTGGGAGCTAAGCCAGGGTCCACAGCATAGCCGCTGCCCACAGCAAGTATGGCCATGGCCTTGGATCTGCCCTACCTCCCGCTGTCCACCTCCTGACCCGCCCCTTCTGAGGAGGGAGAGGCAGGCCCCAGAGGCAAGGCCCACCCGGCACAAAGTGCTCCCCACCCTCTGCTCCGACACCGAGCCCCGCAGTGGGACTCAGCACCCTCATGGGAGATGGAAGCAGCAGCCGGGGGACAGGATCTCCTGAGCTCACCCAGCACACACCCAAGTGGCTGCACAGAGGCTACCCTCAGGAGTGACCTGGGCCCCGAGGACCCCAGATAACAGGACCCTCAGCAGCCAATGAGAGTGCCTCATCTCTTACGCAAACCCGCTTTACAGATGAAGGAAGGGAGGCCCGGGGGGCAGGCAGCCCTAATTGCAGAGCAGGGACTGGCCAGGACCGGGGCCCTCCCACTGTCCAGGAAGCCCGTTTCTGTCGCAGTGCTGGCTCCTGTGGTTGGGGTGCAGCCCGGGAGGCCCCCTGGAGATCACCAGCCCCTCCCTGGCCAGTAAAGGAGGTGGGGAGGGAGAGAGGCGATGGGCTTATGGCCACACCTCAACCAGCCGGCTGGGAGGGAGGGAGGGTGGGAGGAGCAGAGCCACCCACCCAGCTGCGTCACCCACTGGGCCAGGGCCAAGGCTGCTGGGTGCTCATGTGGTAGACAGCCAATTTCTGCACCGGGAAGGACATTTGCCAGCACAGGAGGAGGGCGAACAGGGCACACGGAGGAGCCTTGACAAGCAATCAGGCTCAGAGGAGCAGTCCCACTAATGGCCTCAGAGCCTGTGGCCTCTGAACAGAGGACTGACAGGCTAATGAGGGAGCACTGCCCAAGGGACACTCCTAGGGCAGTGACCCCGGGCCAGAGGTCCAGAGGGTCTGGACCAGAGAGCGTGGGCTGGGGACGGGGGTGGGGGTGCCAGGGGCCAAGTGCCTGCCTTCAGGACCTTGGGCAGCCCCAACCCTTTCAGGGCCTCAGTTTACCCATTTGGGTGTGTCCTTGGAACAGGGGCGATGAGGGAGGTGGCGCTCTCCAAACTGGAAGATGGGGAAACCGAGGTGGAGACCACACCTGCTTTGCCCATCGCCCCTGGCAATGTCTGTGCCGAGCAACAGAAGGTCCCCCGCCTGGCCCTCCCTGCGGGGTTTCGCCCCTTCGCCCCTGTGTTTCTCCAGCTGCCACCTTTTCTTAATCTCATGCCTTAAAAAATGTTAAACTCTCAAAAAAGCTACAAGAGCAGTTTAAGTGGCCATCTCCTGCCCCTGGCCCACCATCGGGCAGCAGGCACCACCCTGTCCCATTGTGGCTTTGTGGCGGATTGTGCAGGGACAGCACGGGCCCCGGAGAGGGGATGAGGTGGCTTTGAGGGCTCTGGAAGCTGTGATGACTGAGGGAGGGGCACAAATAGGATGTTTCTGCCTGAAAGTCAAGGTGAGGGGGCTGCATGGCAGTGTCAGCTGCGAGTCGGGCCAGGTGGGGCCAGGAACCAGAATCAGAAACAATGGCTCACATGAAGGGCAGCAGGTGCCCAGGTCCTGCCCCCACCAGGGTTCCTGGCATTCTCCAAGCCACTGTCCAGGGCTGGCAGAGTCCATAGACTCAAGGCAGCAAGTGCCAGGCCTCCTTTGCCTAGGATTACCCTCCTCTCCGGTTTGATGAAGGCTTCACCACTAAATGCTTGAAACTGCAGGCCTAGAAGATTAGAGCAGCACCAAGCAACCACTCATACTTTAGTGAGAATTGGTGGATGGAGCAGCCCTGGGCCAGATCCCAGGAGCACGGCAGGGCAAGTCCGATGGTGGAGGGTCATCCCAGGGACCAGAGGGGCTGCAGGCAGCAGAGGACCAAGGACAGGCCCACGGGGGAAGAGGATGCCCCTGCCTACCAGCCCTAAGACCCAGGACAGCTGCAGGGGTGGGGCAGAGACCCCTAGGCCCACTGAGCCGACCCTGCGGCTGCTCCACGAGCCCCCATGGGGCAGAGAGAAGCAGGCTCCACCCGCTGGCCTAGTGACTGGGCAAGACTCTGGACTCTCTGCAGGCAGGTGTGAGGTCCTCACCCTCTGAGTGTGCACAGCACCCGCCCTGGTGTGTGGCCTCGGCGAGTGGGTGGACCGGGGTGCTGTGGACATGCCCCAGCCCAGGTGACACAGCTGCCCCCAGCACCAAGGTGCCCGCACTGCGCAGGCATCGGCAGTTCTGATGGGTTTTCGTTTAACTTTCTCTTTATCACAATTACTTTGAAAACAATTAAGTGTAGTAATTAATCATTAAGTAATTATTACCTGCTATCATATTAATTATCTGGCCATCGGGAGTGTCACCGAGATTCTTCACTGTTGGTAATATTTCTCAAACACAAACGGGGTTTCCCGCTCCTCCACATATTCTCTTCCTGCCCAGGGTGAGGCAGGGAGGGGCCCCTACAGCCTCAGAAGGGGCCACGCCCGCCGCCCTGGCAGGGCTGCTCCCCGGTGCGTCCTGGGCCGCGGGCCTGATGCAGCCTTCTCTCCACTCCCTGCGTGCACCGCCCGCCCATCCCAAAGCCCTTCTGAGGCCCGCAGGGAGGATGGCACCAAGGAGACTACAAACTGTCCACCACCTGGTAGGTGCCCACCGACGGCCCTGCTGCCCCAAGGGCAGCCCCGACCACTCACTCCAGGCCCGTATGCCCCACGGGCCTCACTGACCACTCAGCCCCACTACAGTCTCCAGCGTCCCTGGGAGCTCTGGCTTCGGCCCTGTGACCAACAGACACAGAAGGAGCCCCCGGAAGCCACTCTCCTGGTGTGCACAGGCCAGCTGTGAGCACAGAACGGCAGTGCTGGTGGCTGACGAGGGTTAGGGGGTCCCTGGGGCAGGACAAAGCTGGCACCATGGGGTGAAGTCATGTGACCCCAGTGACCTAGCACCACAGTGGGCACAAGCTGCCCACTCACTTCCTGCTCTTCTCAGAGTCCACACGGTAAGGCCACCCCGCCGATGCTGGTCCTTACCTGGCAGCACCCTTCCGCCCCTGGTGGATATCACCCCACTCTGCCTTCATGGCTTGCTGTACAGAGGACACTGCGTCACCCCCGTCTCACAGGTGGGCAAACCAAGGCTCAGAGGCAGGAGACTGGCACAGCCAGGCTCTGACCACCTTGCCCAGTGGCAGCCTCTGCACAGCTGCTTCTGCTGAGCACCTGGCCTCGACCCCAAGCTGCCCCCTTGGCTCCCGCAGCACTGGCTGGGGTCTGGTGGGAGGATGGCTGGGCACCTTGTCTGGCACTCCCTAGCTCTGGGGAGGCCACAGAGGCTACATGCCAGCCTGGGTGACGTGGGTGTGACGGATAGAAGGACTAGGATCTCCTCTGCCCATTCTCCACTCATTGTGGCTTCCTCTGCCTCAGCCTGATCAAAGATAGAACTTGGGTCAGTGTTGAGACATGAGAGGCACTGGGGGTGTCTATGAGCTGTGGACACTCAAGGACCCAAGTCCTTCAAGACCTGCTGAGCGTGCCTCTCTTCCCTCTTCACAATGTGCTCCTCCATAAATAGCCATGTCTGACATCCCCTCAATTGCCATCAGACCAGCGTGGAGGCTCCTATGCTGGAGCAATTAGTGCCAAGTGATGGTGGCCTCAAACGCAGTGTGGGCTTGTCAACATGGTGCTCCAATAGTGGTGGTGATGGCACAGTCACAGTGATCGTGGTGACGGTGGTGGTGATGGAGGTGATGGTGGTGGTGGTGATGGTGGTGATGGTGGTGAAGGTGGTGGTCATCATGGTGGTGGTGGTGGTGGGCGGGTAGTGGCAATGATGGGGGAGATGATGGTGGAGGCCATGGTGGAGGCCACGGTGGAGGCCACAGTGGAGGCCACGGTGATAGCTGTAGAGTTGGTGGAGGTGAAGGCAGCAATGATGGAGGTGATTGATGGCAATGATGGTCAGGTTCACGGTGACAGCAATGATGATGGAAACTGATTCCCCAGGACCCAGACTTTCTTGGACAAGCAATGTCTTTGCCCAACCGCCACCCCCAGACAGCCACTGGCCCCTTCCCTGCCCAGTGGGCTGTCCTCGGGAGGCAGGAAAAGGGAGATCCTTGACCGGGCCCGAAAGGGCAGCGGTGTATCTTGAGCTCACAGAGAACACTTAATCTTAGTTAAAAATAAATAAGTTCAGGGCCGGCCCCGTAGCTTAGCAGTTAAGTGCGCGCGCTCCGCTGCTGGCGGCCCGGGTTCGGATCCCAGGCGCGCACCAACGCACTGCTTCTCCGGCCATGCTGAGGTCGCGTCCCACATACGGCAACTAGAAGGATGTATAGCTATGACATACAACTATCTACTGGGGCTTTGGGGGAACAAAAATAAATAAATAAAATTATTTTAAAAATAAATAAATAAGTTCAATTATTGGAAAGGGAAAAAATAGCTTAGTATTTACTGCAAGTGAATCAAAGGTAATTACTCTGGGAAAAGTCCCCTTTAAGGATGCTGGGCACCGTCCCGCTCCTGTCAGGGCCTGACTGGCAGGTGGGGCCACTTTGCAGGCCAGGTGGGAGGGAGCAGGGAGAGATTGCCCTGCCTCCCCCCAGGGGGTGGCCTCCCTTCCATCCTTCAGGGCAGTGGCTGCAGGGCTGGCAATGCCCCCTCTCCCATGGCCCCACCCCCGACTGTTGGCCACACCCTGGCCCATCATCCCTGGATGCCTGGACACGGCCACTCTCCAGACCCTGGCGGATGGACGGCTCTGGATATCCCCAGGCCCTTGACTCATCCACTCTGTTGCTCACCTGCTGTGTGACCCCAGACAAGCCCTTCACGTCTCTGAGCCTGTGTCTTACCTGGAAAATGGGTGATGAGGCAGCTGCCCCCCAGGGGGTGGTCCGTGTTGATGGTCAGTGTCCCCATAGCAGAAAGCAGAGAGCCGCTGGCCTGTGACAACGACCTGTCTGCTGTGTAGATGGCAGGGCTTCGCCTTCCCTCCCCAGACCCCAACTCCGCCCAAGGGGTTCACCATAAGCACCCCCTCAGGTCCCCCAGCCTCATCCTGGGACAGAACCCTGAGTCTCGAAGCCCCCTTCAGCGGGGTGGCACCGCGCAGGGCTCTAGAGGCCGGGGCTGCTCCTGGCCACCCTGGCCAGGCACAGGGCAGTCCGGAGTCTGGTACCAAAGGGTTTTCAGGGTGGCTGGACCAGACCTGAGGCCAACTGCCCAGCTGGGCCCAGGACCCTGCCTGTGAGTCTGCTGATGGCCCGGCAGACCTCCCAGCCCAGCCTGGGGGCCCTCCTCCCAGCCCCTGCCGTGTGACCCAGCCAGGCCACCTCGCCTTCCCTCGAGGGCCTCCTCTCCCCTCCCTGGTCCCCAGGTGGGTGAGGTCGCCTCCTGCAGAACCAGCGCCAGGGTCTGCTGGGATTAGAGGCCTGGTAGTGACCCCAGCCCTGACCCCCAGGCCGCAAGAACCCGGCCCTGTGCCCCAGTGCATGCACAGCCGCAGGTGGTGAGCAGGAGGAACCCCACTGTGATTAGCGTGGAACGCGCTGCCTTCTCAGGGGAGGAAATCCCATCTTGGAAACACTTGCACGATGCAAGTTCAATCTCACCGCAGGGCCATCAACCCTTTGTCCAATCTCCCCGTGCGGCTGGCTGCCAGCACGGCGATCCTGGGGGTGTTCTTAGAGTCAAGACATCACTCCAGGAAAAAACAGGTCTGAAACCCACGAGGAGCCCCCCTCCACTCCCCACAGAGGCCTCGGGAGACAGCTGATGCCCAGCCAGGGGCGGTGGGTGGTGAAGGTGGGCATCCTCAGCAGCCACAGAGTGACCTCACCTCTCTCTCTCTCTCTCTCTCTCTCTCTTTCTCGGACCAGGCCGGCAGGGCCCCAGGGGGGCCCATCCTGGGTGGGAAGGGCGGGGCCGGGCAGCTCAGCCCCGCTTAACCCTGCCTGCCCCCGCAGACAGTGTCCTCTCCTCGTCCCCAAACCATGGCCCGGTCCCCATCCTCCCCTGAGATTCGTGTCATCTCACAGCCTTTCTTTAAAAATCGTTTCCTTGATTACTGAGGGTAACAATGAAAACATGTAATAGAATCTCCAAGAAATTACCATTTTTATAACTTGCGTGTGCCCAGTTCCTGAGATAAATAAACGTCTCCTTGTATGGCAAGCACTCACGGTGCATCAGTGAGGAGGATACTGCCCTTTATCACCCATGCAGGGAGTTATTAAGAAGAATGCCTCATGGGGCCTCCCAGGAGGCGCAGCCTGGAGTAGGCAGCGGTTGGTTTGAGAGGGGCTTGGCCAGCCGCGCACTCCTGTTGGGGGGGTGAGTGCCTCCTTTGCTGGGTAGCTGGCTGATGGTGTGGTGGTTGGTGGGGCAAGGCCAGAGCGGGGGACAAGGTGGGGCAGGGGCAGCAGTGGGCAGGCCTGGTGGGAGGGAGGCAGAGTTACCCACCCACCCCTCCTGTCGACCAAAGCTGACCCCGAGAGCCAACCGCTCACCAGGCTGGGCTGGGCCCCCTGGGGCCCCCGGGGCATCTCCAGGTCAGCCCCCAAGAGGCTCTGAGGGGAGCTGCTGCAGTGCCAGCAGGGAGGGGAGTAGGTGGTCGGTTGTTTGTGCGGTCAGTGGGTTTGTCAGCCAGTTGGTTGGTGGGCTTGGTGGTTGTGGTTAGTGGACAGGTAAGCTAACCTGCCTCCCTCTGGCTGGGCAGGTGCGGGGAAGCCGAAGCCCCCGGACTGTGCACTGAGTTTGCTGCAACTGTTTGCAGCTGCGCTCAGCAGACCCAGCTTCAAAGGACCCAAGAGTGAGAGGAAGCCGAGCTTGGGGTGCGCAGGTCTCTGCTCCCTGGGGACAGGAGGAGGGAGGCCCAAAGAGCGGCTTCCACCTCAGATGTCTGGGCAGGCTCGGGCCAAGGGCAAGGAGCTTGGGTCGCCAGGAGCCTGGAACGCTGGCTCTGAAGACCGACCTGCTCCTGGAAGGTCAGGTGGCCGCGGGGCTGAGCCCTCTGCTGAGCAGTAAGGGGACTGGAATGGGGCAGGCCATGGACGATGATAGACAGCACGGGAAGGGACTAGGCGCCCTGCGCCCCTCAACTATGCACTGCCTCCTTTGCACCCCCCACCTGGCCCCCCAGGGGCCCTGCAGCCCAGGGCTCATCTGGATGTTCTGGTGGCATCGTCAGTCTTGAAACCCCACAGTCAGCTGGCAGTGTGTGACTCCCAGCCATGTGTCCTGGGCCAGGGCAAGGGAGGCTCCAACGCCCCTCATCACGTCTTCCCAGCCAGGCGGGAATTGCAGTTACAGTGACAGCTCCTGGCGACGAGGCCGGCTCAGGACCCAAATGCCCAGGGTTGAGAGGGCCTGTGCCACCCACTTTCTCTAGCCTACAGGCCCATCCCCCAACCCAGAGGCCTCAGCCCATCCCCCAGGCCCTGCCCACTTCCCTCCAACTGCTTAGGTCCAGACTTATCCTGACCAGGCCCATCCCCGGAGCCCGGACAGCCAACCTTACCACCCCAGCTCTCAGCCCCACACCCCAGAGCCCTGTCTCCCCAGGACAGGGCCCAGACCCCTGGCTGGGCTTCAAGGAGCAGGGATCATGGGGCCACAGGGCCACCCAGGGGCCTGAAGGCCTCCATCAGGGCTGGATCACCCGAGGCAGAGAGGTGGAGGCCTTGGGTGTCCAGACCGAGGTCCAGGGAGCCTGCACTGAGAACCCGCAAGGCCCCGTCCCCAGCACACAAGTAAACACCTGCTGGGCCCACCTGCATGCCTCGTGAGAAGAGTGATGGCCACCATTCTGACGGGCCAAGGCAACGCTTAAAGGTGGGGGCTCTCCCATCTCCCACCCCCTCCCCAGTCTCCTTCCACAGCCTCCCAGGTGACTCTTCCCTCTGGTTTGTGTCTTGGAGACCCTGCAAGTGACCCCCGTCCTGACCCCCACTCCGGCCCCCTAAGAGGCTCGGGCCTCGGCACCGCTGTCCCTTTGCTCCCTCTCAGCTCTCAGCACCTGAGCCACTTTTTCACCAAGGCCTCACAGCCCCAACCCACAGTGGATTCCACGCCCTGGCTGGGGCAGGGGCTGCCGAATGACAAACAGGGCAATAGCCCAGGGCTGCCAGGAGGGTTCCACGCTGGGGATGGCCCCCAGACAGGAGCCCCAGCCCCTTGGGAGGGAGCAGGTGAGGGCCCCTGAGCAGTGCAGGGTGAGTCCCAGGATGATTTATTTCAGTGTAAACAGTGGGGGGGACTGTTCTGACCCGACGCCTGCCAGCTGCTGCCCTAGGCCCTCACAAAACCACAGATCCAAGTGGGAGGGGGTTTCTCCCTGGCACTGTCCCTCCCTCTCCAGAAGCTTCAGCCTGGGTGAACCCACCCCTGCCCTGGGCTTGGGGGCCCCTGGAGCCTGCAGCTGGTCTGCAGGGCTGTGGCGCCATCTGGTGGTGGATCCTGGGGCCCACACCTTGGCCAGCCAGGAGAGGGAGGGGCGTCCTTCAGGGGAGAGAGCGCCCTGGCACGGAGGAATACTGGCGGGGCCTGTGGCCAACCAAGGTCTCCGCCCCTCACCTGACCTCCAGTATCAGTCAATTCCTTCGGTCCTGTGGCCCAGGTACAGGGACAGGCCCAGGAGCTCATGGCCCAGCACCGTCCACTCCCAGCAAGAGCTGGGCAAAGACAGAGGCCAAAGAGCAGAGTGGGAAGGTGTCCTGGATTCTGGCCCTGGTAAGGACCTGGCAAGGTGACCCTGGCACTGAACATCAGGCGTTCCGACCATGCTGGCTCCCTGGGCACCACTGTCCCACTAGCAGGGGCAGATGGGCGTGGAGGACAGAGAAAGGGGCGAGCCTAACTGAGTGGGATCCTCTTGGGGGGGTGTCTGGGCCCAGGCAGGGGCAGGCACATCCGATTCTCCCACCCTGGAGCACAGGGGCCCCGGCAGCCCCCAGCATGGCCTCCTCCCCAGCCTGGAGCCCTCAACACCCCAGCCGATGGTAATTTATTGGGGCCGCATGTCCCTGAGAGGATTTTCCTTGACATTCTTATTATCTTTTCTGACTCTTAAATAAAAAATGTGAGCAGGGGCCAGCCCGGTGGCGCAAGCGGTTAGGTGCGCGCGCTCCGCTGCGGCGGCCCGGGGTTCGCTGGTTCGGATCCTGGGCGCGCACCGACGCACTGCTTGTAAGCCATGCTGTGGCGGCGTCCCATATAAAGTGGAGGAAGATGGGCACCGATGTTAGCCCAGGGCCGTCTTCCTCAGCAAAAAAGGAGGAGGATTGGCGGATGTTAGCTCAGGGCTGATCTCCTCACAAAAAAAAAAAAAAAAAAAAATGTGAGCAGCGGGTGTCCAGAGAGTCGCCCCAGAAGGGGAGACAAATGGCCTGCCGTAGCGCGTGCCCGGAGTGCTGCTCAGCCATGCCGGGGACAGGGTGGACATGGGGGCACGCCCCCCAAAGCCTCGGCCTCTGAAATGGGACTGGCCGGGGGGGTCTCTCAGGCCCAGCCCGCCCAGTACCCTCCTCTGCTTTTCCCCTGCACCCCATTCACAGTGCCCACCCCAGCGTGACCCCATCCTGAAGGGTTGCCCTCACAGGCTGGGGAGGGGAGGGGAGGCGCCCAGCGCTCAGCCTCGTGTGTCCACTCGCCCAGAGCGTGGCTGTCCTCTGGCCCTGGGGTGGGGCAGTCTTTCCTCAGGCCACCCCATCCCTCAAGGGCACACCCAGTGGACCTGTCCGCCCTCCTGGTGATGACTCTAGAGGCACCTGGGAGGTGCAAGACCACCCTCAGAGCCCATGGGCCCCAGCCACGGCCCCCCTCTGTCTGTTACGCACCCGAGCAGAGGAGGACTCCCCCCACCCCAGGCCCCGGGAAGGAGGCGCGGGGCCAAGAGGCACCTGAAGGCCCAGGTAAGGGGGTGACCCCAGCCCAGGGCTGCTTCAGGAGGCCTGTGGGGCCTGAGGGACACGCCAGGTGGCTCTGAGGGCTGGAGGGGGGTGGGCCAGGAGCTCAGGTTAGAGGTTCCTCCCAGGAGCTGTGGCGGGCCCAGGGACCCCGAGTTCCATCTGCTCCAGGCCCATTTCCCAGCTTTTGAAGTGAGCTCAGGATGTTGCAAGTCGAGGCCACAGCGAGTCCTGCTGGAGCGCCCTGTGGCTCAGGGCAGGAAGGGAGTGGCCCCCACCACCTCTGCCTCCCAGCCCAACCCCTGCTCCCAGGCTCCAGGCTCCTCGAGGCCATTGGGCGTCATGGCAACTTGGGCCGGAAGCAGCTGCCATGGCAACTCGCGTCCAGGGAGGTGCGGTCTGCCTGGCAACGGGGCAGTGGCCCTAGTGCTCCCCACAATGTACACTCAAGCCACCCATGGCCAGGAATTTCGGCCAGTGCCTGGACCCAGGGCAGATTCACACCCCAGCCCAATGCGGGCATCCTGGAGCCCAGACTGCATGCAGACCCCACTACCCCAAACCAAGACATCGATTTGCAGGGCACTTCGCATACATGAGCACATCTGTCCCAGTTCGTGGACTATGGTTCCCGAGCACCGTCCTCCTCTGAGAGCCCCCGCACCCCTTGGGGCGTTCTTCAGCTCAGGGCCACATTGCAAGGACCACAGGGAGGGGAGGAAGGTGTCAGGGAGCTGGGTCTTCAGGGCTGGGCTCTGAGCCACCAGCAAGCCTTCCAGACGGGGGCACAGCCTAGGTAAAGGTGGGGGTGCAGCAGGCTGCATGGGGTTCGCCAGTCGAAAGGGAAGTGCCTTGGAGTCGTAGGCAGGGGGAGGATGCCCAAGTGGGGCCAAGGCTCCTGTGTCATCGGGGTGCCCAGGCGCCTCCTCGAACCCACCCGGGGATTGCCGCTGCCTTCGGGCCACAAAGCCTGGCCTGGACCGCCATGGTGAGACCCAAGGACCCCCCCAGCTGTGGTTGCTGGTATTACAGGAGGAACCACCAGCCTCCAGGAGAACCTCTCTCTCCCCACATAACATTCCCAGGCACCTGCCAGCACCTGGCAGGCTTGGGCACCGACTACAGGTTGCAGCCACCACTGCACCCAGCCCCATCCCCACACCACCTGCCCAGAGCCTTTGCCCATCCCCATTCCCCACTACCACCTCACCTCAGAAGTCCTCCAAGAAGCCTTCCTTGGCCCCCACCTTGAGTCACCCCCAGACAGGTGCTCTGAGCTGAGCACATCCTGAGACCCATGAGATTCCAGATGGGAGTGACTGGGCTGAGGCCAGGGGAGGGTCCCGGGGTTTCCTTCCTACCTCTGGCGGCTGAGCAGACTCCCCAACTGGTTAGGCAGTTTGGAGGGCAGTTTGGGGGGCAGTTGATCCCTGAGCAGGGCTCCAGGGCCATCCTTCCCAGCTCATGCCCAGCCAGAGCCTGTTGTTACAGGCTGTACAGAGGCCGCCCTGCCCTAGAAACACGGAGGGGCCTCCCAGGGCCGGGGCCACATGCGTCCAGCCTGGCCAGGCCTGTGGACTGTGCTCACCGCCTCTTCGGTCGGGAGCTCCCCACCAGGGGCTTCTGCAGCGTTTCAGTCCCACAAAGAGGACGGGAGTGAGACTGCCTGCAGACAAGTTATTTCAACAAGCCTTTCTTTTTTTTCTGCTGGGAAGGATTAGCCCTGAGCTAACATCTGTTGCCAATCTTCCTGTTTTTTTTTCCCTCCCCAAAGCCCCAGTACATAGTTGTATATTCTAGTTGTAAGTCCTTCTAGTTCTTCTACGTGAGCCCCTGCCACAGTGTGGCTACTGACAGGTGAGTGGTGTGGTTCCGCACCCGGGAACTGAACCCAGGCCGCCGAAGCAGAGCACTCCGAACTTCAACCACTAGGCCACTGGGGCTGGCTCTCGACAAACTTAAGATGGGAAGTGGGGGCTGACTTAGAAAAGAGCAGCCTGGGTGGGGATGAAGCAAGGACAGAAACTCAGGGCTGGCTAAGGGATGGCTTGGGGTGACCATCCAGCACTTGTGAGGGACAGCAGGTAACACGGGACTGCCCAGGCAAACTCCCCAAGCCATCCAACTCCGGACCGCAGCACCGCAGCAGGGAGACACCCATCTGCAGGCAGAAGGCCTTCCTGCCAGAGGCCCGGCCTTAGGAAGCTGCAGCTCCTAACAGGGAGAGACCCCGGCTCTCTCCGCCCCCTTACACACAGAAGGGGAAAAGCCAGACCTTTGAGGACAGTGTCTGACAGGAAGTCCTGAGACCAAAGACAAACAAGAGCCACTAAGAGCATAGAGAAAATGCAGGAAGCAACGTTCCCTCCCCCAAAACCCACTTGGTCACTAAAACAGAACAGGATGCTCTGAGAAAAGAGTTGGGAGCAGTCAAGAACAATCCAGGTGGGTAGGAAATTCAGAACGTGATTGCTGAAGTTCAGATCAGCAGCCGTGGCTCAAGGCGACATGGCCAGCCCTGAGGGTGGTTCTCTGCAGGCCTCACTGGCTTGTCCACCCACCTTCAGGCAGCTGGGGCCAGCTAGGGGGACAGAAGTCTCTCTCCCTGTGACCTCGAGTCCTGTAGGAAGGCCACACCTCCCCCAAGGCAGAGGTCCCCAGAGCAGCAGGAGAGAGGTCAAGCCTTGTCAAGCTCTGCAGCCAACACGTTAGTAACAGCCCTTTGGCCCAAGTGAACCCCCAGGCTAACCCAGACGCCAGGGTGAAGGGAGGGACTCCATCTCTTTATGTGGAGAGCGCAAAGTCACGCTGCAGATGGGCAAGGACCCCAGGAGAGGAGGGATTTGTGGCTGTTTCCACTACACAGGGACTTGAGTTTCTTCTGATCACCTTTCTGAGGATGTTACTTGAAGATGAGCTTCCACCGAACAAGGGAGGAAACTGAGAGAGAGAATGACATGGAAACAGGGGCTCCAGGAGCAGTTGGGGGGCACGCCATGGGACAGACAGCAGGATGTAATGTTAGCAAGAAGGGAGCAGAAACAAACCAGGGGCCGGAGTCTGGCTCCACCACTGGATGCGCGCTCTGCAGCCGTTAACAAGACATCTGAGGCTGTGCGGCGCAGGCTTGTATCTGCTTCCATCACTTAACAGCGGGTGGCCTTGGGCAAGTGATTAAATGTCTTCGTGCCTCAGTTTCCCCACCTATAAAGAGGATAATCATCATCCTTACTGGACCATAAAAGTAAATGTTCAATAAATAATATATTTAAAAAAAAAACCTTGGAGCTATTTTAGGCAAAAAAGCCAAGCTGTGGGATGACCACTTCCATGTGGAGAGAGAGAGGCCACGCTGCTCAGCTGCGCGGCACATGCTGCCAAGCCTGCAGGCGGGCTGCTGGGGCACTGGACACCTTGTTGTTGCCTGATTCTGTGTTAGCCATGTGGCTGGATTACCTGTTTTACGTTCTAAGAAAATAGCTAAGGTAGGTGGGGGGTGGAGGGAGGTGCAGACAGGGTGACGAGATGAGGGTACTTGAGTAACAGGAATTTATCTTCCCTGTGTGGGGCCACCAGTGCTGGCTCCAGCCACTGCCCTGGCCCATTGTGACCTCCCTGGCTGTGCCCAGGCCTTTGTGACAGGTGCCCCTGAGGTGGACCTGTGAGCCGTGACACTCAGTGAGCCCTCAGTAAGAGAGTGGCAGGTCAGACCAGGCCGGAGCCTGGACCTGGGGTCAGGAAGGGGTCACAGGGAGGTATGGAAGGGCCAAAAACCCTGGCACCCTGTGGCCACTCCCACCCTCAGTGCCCCCAACCGCCCACTTCGAGCAGCCATGGCAGATGCTTGGACCCACCCTGCCAGGGGTTTGTAAGGTGGCCCTGCCTAGTGCCTCTCAGCTCCACGCACTCACTGGAGTTGGCCAGGCCTTTCCCAGACCCGGGGGCAGGGGCCGGGGCGCCCAGGGTGGGCAGTGAGGCCCCTGAGAGCTTCAGTGCAAGTGAGGAGGGAGAGACGCAACGACAGACACGGAGAGACCCGGCGGGGGCTGGACACAGACACATGGAGACTGGGCTGCAGTGGGGCTGGCCCCTGCACTCAGGACAAGAACAGGGGGCCCCCAGGCAAGGGGGACCCCCCAGCTCAGGGCCCAGACCCTGCCCATGCCCGCCCCTGCCGCCAAGGGCAGCGACCCCAGCCACGCCCAGGGCAGCCCCCTCCCAGCTCCAGAGCGTTTCCCTGGGACCTGCAGAGCAGTCCTTCCTCCAGCTGGAGCAAGAGAACCAAAATCTGGTGAGTGAGGCGCCTGCCACAGCTGCAGGGCTGGCCTGGGCTCAGGTCCGTCTGTGTACTGGGCTCACAGCTGTGCCCCGCCCTCCTGGTCCCCCTGCCCCGCCCCTCCGCCCAGCAGCCCCTACCCCAGCCCCGCTGCCTCAGTCTTCTGCCTGAGAAGCCAGCGGCTGGGACGGGCGTTCCCATGTCTCTGCCCTCCAACCCCAGAAAAGGCAGAACCAGGACCTAAGGGAGCAGCTGGGGGCCCTCCTGGGGCCGGGGCAGCAGTTCCTGCCCCTGTGCCCAGAGCACTCGAGCTGCACGGCCCTGGCCTGGGTAAGTGGCACATGGCGCGGCGGGAGAGAGGGAGGGCGGCTGGCGGCCACGCTCCACCCCGCTTCCAGCGGTCCGAGATTCAGACGTTGCCCACGGCCTAGGGGCTGACCCCTTGGCTCTTCCACAGACCCCTGAGCAGGCCGGTACACGGCCCCTGGAGGATACAACGCCTTTGCAGCTGCTGCGGCAGGAGCTGTGCCGGGGTGAGGAGTCCTTCGTGCAGCAGTCCCAGGTGGGGCCCAGGAGCTGGGCGGAGACGGGTCCTCCGTCGGCAGCGCTGGGTGGCAGAGGAGGAAAGAGTGACCACCGCTGGCCCTGCCCATGTCCACACTGTTCCCCTCCTTCCCCCAGAACGAGCTGCAGCAGATCCGACTGTCCTTTGAGAGAAAGAAGATGGCCATTACCGAGGTGCCTCCTGGGCTGGGGTGGGAAGGGGCGCTGGGGAACCCACCTGGCGGGGCACACTGTGGGTCTAACTCCTTGGGGTGTGACCCAGCCTCCCCTCCCACCAGGTGTGGGACGGTGTGGCCGAGGTACACATGGCCCTGAATAACCAGGCCACCGGGCTCCTGGTAAGTTCCCGAAGGGCGACACTCAGAGGATGAGGGGGCAGGTGAATGCAGCTGCACGATCAGATGGAGGACCCGTTTTTCCTCCTCTGCCCCCAGAACCTCAAGAAGGACATCCGGGGTGTGCTAGACCAGATGGAGGACATTCAGCTGGAGATTCTGGGGTGACATGTGGGGTTGGGGGCCTGAGGGGCCTGGCTGAGCTGGGGCGGGAGCAGGGGTCCTGGTCAGGATGAGGTAGACCAATCCCTGACCCCTCCCCGGTTCCACTGCACCAGACCAGGGGCTGGTACCAGGCTAGGGCAGGGGGCACACATGGCCCTGACTGTGTGCCCCCCTAGGGAGCGTGCCCAGTACCGCAGCCAGGCCAGGAAGGAGCAGCAGATGGCATGCATAGCGGTAAGCCCCCATCCACACCCTCTCCCAGTCTCCCACCCTGGAGGTGGAGAGGTGGGCTTCAGTGAAGGAGGCCCCAGGCAGGAGCCCCACCTGGACCCAGGTGACCAGAGTCACCTGGGAGGTGTGGCTGCAGGTGCCTGTCCCGGGCAGGGGAGCAGGGACTCGCAGCACCAGGACACCTGCTCGGGGTGGGCTCTGACCAGCCCCTCCCCCACAGAAGGCGCGGCCTCCGCTGGGATGCTCCGAGGGCTTCAGAGGCCAGCTCTGGTAGGTGGCTGCATGAGCGGGGGCAGAGCCCAGTCCCCGCACCGTCCCCATGGTACCCCCCGCCCCTGACGGCCACCGCCCGCAGGCTGCTGGCCCTGAGGCTGCTGCTGGGCACCCTGCTGGCCTGCACCGCCGCCTACGTGTACGTGGTGGACCCCGCGCCCTTCGAGGGGCTAGTGCCGCCCCTGCTGAGCCGTGCAGCCGTCTGGAAGCTCCGGGCCCTCCTGGGCCCGTTCCTGCGCCTCGAGGTGGACGACTTCCTGCCCTTCTAGGCCAGAGGCCCAGTGACCCCAGGGAGGAGGAGGCCAGGCAGCCGGCTGCCCCTGGTGCCCAGTGGCAGCACCAGCCCCTGCCCCCGCACTGCCTGGCACGTCCTCGCCAGGAGCTGCGGAGAAGGGTGGAGGCGGGGTCTGTCCTGAGGGCTGGGCCTGTGGCTGGACATATAGTGGTGACACACATGGCGTGTGAGCTTGTTTCCATGGCAACAGGAGGCAGGAGGCTTTGCCACCTTCTTAGGCAGATCTCGCAGTGGGGGTCCCTCAGGTTGACACCCCCACTTCGGCCCGCATGCCCTATCCTCCTGCTGGACAGCTGCCCCTCCACAGGAAGCCGGAAGCCTGTCCCGGCCGCCGGGAGGGCTCTGAGCAGAGGGTGTCACAGGAGGGTCTCCACTGGAAGTGAGTACCGGGGACCCCAGGCATCATCCCTGGGGCAGGGCCCAGCTGGGGGACCTCAGAGATCAGGTTCTCAGCCCGGAATCTGCTGACCCACTGACCTCACACCCCTCGCGGAACCCCCATCCCTGTCTGGCCAACCACTCCTCCCTCCCCACACCCGCCCAGCCACGCCACCACACCCCACTCCACTCCACCCCTGCTCCTGTCCCCTCCCCAACCCAGTGTCCCTGTCCAGTCCAACCTCCTGGTACTGCCCCAAGGCTCGGTGGACAGGGAGACTATGTTGGTGGACAGAGCCATGGAAGTAAACACCAAAAATTTTATTTAGGGCGTTAAATTGGGGCGAGGGGAATACCTTTTAGAACAATAGAGAATAGCTTTGTGGCTTGCTCATCCCCAAGAGGGAGAAAGAGCCACTACCAGGCAGGAAAAGGGCTGGCAGAGCCCAGCCCTGCCCCTGGGGCGTCCAGGTCCAGCTGGCAGAGGACTGCAGGGTTGCGGACAGCAGGGGCCCTCTGAGCTCCCCAGGTGTGACCTCTCGGAGTGAAGACTGCCCGGCAGGGCCGGGGCAGAGCCGTCAGTGAACCACGGTGGGCGGGCAGGGGTCTCCTTTCCACCCGGGCAGGGCCTGGACGGCTCACCAGGCGGCGGCTCCAGGTTAAGGCATCCGTTCATGTGCTGGGTGCGGGGAGGGTGAGCGCAGTGACCTGCGGGGCAACCTGAGACCCCCAGCCCAACTCCCAAAGGCCTGGGCTCCCTGGGGAGGAAGTGGCATCTAAAGTGCTTGGTCAGACAGGGAAGTTGGGGTGATGGTGTGACACCCCAGGGAGGCTGTGCTGGTCCCAGTAGCTCCGGGGCCCCTGCCTGGGGTGTTGGACCCCCTGCAGCAGGTGGGGATTTCCTGAGGTGGGTGGGCACAGGGTCATGGGCCCTGACAGGCTGGGAGTTGGTCAAGGTGTGGCTGGTGGAGAGGGGACCCTCAGCCCATGTCTAGGGTCCGTGGCCGCCTGGCCTCCTAGGCTGTCCTCCTGGGCTAGGCTGTCCCCAGCCCCAGAGCCGCCTACTTAGCATCCCGCTCGGGCCCTGAGAGGCTGGGGAAGAGGCTGGAGGCGGCCGAGTGCAGGCGGCATACAGCCCCCGCGGCTGGGCTCCAGGGTGCCCTCGGTGTCGGGTAGTCCTCAGGGAGGCCAAGGTGGCAGAGGTGCAGGCCGGGGGGCACCCTGGACTGCCCATGCCGCCCCCATCCACGGCTGCAGGTGCCGATCCACCCCCTGCGGGCCGCAGCGTCCCATGAGAGAGAAGCAGAAAAGTGGAGGTCAGCACGGGGCAGAGCTGCCTGACACAGGGTCTGAGGCTGGGGCATCTCCCACGCTGGGCCAGCCCCTGCCCCAGCACCCCCAGTCTCTGCCCAGGCTGTCTCAGCCTTGAAAAGCCATTGGGCAACCCTGTATGCACCCCTATTCCATCTCCCCCATGCCCTTGGGTTCCTGGGGGGCCCCCCTGGGGTGGCTGCAGCCCCAGCTTTTCTCCAAATGACCTGTTAACTGCCAGGGATGACGCAGACCCAGAGGAGCCTCATGCTTTTCAGCCCCACCTCCCAGGGCTCCAGCTCGGCCTAAGTCAGTGGCAACACCCACGTAGAATACCTACACTGCCAGCCACCACCTCTCCCGGAGCCTGACCCGCTCTGCCCTGCCCCTGGAGCCCCCACATTGCAGCAACAGCCCTGGCCTTGCTCAAGGAAAGAATCAAAATGACTCTTTTTCTTTTTTTAATAAAATTATAGATATATAGATGTAGATATAAAAACATAAAACAGACACAACGCAAGCAGACACTGCCGTGTGCTTACTCTCGGGTCCCTGGCGCAACTCCGACCCCTCCCCAGTGTGCTTCCCATGCAGGCGCTGCGGCCCGGACTTTGCATGCCTTGCGGTGGGGAATCTCCAGTTTGGCAGGGAGGGGACTCCTGGTCTCATGGGCCCCCGTGGCAGTGTCCGCCCGGCCTGCTCCCACCTGCCCCTGTCGCCTCCCGCAAGAGCACAAAGCAGAGGTTAAGGCTTCAATGACAGCGAGTTTCCCGGCAGGGGGGCAGTGGGGCCCAAGCGTTAACACATGGGACAAGGCATGGCAGCTCAGCGCACAGACACGGGGACACGCCCAGCTGGACGAGACGGGACACGTGGAGCCGAGACCCCACCCACAGCTGGCTGTCCGTCCGTCCATCCACCTGTCCGTCAGAACCCAGAGCAATCCCGGAGCTGGGTGCTTGTGGGCCAGGGCTGGACTCCCCACGGGAGAATCGGCCTTGCCAAGCTACACTTCCAGTGGGTCCCTGAAAGGCAACAGCTTAGGAGCAGCTGGACAGTGGGGGCCTCGGTCCAGGAGGATGGCCAGGGGCCCAGGCCTCTCTGTCCGTCTCTGGGCCACAGGGACCCATCTGTAAGAAGAGTGGTGGGGACTTGCCTGCTGACAACCTTGGGGGGCACAGGTGCAGTCCATGCAGCTGCAGTCTGCACCCCCTCACTGCCCCACCCGGGGGAGCAGAGCCACTGACACACGATCCCGCAGCCCAGTGGCCTGTGGCCCAGCCGCACCCTGGTGAGCAGATGGTGGATGGACGGGTGCAGGGCAAGGGACAGGCACGTGGAGGCATGGTTCTCTATCCTGCTGATGCATCCACACCAGGCCTGGGCCTCCTCCTCTCCCGGGGCAGAGACGTTGGGAGGGGCAGCCGCTGGGGTGTCCTGGTCCCCGTGGCGCCACGGCAGATGGGTGGCGGTCAGTCCTCACACCGAGATCTCGTACGTGGTTCCACCCACGCCGGACACCTTCTTAACGAGCGTGTGCCGGGCAGGGCTGGCGGAGGGCCCCGGGGGGCCAGTGGCAGGCCCCAGGTGGGCCAGGCCCGGGGACTGCCCATTAAGCTTACTTGGGGGGGTCTTCAGCTGAGGGTGGTCCCTGCATCAAAACAAGCACATACACGCACGCACACAGTGAACACGGGACCACGGCAGGATGGGCCAGCAGAGGTGAACGACAGACAACGCAGACGCCACGGAGCCCTCGGCAGTCCCGCCCTCTGAGCTCGAAAATCCTGCCCAGAAACCGGGTGGGGATCCAGAGCCTGCTGAAGGAGGGGCTGTGCTGTCACAGGGCAGACAGACAGACATCAGAATGGCCAGCATCCCCCTCCCGAGTCCTTTGGTACCTCCCACTGGCACAGACTACATAGGGAAGAGCCTAGGGAAGCCAGGTGGACACTGGCTAGCTGTGCCCCCAGACCCTGCCCTAACCTGGTGCCCCAAGTTGGGGAACCCAGTGGTGATGGTGTGGCCTCTCCCCTGCTCCTCCTAGGAAAAGGTGGGGCTGTCCTCCGGCTGCCCGGCACTGACCAGTTGCATTTCTGACCTCGCTGTCCAAACATTCACAAGGGCGGGAGCGCCTCCCACCCTCGGCTGCTTCACTGCTGCACAGCTGCCAGCTGCTGGGCCTCAGGACCCACCCTCACACCCACAACAGCGACCTCCCCCCAACCAAGCCCGTGCTCAGGGCGGCCACGGTGATGCCCTGACGAGGCTGACACACTCAGTGTGGGGCCTGGCACTCGGCAAGGAGCTCAGCTCTTGCACTTCAACCTTGCCCTGCCAGGCGGCTAGCCCGGCACCCTCAGTTACCTACCCGCTGGGGGCCTGAGACCAACCTGGCCCCTCCAAGCCTCAGTTTCCCCATCTTGGAGCAGGGAAGCCCTTGCTTCGCGGGGCTGTGTGCCCCACAGAGGGCCAGGGCTGTGGCCCCCAGGGCAGCACGTTTTGCTGTGGGGTGATGTCCCCCAGACTCAGCCTCCTGGACAGGGACAGTGGCACCATCCCCACAGGAAGAAGCCCCAGGTCCTCTAAGCGCCCAGTCTGTGCGAGCTGGGGGATGATGCGGGGTGTTGGGTTCGAGATGCAAATCCTCCTGCGTCTCCATCCTGGGACGTGCCAGGGCGTCCCTGGAGCTGGGCTACCTCACCCAAGCCAGCCGGGAGCCTCCGAGGTGCATGAGGCCGCTCCTCATAGGCAGCCACAGGCCTCCCAGACAACCCACACGTGCTCAGCCAGGAGGTACCCCAGGCGGCTGGACCCCTGCCCTGTGCAGGGAAGCCCCTGCACCGCTAGCACCCACCTCTGCACAGCCAGTGAGGGCGGCGGTTCCTGGAGGTCCGTGTGGATGAAGGCGACGGCCTTGGGGCCAGAGTAGGAGGGTGAGCGGGGCGTGCTGGGCGGGGAGGGCAGGCCCTGGCGCGCTGGCGACCTGTGTGAGCCACTGCCCGGCCGGGGCCCGGGGGTGTTGTTGTTGGCCAGGTCAGCCTGCAGGGAGGACGAGGAGGTCCGCGGAGCCCGGCTCATGGCGCTCGACAGCGAGGACAGCGACGTCTGCAGGGCGGGGTTGCGGGCACCGCCAAACCCAGGCCCGGCCACTAGGTCGTCTCTGGAGCCATAGCGCCGTGGGGGGCCGCGGGGGCCCTCGGACAGCATGCTGGCTTGCTGCAGGCTGTAGGAGCTGGGCGCATCGTAGACGCCCGAGTCACCGAAGAGCGAGTCAGCCTGCGAGCGCAGCAGCCGCTCCCGCTCCTCCCTGTCCTTGCGCTCCTGGATGGAGGCCATGATGGTCCTGGACAGGTTGTCGTAACGCACGGGTGAGGGCTCCCGCGGCCGAGGGCCCAGCACGGGGCTGAAGCTGCGGGGTGGGGGCCGCGGGGGGTCGCTCACCACCCCCGGGTGCAGGTAGGGCGAGCGGTAGCCAGCCACGCCAGCCGAGGGGTGGGCTGGGCACGTGTGGCCACCGGGTGAGCCAGGGTTAAGCAGACTGTCGTAGGACAGGCTGCCATTGCGGTTGGACAGCGCATGGGGGGCAAAGATGCTGCGGTGTGGCGTGGGGGGCCCACCCTCAGAACGCAGAGGCTGCAGGGCCACATGGTCCCCGCCCCGCCGGCTCGCAGCCTTGAGGCTCAGGGAGCGCAAGGCGCCTGAGAAGGTGTCAGCGGTGCTGAGGGGCGGGGACGGTGGGTAGGCCGCATGCAGGCCCCCAGGAGCGTAGTCGGGGAGGTCCAGGCTGGGCTCCGACGCAAAGTCCAGGCTGCGGATGCTGTCTTCTCCCAGCGTCAGGGAGTCAGGGCCCGCGACCTGGGTGGGGAGAGGGGGACACGTCTACCTGCCCCCCGCCATGCCCTGCCCGCCACCAGGTGGTCTGCCCACATGGAGACTGCAATCCTGGGGACATCAAAGGTGGTGGCAGGTGCAACCAACCAGCCATCCCCAAAGCTCTCTATCCCCTGACAGAAGGAAGTGGGGACAGGATAGAGCAGAGCACCCAGACAGTGATTCCCCCGGTAGTCTGCCCCTGCTGGTAGTCCCCTGGGGGTAGGAAGGGGCTACGGGGGCAGCCTTGGGAGCTGGACCTCCAGGAAACGTATAATCACACAATGACCCAGGGCCCTCTCCCGGGCACTCCACGGCTGAGGGACGGGGGTGCTGCAGTGCAAGGCCAGAGCTGGCTGCTGCAGACGCCCAGGGCAGTGCCCTCAGAGCCCGCCCAGCGCCGGGGGCAGGGACAGCAACAGGGAGGGGGGCCTCTTTGAGTCTCCATGATGGAGGCCTACGGGCTGGGGCTGGGGACGGGGAAAGGAGCCTGCAGAAGTTCAAACTCCAAGGGCATGCGGACGGGGACAAACGTGGCCTCAGGGCACGTGGCCAACCAGCAGGACCCTCCGCGGGATCCAGGACAATACCAGGAAGGAGGCAACCCGGGTGAGGGTGCCTAAAGCGCCCTCTGTTCCCAAGAAGGGCTGACAGATACTCCTGGGGGCAGGGCCACCACATGCTGGCTGGCAAGGCCCAGACTCACTGCCCAGTCCAGCGGCCAGAGAGGCCGGGTGGAGCAGGACATCGGTCCTGAGCGGAGGAGCTCCCTGGGGTGGGCGGCTGGTCTAGGTGTGCTGTCCCAGCTACATGCCTGCCTCTGGGGTAGCCGCGGAGGAAGGGGGGCAGCCGGGGAATGCTCAGGGCTCTGGATCATTCTTCAGGTTGTCCAGGACTGCCGAGGGCTCCACAGTGAACAGAGAGCTTATACAACTCAGGGAAAATAAATGTGCTTTCTCAAACAATCTCAGAAGATCTTTCTCAGAAATGTGCTCTCTCAATCTTCTGAAGCCTTCCTGTGGGCCTTGTTGAGTGAGTAATGGTGGAATTCCAGGCATCCTGGCCCCCACTCCTCCTGGGGGCAGCCGCCCACCAGCAGGCAATGTCACCAAGATGGAGGGCAGCCCCTCACAGGGCTCTCTGGGACCCGAGGGCGGGCTTCCTGGCAGGAGAGCCCTGGGGGTGAGCCCTCTAGGGGCGGGGCCTCGAGTGGTGAGCCCTCTAGGGGCGGGGCCTCGGGTGAGCCCTCTAGGAGAGGGGGCTGGGGGGGGCGGGTAAGCCCTCTAGGGGCGGGGCCTCGGGCGAGGCCAGGCCTCACCTGCTCGCTTGGTCCACAGAACGGCGCCTTGGGACCCACGGGAAAGGCGGGCCGGAACTTGTACATGGCTGGTGTCGGGGGGCTGGTCCTCTGTGCCGACAGGGCACTCTCTGGGGGAGATGGACCACGGTCAGGCTGGGGTAAGTCTGTGCCCCTCCTCCCGTTTGGCTGCCCCCAACTCACCAGCACTGCCCGGGCGTGGGGTCTGCCGGTCGCCACCGAACGTGCCGGCCTCCGCCTTGGCGGGCAGTGGCGGCCCCAGGTCCAGCGGCTTCTCATCCAGCCGGTCCAGGCTGCCCTTGGACTGGGAGGGGGCGTGGTCAGTGGTGGGTAGGGTGCGGGCCAGGGGCGGGGCTTAACTGGGGACTCCTTCCTGGAAAATCCTGGGGATCCTTCCCCAGAATCCACCCAGCCCCTCCTCCTCCCACTTCTTCTAGGCCCCTCCAACCTGGCTGCTTCCTGCCTCCAGCAGTCTGACCCTCACCCCATCCCATACCCCACCCCAGGACCCCACCTTGCTGCGGCCCAGGCCAGCCTTCAGCCCGTTGTCGCTAAGTTTGACCTTGAGCGGTGCGGCTCGCTCCAGGAGCTCAGGCCGAAGGAAGGGCGGCTTCAGGCGAGCAGCCAGCGGCAGCCGCGGTGGCTCTACCACGTACCTGCACCGGGGCCAGAAGGGTCAGTGCTCAGGATGACCTGGCTGGCCTCAC
Organism: Diceros bicornis minor; assembly: GCF_020826845.1. Classification (NCBI taxonomy): domain Eukaryota; kingdom Metazoa; phylum Chordata; class Mammalia; order Perissodactyla; family Rhinocerotidae; genus Diceros; species Diceros bicornis. Next base: position 32,949,430 of record NC_080774.1, on the reverse strand, counting down.
CTGCCAAGGACAGAGGTAGACCAGGCTGAGGATCTGCAGCTGCCCACCCTGACCCCCACCCGGGCCTCACCGGGGTGCCAGGGGACTGCACAGCACGTGTTCCACGTTCCCAGAGCAGCCTCGGGTGAAAGGGTTCACGCCCCCTCGGAACTTTCCCGTCACCTGTGGACACACGACTCCTCAGCCAACTTGGCCACCCAGGGTCCAGGCCAAGGTGGGCAGGGGGACAGGCAGGGACAGCTGGGGTTCTCAGAGGTGGGTTGGGCAGGGTCAGCCCTGGGGCGCACCCCCTCCAAGTCACCCCAGGTCTGTCCCTGCAGGGAGCTGTGGAATTCCTAGCTAGGAACACCTAGGCCACAGTGTGCACAGGTGGGAGTGAGCAAGGGGACAGGGCAGGTGCAGCCCCACACCCCAAGCCCCACCTGGGGTCTCCAGGGCCAGGGCCCCCCCACCGAAGCTGCACAGGCAGAGGGCTCCTGCAGCCCTGCCCCGACCCCTCCACATCCCTGTGCAGCCCTGGCCCTCTGGGCCCCTCGGGGATCCTCCCGTGCCAGGCCCCATCACTGCACGACCCCACCCAGGGTCTGCACCTGCTCGTTGGTGGTGCGCCCCCGAGTGACCAGCACCACATGGAAGCCAGTGAGGCCGATGACGGGGATGAAGAAGAGCCCGGCCACACACATGACAGCCATGCTGGCCCGTTAAGGCCAATGGCTGTGGGCGAGAACATGAAGCAGGTGCCTGTGAACAGACTACTCACCCCCCCGGCACCGCCCACCCAGGAGTGGCAAACCACCCCCTGGGGACTCCCAGCAGCTGACCACCCCTCTGAACCTTGGTTTCCCCTGTAAAACGTGGGGAACAAAGGCTGTGTGGTCCAGCCAAGGATACGTGATGGTGGTGTGGGCAGCACCCAGCCCCTCAGCGTGGTTCAGCACGTAGACCAGGCCGAAGGCGACAACGCCCACCATGTGCGCACTGAGCGACAGCAGGAACAGGAAGAAGTAGCGGTAGTTGCGACGCCCAATGCAGTTGTTGACCCAGGGGCAATGGTGGTCGAAGTCCTGGACAGAAGCAGCACGTCAGGGCACACAGCGGGCCGGGGGAGGGGCGGGGGGGGGCGGGGGGGGGGCGGTCACCTCTACGCAGTTGTCGCAGACGCTGCAGTGGGAGCAGCGCGGCGGGCGGTAGAAGTGGCAGGTGGCGCACCACTTCATACGGACCTGGATGCCCCGCACATCCACGTTCTTGTACAGGGGGGCCCGGAAGTCGTCCTCCTTATCCTCGTCCTCATCCGCTGTGAGCCGGGGCCGGGGGGCAGCAGGAAAGTGACTTCCCTGGCAGAAGAGCCTCTCCCCGATCTGCTAGCCCATGTACCAGGACACCCCCCAACCAGGCTCTCCCAGGTCAGCCACTCACACTCTAGTGAAAGTGAGCAGATGAGCTGCCCCAGCACAAGGCCCTACCTCGGGGGAAGATGCCAGGGTCCATGAAGGTGGCCATGCTGAAGTTGGCCAGGACAAAGAGGAAGATGATGCCATTGTAGACAGGAACAGCTGGGGACACAGCTCGCGTCAACCACGGGCACCTGCATTGGACAACAGGGCAGAGCTGGGTCTGGAGGTGTGGTGAGTAGGTGGGGAGGGGACGCAGGGGCAGAGGAATTAGGCATGGCCACGTGTGTGCAGGCTGGGCCTTCGAGGCCACCAGCAGTGTTCAGCGTGGCAGTCAGGGAAGTCACTGTTGCCACGGGCCCCTGGGAGGCCTCCGCCCATGGGCCCACCATCAGGGGCTGTGCACGTCGTGCGGTGTGCGGCTCCCTATGTGCCAGCTCTGACCCTGGCAACCCCCCAGGTGGCTGTTAAGAACTCTCAACTCACAGTTGAGGAAACTGAGGTTCAGAGAGGCTCAATGGAGGCCTGGGATCACACCATTTAGCAGGGGTGGCCGGAGCCAAGCCGTATCCTCCACCCCAGCCCTGTGTCTTTCCCGGGCTCCCCTGCCCGAGAGGGGCGCAGTCTGGAGGCAGGAGCCAGGGCAGGAAGTGAGCCTGCTCTGCCTCATCCAGACCTGTCCCCTTCTCCAGGGAGATTCTGGGGTGTGCAAGCCCCAGGGAAGGGAGGCTTTCTTGAGGGGCACAGTCTCAGGGTCTGGGCCCTGGCTCATCCCCACCCAGGCAGTCCCTTCTTTTTGGTTTGTCACCTTACTCGCCACATGGCAGTGCAGAACACGGAGACTAGAAAAGCATGACGCCCCTACCCCTTCACCATCCCTCACCACCCCTCAGCGCTTGGCTCCAAGTCTGCCCCCTCTTCCAGGAAGCCTTCTCAGACTCCTGGCTCCCTGTAAGGGTCTTGCGCACCTCCCTGGTGTACACTCTGCCACAGAAAGCGTCTTCCTCAGCCCTCGTGGGCCCTGACCAGAGCCCCCTCTGTGGAGACCTGCCAGTCCTTGGGCACATGGCCTGTGGCCCCCTGCCCCGACCCTGCAGTGGGTTCCTGAGCCCACTCAGCCACAAAGCTCCTCTGGCCTCAGGCTCCCTGTCTCTCCCATGACTGCTATGACGGGCGGGGGCACCCAAGGGGCTTGCTCCCCTCTCCAGCCAGGCCCTCTGCAGAGCTGGGGGGCCAGCGGGGATCCCCTCCCAACAGACCTGACCATGAGGACAGGGTGTCGTGGCTGCCAGCAGGGTGAGCAGTGCCCACGGCCCTGCCCGCCACCCCAGTGCACACCGGCCACGCTGGCGCACCCACGCCTGCCTTGGATGGGAGCCAGCCCTGCCGCCCCAGCAACCACCTCCATGGCAGCAGAACTTCGCTATTTTTAGTGGAAAGCGAGAGGCTATTTAAAGATTGTGCTTCCCACGGCAGCATGCTCGGTGGGCCAGGAGCCGCAAGTTACCCATTCCTCTTCTCCAGGACCCGCTGTGGACGTGGCTGCACGGCCTGAGGACATAGGGTCCCTCTGCCTGCCACGAGGGCCTTCCTCTGTCACCCCTGCCCAGGCAGCCCCGAGTGCCCACCCGCAGACACCTTCCATACTCCCCATCCTGGCATACAATGGCGCTTAATGTGTGTTTGTGGCCTCTGATCCAATGGCATTCAGCAAGGCAACAGTAGGCCTCCGAGGCATGGTCTGCCCAGCAAGGCGAGGGTTGGGGGGCACAGGCCCAAATGCCAGTGGGGACAGGCTCTCCAAGTGGGAGCCACCCACTGGAGAGAACCAGGCACCCCTTGGAACCAGGGAGAGGTGGGCTCTGCGGACCCCACTCAGGCGATGCAAACCAGCTCCCCATGGCACCTTCTGAGAAGGGCTGGCCACGTAATCTGCGCAAAATGAAAATGCAGCCCCGTGTTTAAAAAGTATTAAGAATTTCAAGACGGTGACAGGAGAGCATCAAAGCAAACACAAGTCCTCGTGCCCCAGCCTGTTCCGGGACGCCCCTGTGCTGTGCACATGTGGGGGGGACCCAGCCCGCTCCGGGAAAGGAAGGGGCCGAGGGGGCCTGGGGTGCACTGGGGCTGGCTGAGGAGAGGCAGATGTGCAGACACGGGGTGCAGCAGGTGGGCGGGCACTAAAGGCAGGAGGACACGTTGGGGGAGGCTGGAGTGTGGGCCCCGTCCACCACTGCTGTCCAGGTTTCACTGGAGAATACCGATAGGCTGCTGCCCACCTGCCCCGCACAGTGGCCCATGCCCACCCTCCCAGTTGCAGGGGGCGTTTCTGACCTCCCCATTTTACAGACAAGGAGCAAGTATCAATGGGCTTGTCACACGCCCGAGGCCTTGAGGCAAGTCTGCGTCTGAGCTGGGATTCGGGCCATCACGCAGGAGGGCAGGGACTGAACCCCACGGGCAGCCCCCTCCCCTGCACTGACTAGAGCCCCCACCGGCCCAGGCAGCCGGTGCTGCTTCATCCTCCCTGAGCCTCGATAACCCCTGATGGGCCGCATGGGCTAGACCACCAGCTAGTCTAGCGAGTGGGTGCCTGGGGCTGGGGGTGTAGCAAGTGCTCAGTGACAGGGCCACCTTTGGAAATCTGCACGGTGACGGGGCCGTGCTTGCGTGAGGCGCTGGGTGGCCTCTGTGCAGCGTGCGCACCACCCGCCCGCGTGCCTTGACAGCGCATAGCAGAGAGGGCGCGGCGGGGCCTTAGCCAGCGTGGGGCAGGCTTGCGAGGGGGCAGTTCTCTGACCAAGACCTGTGCCGCTGCCCTCTGCCCACTCTCTCCAGCCCCACAGGCTTGACTGAGACCCAGGATCAGGCAGTCCCGTGCATTCCTGTCCCCTCGTCCTCCCCCGGGGGGTCTTTACCACCAGGCTGTGTCGTACAGGGGCCCAGGCCTGGGTCATGCCTCATGGGACTGTCTCACTGGCCAGTGCTGCCAGGGCCAGCAACTCAGCCACCTCAGGAAACGGCTAACTGGGGAAGATGAACGAGCACATGCAGGCATGTGCAGACACACGATGACCACGCAAACATGCAGGGACACGTGCACGCACACACATATGCAGTGCACACAGACACCAAGACATGCATGTGTGAATGCACATGTACACACCATACAAGCACAGAGACACAGAGACACATGCGCACATAATCACACACAAAAGGCACATGTGCATGAACACACGCGAACATGTCAACATGAAAGACACACATGCATGAACATTTGTGAATACAGATACGCACACTCGTGCACACGCTGGCACGCACACAGGTACACCTGCACCTTCATTCATGCACAAACAGTGTACACACAGAGGCACAGACATGTCCCTTCTCCCACTGACCACTCCCCCCCCAGACTCCCCTGTGCTCCCCGTGGACGGGCAAGCGTGAGGACAGGTGAAGCCTGGGGGCAAGGCCTCGCAGGCAGCACTGCTCAGCCCACCTCCGACCCAGGAGTCTGTCCTAGGCTCCACAGCGCCCCTCTGCCCACAGGGATGACACCCCACTCCCGCCCAGGGGACGATATACACCAGGCTCGCCCTGCAGGCAGGGGTCAGCCACTTTCTGCTGGCTGCGGCCATGCTGTGGCCTGGGGGTCAGCCCAGCTCTGAGGCTCCAAACCCTCCTCCCTGGCCAGCCCCCGCCTCACTAACGTCAAGGCCACGTGCCACTGCCGCGGGCCCCACCCAGGTCAAGGCCAGCTGGGAGACACCACCCAGCAGGGGTGGGGGTTTCTGCAGGGGCAGCACGCACAACACAGCTAAATGTGGAATGGAAAATTTTAACTCAGATGTTTTCATTTAAGTTGAGTTCTTCATCGACACCATTTGTGTTTGAGAAAGATGTACGGGGCACCCAGGACCAGAGGGTCTGCAGCCACTCTGCCCTGGTCATGCCAGGCAGGACCTCTGGCCACATGCACCCACCCATCCGATCCCTATAGACACCTGAGCAGATGAGGAAGCTGAGGCTCAGGGCGCCAGGGATATTCCAGGCCACATGCAGTGAGTCCCGGCAGGGGCTCACACCAAGTTTCCCCTCCCCATGCAGCCCCTGCCAGCGGCTTTGTCCACCTGGCCCTGCCACGAGCAGGCCTGGTCCTAGGCTGGACCTCCCACTGTCCCAATCTGGGTCTTGTGGCCTGTCCAGGCCTCCAAGCATGGGGAGGGCTCAGGTCCATCCTGGGGACCAGCCTCAAGATCCCAGAAGTCAGCCCACTGGCCCTGGGCAGAGACCAGATGCCTCAGTCTAGCCCCAGGCATTGGTATCCTGCCAAGCAGCCCCGGCTCTCTGACGTTCATTCACAGGCTCCTCATCATTCGGCAAAGTGGCTCTGGGAGGAGAGGGGGAAAGAGGCAGAGGCCTGGCCTGGAGGCTCTTGGAGCCCCCACCCCTAGCACCTGACCCAACCTGATGCTGAGCCACAGTGTGAAGGGCTTCTGGGGCCCAGGGGGACATGACCGCACTAGGAACCCAGGAAGGCTTCCTGGAGGAGGATGGCCATGAGGAACCTGCCGTGTGGCATGCTCCCCATCCTCAGAACAGGGATGCCTTCACTTCTGGGCATCCTTCCCACGCTTCAGCCTCTCCTGGCAATATGTCTGCATGTCCTGCTAGTCCCAGCCCACTCAGTGAGCTGGCCTGCAGGAGGGGTCTTAGGTCCTCCCAGCCCCAGGCTCTCCACCCTGCATGATGCCAGGAGCTGCTGCCTGAAGGGACCTGCCCCCAAAGGGGACTCTGCCCCTTTACTGAGGGCAGAGAGGGGCCTGGGGCCACTCAGCATCCAGCAGAGTCCAAGGAGCAAAGTCAGAGAAGACAGAACTCTGTGGGGTCGCCAGAGGCAGTGGGGGAGGACACAGGAGCGGGCTACTCCCTCCTGGACACGTGTCTGAGTCTGCAGTGGCCTGGGCCCAGAAACCAGCTGGAAGTGTGGGTGCTGGGGTGACAAGAGGCTGGTCCTGAGAAGGGTACTGCCTGGACCCCTGTTGCCCGGAATTGGCATGCTGTGGGTGGCGTCAACAGGCCTGGCCCACCCCACAGAACCTTTTCTCAAGAACCCAGCTGCCTCAGAGGAGCCCAGCGGGGCCAGGGCAGAGGCAGGCCAGGGGCCCCGATGGCCATTTGGCACAGGGAATGTGGCCTCGGGGTGGGGTTGCGGGGGAGCCCCATCCCAGGGGGTGAGTGATGGCCACTGCACCTGAACCCTGGCAGTGCCCCTGGGCCCCCACCTGCCGCAGGGACACACAGCTCCTTCTCCTGGGCAGACTGGTCCACAAGCAGGGCAGGATGCAGGTGCCCTGCGGGAACCCTGTACCTTGGGACCCGGTGTCCCTGAACCCAGAGCCCAGCTGTGAGAGCAGAGGGAGGAAGAATCGGCCCTTGGCAGGGGGCAGCAGCCTCAGCGCCCACCACCTGGGGCGTGTCAAGTCCACAGCACAGCCACGTAAGGGCCCTCTGCCCCCACGGGAAGGGCTCACGACAAGCATGCTCTGGAGCCCCAGGAGAGCCGAGGAGGCGAGGAGACCGCAGGCTCTCTGGGGTGGCGTTGATTTCAAGTTCTCTTTAAATTTTTTTTCTTGCATTTCACAAGTTCTCAATAAAGAACATGCATTACTTTGAAAGTCAGGAGGAAAATGCTGAGTTGCATTTGGGGGGTGAGACACCAGGCCTGGCAAGGGGAGGCCAGGCTGCCAGGAGGCAGGGTTGGGACCCCCAGACCCCGGCCCAGCCCCGGGGCCAGGACTGGGCTGGGCCCACCCTCCAGGAGACCCAGCGGGACGGCCCCCTCAATCTGTGTCCCTGCCCACTGCCCCACAGCCAGCAGCATCTGAGCGACAAGAACACGCCTGCTCGCCAAAGCCAGAAATAAGCCCGTCCACACAGGCCCCTTTTTAAACACACTCTCGGCAGGCTGTGGTGCCCATCCCGCCCCGGCTTCCAGGTAGGGCTCTCCCGCCTCCACAGGCACCCAGTGCAGACTCGCCGTCCTCATGGTGGCCGCCCTCACTCTTGCTAAGGTGAAAGGTGCCAGGCTGGCTCCTGCCCACCCCTGCTCTAGGCTCACTCACACTCAGGGGCTGACCCGCCTTGGAAGGGAAGGCCTCAGAGGCCTCAGGTCCACAGGAAGGCTTGAGTGGTTGTTGCTCTGGTCACCTGGGCTGTGTCTCAGCGTAGGACTTGTGGAGGGGGGTGGCCGCAGATCTGCCTGGCTGAAGCCTGCAGCCCCAACCCCTCTTGCGGCTGAAAGAGCCCTGAGGGGTCCCCCATGACCATGCAGAGGAAGCGTTATCATCCACACACCACTCAACTCTGTGAGCAGCCTGTGTCTCAGGTGAAGAAGCCAGGGCTGCACCCTGCCTGCCCTCTGCCTCAAGGGTCCCAGTGCCTGCCATGTCCGGTGTCCCTGGGTGTGGCCTGGCCTGGGCCCTCCAGCTGTGACCACTGGGCCTTCCTGAGGAGGAGGTCAACGGAGGGTGGAGGAAACTGCCAGGCCAACGTAGCCAGCAGCTGTGGGGCAGGCACGTGGCAGCCGGGCCAGCCCACACCTATGCAAGAACAATTTGGCTCTGGCCCGGGGCCAGACAGCTGGGAGGGGACCCAAGAGCCACCCTCAGCTCCTTGCAGGCTGGTAGGTCCAGACAGCCCATGGCCCCTCATGCAGCCAGTGGGTAGGGGAGGGCTGCAGCCACGCCCTGGGCAGCCACCGCACACACTCCCAGGCCGGCCCCCCGTACCTCACACCAGGGCCTGCCTGACACACTCCTGAGGTGCCTGCTGTCCCCACACAGGACTCACCTGTCCCTGTTGCCCCAGGATGGGCACGCTCACAGCTTCAGTCTCAGCAAAGGGTGCGGGCTCACGTGGCACACAGCCCTAGTGCCCCCTGCCCTGCCCGCTGGCCCCTGCCTCCCAGTCCTGCCAGTCTGTAGCCACCACTGTCCCTGACCCCCGCCCCTCCTGCCCAGCTGTGGCCGCCTGTGCCCCGGCGACGGGGTGGGGGGGGTGTACTCACGTGAACACGAAGAACAGGGTGCTGGAGCCAACCAGCAGCGCGGCAGCAGTGGCCACCGGGATGTACTTGGCGGGTTTGAGGCGCGTCCCGGGGCTGCGGGGCATCCTGGGCGCCGCGCCGCCGCATCCCTCCCCGGGGCCGGGCGGGCGGGGCCGGCTGGACGCAGCGCAGGACCGGCGGCGGTGGCGGCGGCGGAGGAAATCCCACCCCACGGGCGGCGGCGGCGGCGGCGGCGGCGCGCTGATGTCAGCGCGCCCCTTAAGGTGGACCGGCGGCGAGGGGGGCGAGGGGGGCGAGGGGGGCGCGGGGACGGGGCGGGGCCGGAGACCTCTGGAGGACGGCTGGTCCCCTGTCCACCCCACGCACTCCTCCGGAGACGCTCCGGGCGGGAGGCGGCCCGGGCGCGGGAGCCACGGAGCCCTCTCGGCCTGCCCGCGTGGCGGAGCTCAGCCGGCCTCCTGTGCAGCGGTCAGGGCCCTGGGGCTGGCAGGCGCTCCTCCCCTTGCCGCCCCAGGCGGCTCTCTGAAGCCACGCAGACGTCCACATCTGCAGGCCTTGCCCACTCGGGGGACACGGCGGTGAGCACCACGTCCCCTGTTCCCGGCTGGCAGGCCCTGGCGCTGTGGAATGTTGGTTCCCCCCCGGGGCCTCTGTTTGCACAGACCTCTCCCTAAACCCCTCGGAGCGCATTCCTGGGGGCTGGCTGATGCCCCTGCTCCATGCTATTCCCAGTTAGGGCCAGAATCCCCTCATCTGGAGCACCCCACCCACGCCGCCGCCTCCAGCATTCACCCGGGTGGGGGTTGCGACACTGTGGGGGCACCTTCGTTGCTTAACTCCTGCCCACCTCACAGCCCTCAGGCCACTTGGCTAGACCGAGGCTGCTAGTGGGCAGGGTAAGGAGGGCAGGCGGGCGCTAGTCCTCCATGTCCCGGCCCAAGCTGCAGGCTTGGGAGTGTGTGTGGGTGGGAGACCCAGGGCCAGGCCAGCACCCAGCCTCCTGGAGGCAGGGTGGAGTGCCCCTCAAGAGGGGCAGGGCACCCTGGCCCTGCCTGGGATAGGCCTGTGGGCAGGCCCACCTCCCACAGGAAATCCCACCCGCCAGCACCGCCAAGGCCACCACCGCCACTTAAGGTGGACCAGCAGTCTCGCAGTGTCGGCTGCGGCGTGGGTGGGACCAGCTGGGCAGCTGTGGCTTCCCCTGGCAGAGCAGCCTGCACGGCACCTCTGGGAGGTGGGGACCTGTCAAGCTCTGCAGCCTCCCTAGTGAGGACCAGCAAGTGTCTGTCCCCCACACGCCCCCAGGCGCCTCTGCTCTGACCCATGAGCCCCCTCCCTGGGTGGGGACCCGTGTGGGGGTCCTTGCCCTCCCCAGCCCTAGGCATCTGCTCCTCTACAGCCAGAACCCTGTGTGGTGCAGAGCACTGCCACAGGCCCTGGGGCTTCTTGGCCTGGAGGCCCCTCCTTGCCCTGATGTGGGACTTTGGAAGGCCCCCACCCCAGCTCCACAGGCTGTGGGCTGTGAGCTGCCATTAAGGAACCCAGGATGGAGGCCAAGACTGGGGCCTTAATACGGCTCCTTGGCAGCAGATATGGTGATGGGCTTTCTCCCACAACACCCCAGTTGGAGCCTCTGCCCTGCAGGGTGTCCACTCCAGGAGGCCCAGCACAGGAAGGGGGACCCTAGCACCAGAGGAAGGTTTGGGGCAGCACAGAGAATTCAGGGCACAAAGGTAAGCAAAGAGCAGACTCTCAGTGGAGCCGACATCTCACCTCTGCTGAGCTGCCACAGCCTTCAGGGGGCCTCAGGGCCTATGGACACAAGGTCCAGCGTCCTCGCATACAAACGGGCTTCACCCTTGCTATTGCCCTTCTGCAGCCCAGCACACGGAGGCCATAGGCCCCCGACAAGTCCCTGGTCACAGGCCCACCCATCAGGAGAGGCTCCTCCCAGCAGGCTCCCCACTGCACTGAGCCCTCGGGCCGGGTCTGACTCCCCGGAGTAAGTGCCACGCGCCAGTCATGGGAAGAACAGTGCTCGTGCCTCCTTGGTGAGGTCCCTTCAGACTGGTTGGGCAGAGGGGGTCTCGGGTGGGGTGGGCCCAGCAAGGCCATGGTAGGCCTCAGTGCCAACGCTGCTGCTGAGCCCAGGTCCCAGGCGTCCTCTCCCCAGGCAGTCGAGAACCCAGGAAAAGGGGAGAGCACAGCTTCCCCAACCTGCAGGAAGGAAAGGTCCATCCTCAAGACCATGAGCACCCCAATTCTGGCTCACCAACGCCTCTGTGCCACAGGGAGCCCACCTGAAAATACACTGGCTGGGGGCTCTAAGCCCCTGCTCATCCCAGTGGGGCCCACTGTTCTGCAGTGTCAACAAGCCATGTCTTTAAATGCACGCTGGTGACAGCACGGCTCTGGCGCCCTGGCCATTCTGACGGGCCTTTTTGCTTGGAGACACATCTCCTCACCCAAGAAGGAAGTCAGCCTGGGGTTTTACATCAAGTGGGATTCATTTTGTATTGGAGCCTAAAGCAAAGACAGGATGTTAACCATCCATTCTGTGCTGAAAGGGGTGTGTGAGCCCCACTTCCCTCCAGGAGGACCAAGCCCTGGGACGAACCTTTCACACATCAGTGCATCCAACAGAGGCCCACAGGGAAGTGACATCTGCTGTTTATAGCCTCAGAATTCCTATTCAAGATGGGCAAGGTGCAGAAGCTTCAGTGGCCCTCCTTGGGCGGGAGGACCTCTGCACCCACTTCCTCATGAGGACTGGAGCCGCATGCCCCACACGGGCTAAGGCTGCCAAGGACATGACAAAGTTGGCCAGTGAGGTCTTCAGTTTGGCTTTTAAAACAAGAGTGACTTCCTTTGGAGGACCATCCCCCAGAAGAACCAAGAACACAAGGTTTTAATCGAACACCGATCACAGAACACAAGGGTACACAGGGAGGTCCGACAGAACAACCTGGCTAGTAGCAACTCGGGCGACACTGTACAGCACCTCTGGCAGGTATTAATGGCCGACAGCCATGGGGACTCCAGGGTCAGGTCCTCGCTTGCTCCCCGCTGCTGGAGGGCAGGGTGGCCATAGCTCCCCAGAGCCCTGGTGGTCTCCCTGGGACACAGGCTCTCATGGGTGGGACCCCGTGCTTTATAAGGTCTGCCAGCACACTGTAAACCCTTCTCCCTACTCAGGAGGTCCACTGAGACAGCCTTTCTATACGACAAATCCTTGAACAGCACTAACACATTTGAATTCTCGAAAACCTCCTTTCACAGGGCCACCCGGTGGCACAGCGGTTAAATGCGTGCGCTCCGCTGCGGCGGCCCGGGGTTCGCAGGTTCGGATCCCTGGTGCGCACCAACGCACCGCTTGTCAAGCCATGCTGAGGCAGCGTCCCATAAAGTAGAGGAAGATGGGCACGGATGTTAGCCCAGGGCCAATCTTCCTCAGCAAAAAAGAGGAAGATTGGTATTGGATGTTAGCTCAGGGCTAATCTTCCTCACAAAAGAAAAAAAAAAAAGAGTCCTTTCATTTAAAGCTATTGTAGCTGTGCACAACTCCCCCCCAAGATGGAGATGCTGGGAGCAAGTTGACAGAACAGTTCTCTCCCACGATGGCAGCAGGCTATCTGATGAGGGCTGCAGGGCTGAGCCCCACCTACACACTGCGCCCAACTGGACATGCATGCTATGGGGCTGGCCTTTCCCTCCACCGGGGCTGAGGGCCGACCAGACAGCCTTGACCAAAGCCTGGAGACCTGCTTGGCCTCCCTGTACGAAGCCAAGATACTCTGGTGGTCTTCCTCTCTCCCAAAGGCCAAAAGAAAAAAAAAGCCTACCTACTTCTGCCCATAAGGCAGCAGCACACGAACCTTCAGGAGGCAGAGGACCCAGCACTGCCTCCCCCAACCCACCAGCACCAGCTCAGACACACGTCCCCGGCGGCCACCAATAGCCCAAAGCCCACAGCAGAGTGACGGCGGGGGGGACCCAGAGCGTTGCCCCCACACCCCGGGGCCAGCAGCTCCCAGGACAGGGCGCTGCCCCACACCCCGGGCCAGCAGGAGCCACACTGCTCCCAGGACAGGGCCGGCGCACACACGGGCCTGCCCCTCTGTGCAGGTTTCAAAGGTGTTTATTCACTATCTCGATGACTATAAATAAGTGTTTCCACTATGGAAAAGAAAGCACAGTACATCTTCATGACCAGGAATGGATTTTCTGAAGTCAACTTCAATAGAGCAAAAACTTAGAAAAAAACAACCTGAATGCTGGAATTCAGTTCTTTATATAAAGTCCCTTGTAAAAACAAAACAGAATAAAAAAAAACAAACAAAAGCAGGGCAAAATTAAAAAACAAGAAAGGAAAGAGAAAGGAAGGGAAAGACGACGAGGACGGACGGCTTATTGCTTCTCCGCAGCCTCCTCCCTGCTCTCCTCCTCGGACCCCTTGCTCTCCTCCTTCACCGAAAGAGCTTCTAGCTTTTCAGCCACTTTCTCGGCATTATCATTTTTGCCCAATCCTGCTAAAACAGACGAATACAGTAAGAAAACAGAAGCACCGGGCTAGCCCCACGGTGTAGCGGTTAAGTGCGCGCGCTCCGCTGCTGGCGGCCCACTTTCGGATCCCAGGCGCGCACCAACACACCGCTTGTCAGGCCATGCTGTGGCGGGGTCCCATATAAAGTGGAGGAAGATCAGCATGGATGTTAGTCCAGGGCCAGTCTTCCTCAGCAAAAACAGGAGGATTGGCAAATGTTAGCTCAGGGCTGATCTTCCTCAAAAAAAAAAAAAAAAAAAAAAAAGCACCGCTCTCTCCCCAGCCCACATGCTGCCCTGGGACACGCGCCCCAGAGCACAGGCCGCTTCTCCACCCTACGCCGCCAAGACGGACTCCCGGTCCCCCAAACAACCCCGCACTCACACCTGGGCCCCGGGTCAGGCTGCTCAGTTACATCTCGTCACTTGCTATGAAGCCATCGTTAGGCCCCGAGTAAGCAGGTGACCACAGGTGACTATGAGGACCTCTCAAAGCCCCTGCAGTCTCTGGTGGGCTCTGGTCAGACGCCATGACCTGCCTGCATGGCCAGACCAGTGAGCACACGCTCAGGGCCCCAGTGGCTAGCTCACTCCCCAGAGAGCACTCTCTGTCCCGGGGTGGCTGCATCGCCCTTGACAGGTCAAGGTGGTCACAGCAACCCGGAATGTTCCTGTGGCAGACGGAAAAAGCACCCGCCTGGGCCTGCAGCCGGGTGCAGAGTGAGTCTGCGAGGGAGCCCCACCCACAGGTGCCACATCACCTTTCTTTTCTCTTTCTTCGATCTCTTTCCTGCATTCTTCAAACTTTGTTTTGAATTTCTGTGCATCTGCGGAAAAAACAGAGGAGACTTCCTAAGAGTCCAGAGCATTGAAGGGGACACGTCCTGGTGGCTCTGAAGAGCCAGGAGTCACAAAGCGCCCGTCCCACAGCCATTTCTCACCGGAGGCTTAGCTGGGCCATCTGACACGGCCCTGGGCTGGCTTTTGCCCGGATGGTGCAGTGACTGTTTCCCAAGTCCCTCCCAAGGCTGGGACTACGCCGGGCCACCTCCCTTCATCGGGCTCTGTGACAAGCTGGGCAGAACGGCACAGAGCACTATGGCCTCGGGCAACCCAAGGGCAGGGGCCTCCTCGCCACGCACTGCTCTCCACTCATGTTGGAACAGCCAGGAGAGGCCCACAGAGCAGAGGTGAGGTTCACTCAGCACCAGATGGTCAGCTACTGGGCGCTGAGCCCTGGCACCCACCCAACTCCTCCAGGGCACACTGGGTGCAGCTTTTGACGATCTGGGCTGAAGAGACACCTAGGCAGGGGAGAGGTCAGCCTGGGCCTGTGGATCTCAGCACAGTCCCTGCTGGCACTCAGGTGACTGTGAGGGGACATGACTGCCCTGGGCAAACCAGCTGGCACAGCACCCTGTGGTCAAGAGGGAAAGTACACTGCTTGTGGCCTCAAGGGCATGTGGCTTGACAAGCCCTAGACCCCTCCTCAGGCCAGCAGACAATGGAAGAGACAGTCTCTACCACGCGCCTTCCGTTCCTGTCCTTCCTCCTGGAAGGGCAACAGCAGCTCTGTCTGCAATTAAACCACCATGCGCGTGAAACAGGCGGCCGCCGTCAGGCCCGAGGGCCTGCCCACCTCCTGCTTACTTTCCGCATTCAGGAAGCGGATGGCCAGCAGCTCCGGCTTGGGGAACTCATCAGCAAAGTCAGCGTGGGTGTTCCAGACCCAGGCACGGTCGCTGCCGGCATTCGGCTTCAGCTCCATCACTGGCGTGACTGGGGGAGAGAAGCCCTGTGAGGATGGTGCCGACTGCCGCGAGGCCGGCCCACCACCCCCAGCCAGCCCTCCACAGAAGGCCCTGGTCACCAACCCAAGGTCCCACTTTGGGCAAATCAAGGATGATTTGGGATCCGCCAAGCAGTCCTAGACAAAGTCCTGCGAGAAATGGATTTTACCCAAACTTCTTTGAAGGTTTGAAAGAAAACGTTCCATGTTCACTTAAAACCAAGACTATCTTAAATCTGGGGACACGGTGGCCTGCTCCCTGACCATGAGGACACCTCAGCAAGGGTCTCCAATCCTACTGGACAAGGGTCCCAAGGCCAACACGGCTACTCATGCCCAGCCCCTTGGTCTTGCCCCCACCAGAGCAGCCCGCAGGCCCAGGGCAGACATGGGGCACAAGGCCAAGCAGGCCCAGCTCTTCCTGTGGAGGACACCCATCTCATGGCTGTGTCCACGCTCTCCCATGGGGGAGCCGGCCCAAGGAGAGGTGGGGGCAGCGGAGGTGATGACCCAAGAGGGCACGTGGTCAGACCAAGGGCAACCACTCTCAGCCCCGTACTATCCAAGGAGACCTCGGGGGACGGGGACAGCAGAAGTGGACACCGAGAAGCCTCATGACATGCTTGTACATCAAGGAAGACAGAGCCAAGGCCTGGAATAAACACCAAATCTTCATGTCCTCAAGCTCCATGCAGACCCAAGGGGAACGAGGCAAACAGGCTCCCTAAAGAACAAGAGTATCCCCAGTGCCACACCCGCCTGTGCAGCCCTGACAGAGATTTTTGGGGACACGGGACAGCCCATGCCCAGCCCCGGGTACACATCACCGTCTAACCAGGAGCAGCCCTGGCGACCCCACATGCTATACAGGGCACACAAAGGTGCCCAAGCCTTTTCCTGCCACCACCCACCCCATTCAGCAAGGGCCTGTGACCCTTTTACAACTCACACAAACAACCCAGTGACCTGACAAGGCTCTGGGAGAAGCAAGGGGTGTCAGGAAGACCTCAAGGAAACAATTTCCAGGGGCTGCAAGACAAAGACTAGGCCAGAGCAGACAGGCCGGGTGGCAGACAAGAGGGCTGCTGGAGCAGCTCGTAAGAAAGTGGTCAGGCTGGGCCGCGGAGACTGGTGCAGAGGCCCCTCCCCGCACCCTTCCACGTCGCCCTCTCATCCCACCCAGAAATGCAGACACGACGCTGGCCCGGGAACCGAGCCTAAGACACAGCTGTTTCTGGGCAGACACTGACAGCACTGCAGAAGCAACCAGCAGCCAGGAGACTGATGTCTCCTGTGGCGGGAAATTACTGTCACCCCTTCACAGGCCAGGGCTTATGTGGCTTTTCCTGGACCCCACATCACACCTGACCAAGGGCCTCCACCCACTACCACCCACTCCCTGTGCAGCTTCACAGGCGCCTAAAGATGAGGCGGCCACCTTCTCGCCACCCGGTTCCCCTTCATGTCCTCCCCAGGGTTCACCCTGGAGAGAAGAGAACACCAAAGGGTGGGAGGGCTGCCGCCCAGGCACCTCGCACACATCTGCACGCACGCACACACGTGCCCTCACGCCATCGCCTGGCACCCCACAGTCCCAAGCCCACACTGGGGCAGTATCCGTCCGGTCAGTGCCTGTCTGCCCAGACTCCACAGCTCGTATGCTATAAGCTTCTCTGTAGGTCTGCTCTGAGTTCAGAGGCACACCAGAAAACCTCATTTCCTATTTTAAACCAAGAAAACCCACCGCAAACGTGCGCTCCATGTAACAAAGCGCTTCCAGGGTCCCAGCGCGGCCCTGCAAACCACCTGCCCGAAGGTCTGAGGCCATCCTGCTGCAGAGCGCTGGGACTCAAGTATATGCATGGCCGCGAGCCACCTACTGTAGTGGTTGGCGCATATCTTCAGCGTCTTGTCCCTCCTCATGAGAAGGCGGATGCTCCCTTTCTCCTTATGCTTCAAGAGCTTGACGTCGCCGGTGCCTCGTTCCTTCCATTCTGGAAGATCATTCTCTGAAGCAAATCGGAATAGCTTTGCCCGCCTTCAAGAAAAGCCATTAAGTGAGAGCTTAAATGTTCACAGAAATGGGAACAAGTCAGTCAAACAACTCCTTGGGAAGAACACTTGTTTTGTGTGCATTAAACAAACGGTTGTATCTGACGTCTCAACAAACACCCTTTCCCTTCTCTGTATTCCCAGAACTACAAGCTGAAACGTCACCAATAAAACAAAACAGCCCAACAAATTCCAAGTTTTTACTTCACAATAAAAAAGAAAAAAGGCTCCCACAATCACAACATTTTCCAACAAAAAAACCCAACCTTTCAGCAAAGCCCACCTGAGTACACTGGGCGTGTCTGCGGTCACTGTGCAGGGGCATTCCTGTGTCCAGAGGGCCACAGGGGCCACATGGAAGCAGGTGAGGCCAAGGACCCCCGCTCTCACAGGGCCAGCCTCTCCCTCAGCTTCCAAATGCCCCCAACCCAGAGAAAAGGCTGCAGGCCTCCGCTCAGGCCACCAGGCTCTGGCCCCATCCCCTGCCTTCCTGCCCAGAGCGGCACCTCACACTGGGCCCACACAGGGCCTCCACTCCCAGGCTCCAAGGCCCCAGCAGTCAGCCCAGCAGTCCTGCTCTGGGCTCAGGCCGATGCCCTCCCTTCCCCGCCTATCACACCTGCCCTTTGCTTCCCCACATGACCCCAGGTCTGCTGGTCCCTTTCCTGCACACGACCGTTCTCTCTCCCAAACTCCAATCTGTTGAGGGAGACAGCGTCCTCACAAGGACACCCCCAGCCCCCAGATGTAAAAGCCTGATCTGCTGGCCTCACTTGCCTCAGGAAGGGCCCATGTCAGGACAGCAGGAACACTGGCCCCCGTGTGGGCAGGGAGGTGACGACAACAGTGCCACCAGCAGTCCTCACTCCCGGCAGGAGCCAGCCCCCGGGGGCAGCATCATGCCCGAGCAGAGCAGAGACCTGGAGAACCAAGGTCTTAAGGGAGACACCCACCACCCTCTGAGACCAAAGGGAGCGTGCAGTTCTCCCTTCCCAGGCCTTTGGGAGTGGGGGGAAGGTTGGTCTCCCAGCCTCCCTTCCTTAGAGGGGGAGTTGCAGCATTGGTGATTGCCTCTGCTTCCCTCCCTCACCCACCGTAAAGCACTCAAACATTAACCTGACACCTTAGAATGTGGAGGGGGCGAGGGGGGAGTTCCACGAGCCTGGACAGGGAAAACACTACAATCTACTTTCAGTAACTTGTAACCGAACCTACCATCTTCTGCGATTCTGAGTGTAGGCAACAGGCCAGTCTTGGCAGTGCTGTGACTCTGTCACAGACATCTCAACACAGCTGGTGCCTGCACTGCTTCAAAATGACACCTGCCACTGTAGCTTTTCACTGAAGGCACCAAGAAGCACGTGAAGACCAATTTTTAATAAGGAATCTCGACAACTCTAACAGCACCTGGCTTCACTCATAATTCCAAGCGTGTTTTTGCATGTTATACACAGAGTCAAGGATTCACGAGCTTCAGACAGCCAAATCCATGCTGCAAATGATACTACTACTACTAATAATAATTGTAGACACTCCTTGCTCAAGCAGAGAAAGGGGGCTGTGGGAGTCTTGGGGGGAGGGGGTGAGGAGATGTACCCTTGTGGACAGCACAGCAGTTACAGGACACTAGGGAGCGACTGTGCCCTCCACAGCACTGGCCACCAGGCAGCAGGGGCACCCCAGAGAGTTAATGAACCAGTGGATTCTCTCAGCAGCCTTGACTTCCATGAGGGACTAGTCATCACACAATTCCAGGCCCTTTCTTCGGCCCTGGGCCGATTAAAGGTCAGACCAAAATCTGGATGCCTCCAAAACACCATAACTTCAATCTTACACTAAAGATAACTATTTCTGAAGCAACATCAGCTGACTTACATTTTAAAAAGCTCCTCTTCATCTTCTTCCAGGGTTTTAATTTCTTGCTCGGGAAGAGAAACTATAGGCTCAAACTGGGGGTCGTGGTTGGACTCATCTGCGTTCTCGGTGGAAGTATCATGGTCCTCATGGGTGTCCTGTGGAGGGAGGCGTGGAGATCACTCTTCTCGCTGCGAGCGTGACCCCAACCAGAGCTCAGCAGTGCCCTCAGTGGGCATCCCTACTAAACGGCCTCACCCCAAAGCAAGAAACTCAGCCCAAAGCCTTTCACACTAGGAAAGGTTTGCATGCACATTCAGCACACAGTAAGACACGGGACCTCAGGACCCTCCCCACCAGCATCTCACACCTGTGCAGACTGGCTGTGGCTCCTAAAACTCAGCCACATACTCAGTGGCCTGGCTGAAACTGCCCCATCTTTTTGAGCCCCCGTTTCCTCCTTTGTAAAATGTGTACGATACTGCCCAACGAAGATTAAAGGACAGATAGATGGAACAGAGCTTCGAGGAACACTACCTTTAAAACAAAAACCAACCCTTTCAGTTTGTCCTGGTTAAGAAAAATCTGTGCTCTCGCTTATTAGAACGAAAAAGAGTTGCTATGGGACCGCTAGTATTTACACAGAATTCAGTTTTGTCAGTCATTTCATCTTGGTTCAGCAAACTAAGTTGGTAACTCAAAATAAGCCGCACAAATAAGAGCCCTAACGTTCTGCTCCACTCTAAAGAACTATAGGACACAAAGAACATTTTGGCTTGAGTCCTACAGAACACGTGGTTTGCTAATCTATAAATCCATAAAAAACCCGAAGATTTCACTACCAGACTCAAACCGAAAAAGAAAATCTGAGCTTTCACAGCTTTGCTTGGTTGGACGGCTCTGCGGCTCCGGCGCGTGAGCTCACCCAGGCAAGCACCGCAGCCCACCGAGCCGCCCCCGCCCAGGTCCGCGCGTCCAGGGCCGGTCCACTCGGCTGGAACGAGCTCCCGCCGCAGAGGCCTGGTGCGGCTCCTGACGCGAGAACAGAATGAATGAAGCGCTGCGTGGGCGACGGACGGTAGGGACGCCCTGTTCTGGCGCGAAGCCCGCAACTGGGCTGAGCCGAAGAAAACCCGCCACCCGCCCGCGTCCCCAACGAGAGGGGAAGTGGACGCGAGACCGAGGAGCGCGGGCGGCGGGCCCCACGTCCCGACGGAACTCCCGGCTCACCGGGGCCGCCCCAAGGTCACGCGGGGCCCCTCTGCCCCCGAGCCCCGCGAGCCGGCCCCAGAGGCCTCGAGCCCCAGGCCGGCCGCCCACACCCCGACCCCGCGCCGCGCAGGCCCGCAGGCACCGAGCTCGCAGGCCAGCGGGGGTTGGCGGCGGCGCGGGCCGCCCACGTGGCCCCCAATAACGGCCTCGGGCCTCCGGCCCCCCGTCCCCGCCCGGGCCCAGCCGCACCTTGGCGGCCGCCATGGGGAGGCGGCGGCGGCGGCGGCTCGGCTGGCTCGGTCGTCGCTGGCTCCGCGGCCTCTCGGCGGCTTGTCGCAGCTCCTTCCTCCGCGTCTGGCGCCGGCGCCTCCCGCCCGCCCGCTCTTCCCTCCGCCCCGCGACCCGAACCCCGACCCTTGACCCCGGCGGCGGGAAACGCGCCGCGATTCAAAACCAGTGCAGCTTTATTGGCTCAGACGGCGGACACTCCCATTGTCCAACCCGCCCCGCGCTTCCCGCCAAAACGCCCGCAGCGCATGCCCGGCCCGCCGGGCAGCCAGGGGAGCCTGCGCTCCCGGCGGCCCCCGCGCGCACTTCCGCCCCGCGGCCACGCGCGCCCCTCGAGCTCGCGAAAGCGGCTAGGGTCGGAGCCGTCGCGCGGCGATGACGTTGCCGGAAGCCAGGACGATAGAGACGCTCGTCCTCGGTTGCGTGCGCTGGCGGACGGGAGAGCCACCGGTGAGGCGAGCGGCCGGCGCGGGCCCCTGGCGGGCGGGGCACCCCATGCCCGAGACTCGGACCTGAGGTCCAAGGGTTCGAGTCCCGCCTCCGCCCGGGGCGGAGTCGGGGGCGGCCTCGCGGCGGCGCACCCGCTCTCAGTGCCTTTGGTGCGCCAGGCCCAGGGCGAGGCTGCCCTCGTGGGCCCCAGTCCAGGCAGCGGACGGGCCGGACGATAAGTGACAATCTGGACGACGAAGTCAAGTGAAGGAGATCCTGGCGAGAGACGCGGGGCGGAGACAGGGAGGGGGAGGGGAGATAGGGGAGGTGGAGATGGGGCGGGGCAGGAAACCGCTGAGCAAAGACGTGGGGGCGGGGTGGAGGCGGGGTGAGAAGGGAGAGGGCCAGAGAAGGGGCCGAGGGTGAGGAGGGTAGATGTTGACGGGGCTGCGGGAAGGGTGCACTATTGGAGGTCCGGATGTGGGGAGGGAGTCCGGGGGTCCAGGTCTCAGCCCAGCCCTTTCCTGTCCCCATACAGGGCCCCGGGCCCATGGAGGTCTGCGGCCAGGACAGCAGCAGCGCCCCGGGCAGCCCTGCAGCCCCGGCCCCCCAGGAGGAGGAAGAGGAGGGCGCTGGGGCGGCTGCAGAGTCGGGGCCCCAGCCTGGGCTCTACAGCTACATCAGGGACGACTTGTTCACCTCGGAGATCTTCAAGTTGGAGCTGCAGAACGTGCCACGCCATGCCAGCTTCAGCGATGTGCGGCGTTTTCTGGGTCGCTTTGGTCTGCAGCCCCATAAGACCAAACTCTTCGGGCAGCCTCCCTGTGCCTTTGTGACATTCCGCAGCGCAGCTGAGCGGGACAAGGCCCTGCGTGTGCTGCATGGTGCCCTCTGGAAAGGCCGCCCACTCAGCGTGCGCCTGGCCAGGCCCAAGGCTGACCCTATGGCCAGGAAGAAGCGGCGTGAGAATGAGGGTGAGCCGCTGGCCACGTGTGTCGCTGATGTAGTGACCCCTCTTTGGACCGTGCCCTATGCGGAGCAGCTTGAGCGGAAGCGGCTGGAGTGCGAGCAGGTGCTGCAGAGGCTGGCCAAGTGAGTGTGGGCACAGGTCACCCCCTTAGCACTGGAGCTCTGCTGTGCTCCGTGCTTGCTCAGCCTGCCTTGTGCACTGTGTGGACGCCCCAGAATCTGCACAGTCTCTTGGGAGTTAGCCAGTAAGTGGTGACGATCAAGTCCCAAGGGAGGAGTCCAGCACCTGAGCGTTTGGAGAGGGGCTGGGGATGGGCAAGGGGCAGCGGGCCAACCTCAGCCCCACCTTGCCCTACAGGGAAATTGGGAGCACCAACCGCGCCCTGCTGCCCTGGCTTTTCTCGCAGAGGCACAAGCACAACAAGGCCTGCTGCCCACTGGAGGGGGTCAGGCCATCGCCCCAGCAGGTCAGGCCTACCCATAGACCCTCGTTCGTGCTTAAGAAGCTCCCCTTGCCTATCCCTCTTGTTTTCCTTCCTGCTTTGTGTTTGTTTCTGGTACTTGTCCTGTGACTGTTAGTTGTTGTCAGCCCTGTTCCCTGGACTGCCAGATCCTGCAGGGGAACCGAGGCCTCTCACTAACTCGCTGTCGGGTTCCCTCCACGAACGAGTGCTGCACTACCAGGATAAGGTCACCTATGTGGCTGCCTCCCTCCTCTTTCCCTGCAGACTGAGTATCGTAATAAGTGTGAGTTTCTGGTTGGCATCGGGGTAGACGGGGAGGACAACACAGTCGGCTGCCGGCTCGGCAAGTACAAGGGTGGGACGTGTGCTGTGGCGGCCCCCTTTGATACGGTACACATCCCCGAGGCCACCAAGCGGGTGGTGAAGGTCTTCCAGGAGTTCATCCGGTGAGGATTTGTGACTGGGCTGGGTGCTCCTGGGAAGTCCGGAGGCGGTCTGGGAGCAGAGGGCCTGGGTCTTGCCTGGGGGGTTGTGTGGTTGTGGTCTCACAGATGTGGCTGGAGGAGAGAGCAGGGAGGCTGCTGGCTGAATCCTGGCCAGCAGCTGTCGGGAACTCAGGGCTGTTCATGGCTCCCACAGGTCCACTCCATACTCGGCATACGACCCAGAGACGTACTCAGGGCACTGGAAGCAGCTGACTGTGCGCACCAGCCGCCGTGGCCAGGCCATGGCCATTGCCTACTTCCACCCACAGGTCTCAAGCGGGGTGGCCCTCAAGGGGGGCTTGTCTGGGCCAGAGTGGGCTGTGACACAGCCGGACAGGGTCTTTCTTCTGCCTGCTCCAGAAACTGACCTCTGAGGAGCTGGCGGGGCTGAAGGCCTCCTTGGCGCAGCACTTCGTGACAGGACCGGGCAAGGCCAGCGGGGTGACCTGCCTCTACTTTGTGGAGGAGGGACAGCGGTGAGGAGCCTGGGTGTTTCGGGGGGCAGATCTTTGTGCGGGCTGGTGACACTGATGGGCCCACCCTGCTGCCCACAGACAGACTCCCAGCCAGGAGGGCCTGCCCCTGGAGCACGTGGCTGGAGACCGGTGCATCCACGAGGACCTGCTGGGTTTGACCTTCCAGATCTCCCCACACGCCTTCTTCCAGGTAGCCCAGAATCTCTGGGGATCACAAGGACACGAGGAGGGAGGCCTGACTTGATGTCAGGACGTGACTGGGACAGTGGGCTAGGGCAGCGACAAGGGGTTAGCCTCGCAGAGGTGTGGGGGAGAGCATCCAGGCAGGGGAGCTGCAAGAGCCATGAGACAGGAAAGTTTATTCACCACTGATTAGGCACTTGTGACAGGCCTGCTGGAGGGCCATGTGTGGGGCATGGACGCAGGAGTCAGGGTGATGCTGGGCTCCGGGGTGAGCTCTGGTGGAGTCTGAGATGTCTGATGCTGCTGTGGGGGTCCCACAAGTCTGGCACTCAGGAAAGATGCTCATAAGTGGGGGCGGGGGGAGGTCGCTGACATCGAGTTGGTGTTTAAAACCCGGAGACTGGGTGAGGTCACCCAGCATCATGTGGATCGAGGGGCAGTCCAAGGACTGGCCCTCGGGGCCTTGGGCAGTTAGAGGTGGGGAAGGCACAGGAGCAGAAGGCCTGGGAAGAGGGCGATTGAGCCGAGGACTGGGCCACAGAGGTCTCCGAGCCAGAGGGGCACCCCAGGGAATGCAAGTGCTTCAGGGGGTCAAGGGGCTGCTGTGACATCCTGGGTGCCACCTGCCCGCCCTTCAGGTGAACACCCCGGCAGCCGAGGTACTCTACACGGTCATCCAGGACTGGGCCCAGCTGGACGTGGAGAGCACGGTGCTGGATGTGTGCTGTGGCACCGGCACCATTGGCCTGGCCTTGGCCCGGGTGAGCCCTCCTGCCCAAGCTAAGGCACCCTCTCCCCACTCCACCGCTGTGTTGTTCTCTGCGTCGTGACCCCTGGTGATACCCAGCTTAAAGACTGAGAGGTTAACCCTCAGCCTGTTCCAGATCCTTTTTTGTTCTCCACGTGCTTCCTGCTATTCCTCTCCCCAGAAAGTCCCGGGGGCGGGGTGGGCTGCCATTGGTGTGTGCCCTTTCCTCGCTTCAGAAGGTGAAGCGAGTCGTGGGGATTGAGCTGTGCCAGGAGGCTGTGGAAGATGCCCGGGCAAACGCCCGCAACAATGGTGAGAGCCAGCACACCACACAGCAGGTCACCAGGCCTTGGGGGGCAGCGGTCACCCCTGCTGCATACCTCAGCACGGCACACAGAACCCACCACGTGGTCCCTGGGGCCCACCAGGGGGCAGAGGGCACACCAGGGCTCCCTGTGGATCGACTGTACCCACAGTTCCTTGGGCTGCCTGGCAGGGAAGAAGGCACCATCAGGCTCCTTGGCCAGCAGGTCTTCTCAAGGCCCCTCTGGCCAGGAGCTTCAGGATACCAGGCAGCTGGGCGGGCCCTGTGGGGTTGGATGTCCTGAGTCCCCTGACAGGGCTGCCATGCCATCTCCAGAGCTGAGCAACGTTGAGTTCCACTGTGGGAAGGCTGAGGACTTGGTGCCCGCCCTGGTGAGCAGACTGGCCTCCCAGCAGCTCGTTGCTGTCCTGGACCCGCCCCGCGCCGGCCTGCGTGAGTGGCCTCTATTTGGGGAGTGACATGGGGAGAAGACGGTAGTGATGTCTGGATGGCACACATCAGGCCTGATGCCCATCCTCACTGGGTCCCCCCATACCCTCCTTGAGGTGGGGGACCCTTGGGGACTCTCCCTTGAAGAGTCTGCCTCCTCAGATTCCAAAGTGATCCTGGCCGTCCGCAGAGCTGAGAACCTCAAGCGGCTCCTGTACGTCTCCTGCAACCCCCGGGCGGCCATGAGCAACTTTGTGGAGTGAGTGTGAAGTGGTGGACTTGGGGTGGCCTGGGGCCCAGCACCCAGCCCCACGCCCCTCACAGGAGCCCTTGGCTGGACCCATGTGGCTGACCCTGACACTCCCTTCCCACCACAGCCTCTGCAGGGCCCCATCTAACCGGGTGAAGGGCACTCCCTTCCGGCCAGTCAAGGCTGTGGCCGTGGACCTGTTCCCACAGACCTCGCATTGTGAGATGCTCATCCTGTTCGAGAGGGTAGAGCAACCCAATGGCGCAGGGGCCCCGGAGCCCCAGGACTCTACAGCCCAGCCCCAACCAGGGTCCCCAGATGACACCCTGCAGGAAACTGGGGCCTCCCCCTCTTCTTAGGCCTGTGGAGCAGTGACAACGAGCCTTTCCAGAGCCGAGCCCAGCCTGCATCACCGGGGCAGAAGCCCAGGGGCTCCCCAAGTCCTTGCCTCATCCCAGGATGCTTAGAGGCAGCGAGCACAGTGGGCCTGAGACCAGGCTGCCCTGCCCAGGGCCCACCTGTCCCCGTGGGCCGTGGGCTCCTGTGGCCTGCTCCCCCTCCCCGCAGTTCTTTTTGGACCAGCTGGGCCACAAGGGCCAAAATAAACAATTGCTGAACCACCAATGTGTCTGTGATGAGAGCCCAGAGCTTTGGCACACAGGGGCTCATGTCTGCCCCCTACTACAGGTACAAAAGGGCAGGGCCAGGAGGGTACCTCAGGCACTACGTGGGGATACGTCTGCATCTGAGCCCCTGGTTCCTGCTAGCACCCTGTTAGCCCTGGGCACAGCTGAGCACTGGCCCAGCTGGGGCTGGGAGTCAGGGCAGCTCTCTCAGCCCCACAGCGTGGCCACGAGTCACAGCAGAGGGCTTGCTGTTTTAATAGAGCAGCTTAACCCTGAGAAGCAGAGATGTAGATCTCGTGGCCAAGGGCTAACATACATAAGCTGAGAACACAGGGCAAGGGGTGGGCCCAGTGGTCAGCCCCTACTTTCCCTGCAAGGGGAGGACCCTCCTTGGCTTCGTTCCATCCCCAACCTGACCCTGAGCCCTTAAGGGAAGCCACCTCCATGGTGACCAAGGAAGGAGCTGAGGGCCAGGCTGGATGCTGATCAGCTGCTGCAGGAGCAGCTGTGTCCAGGCACTAGCTAGCACAGCACCTTGGGGGTGATTCTGGCCAGTTGAGGGTCCCCAAGCCCACCAGCCTCCCAGAGTTAGAAGAAAGAAACACCAGCCATTCTCTTTTGGACAGTTCTGCTTTATGTGTTCAGACAATCAAGGCTCACCCTTACAGCCGTGGCCCAGCTGCCACCTGGAAGTTACACGACGGGCCATGGCAGAACGGCAGCATCAGCACAGGCTCTGCTTGCCCTCCACCCCTGCTGCACGGCTGTGTGCACACAACACTCACACCCACACACAGGACACAGGAGGCCGCAGCGAGGCTCACCTGCCTCTAGTAACACGTGTGCACAAAGCTTTGGTTCACGATGGCACATCTGGCTGTTTTAAGGGCAGTCTGAGTCAAATGATTATTCACAGCTGCAAACAGGAGGCAAGACAGAAGCAGGTGTCTCATTACAGCAACTTGATTTGAGGGTCTTGTTTTATAAAGGTCGACACAGAAACCAACCTTGGTCACATAGGTGGTGAGGGAAGGATACACTGTGGGTGACCCACAAGGCCAACACTGTCTTCCTGAAAACATGCCATCAACCCCAGCCACAGGGGATGTGGTGGGGGCAGGTACCCCTGTGGAACGTGACAATACAGCCCAGTGCTGGGCTCCTGCATCCAGCAGTGTGCTGTGAAGACATGGCAGTATGAACAGGCGCTGGGGACAGGAAGCCAATGGCTCACCACTACCTTGCATGTGGGGGACACCCAGGGCACAACCATATCCTCTGGGACTCAGGGCAGGGGACACATCTACCCCTGCACCTGTCCACAGAGGCCATCTGGAGAACACAGACTGCTGGTCAGAGGAGCAAGCTGGTCACTAGGCCTGGCTGTGCAGCGCGGCTGCCCTTGAAATCCAGCGAAGCCATCGTCACAAGGAGCAGGACCGCCGCCCTCCCTGTGCTTGCGCCTGCTCTGAAGAGGAGCGCCAGTTTGTGATCAAGAAGGGATTGCATGGAAGGTCCTTGTTTCCTGTTTTTAAATAAGTCTACGTGCTAAAATGCATTAATTGTTTATATCTGCTACATGATTCCAAATCTATCTTCTACTCTCACTGTAAAAGTTTCTTTCCAAATGCTAAAATATCATAAAAGCTTTAAAAATTGATGAGTGGACAGATGGACTTAACTGTGCAAAAATCTTTAGTAAAAAGTTACCAGAGGCCAGCGAAGGTGAGGGGCCTCAGTGTCTAAGAAGGCGTGCTTTTAGGGCATTAAGACTTACTCAGAAAAATGGACCACACCCTGCCCGGGCCAGGGCAACAAGCCAGGCGGAGACTGGCAGACTTCATACGCTGGCAACACGTTTCAAGGCTGAAGAACCATCATTTTGATGGTTTGCCTGCACTCTCTGAAAAATAGTTCTGATGCTAAAATTGTGTTTGTTTTCAATGAAAAAGGTCTGAAACACTCCTTCCCATTCTTTTTCAGAGAGAAAGGGGAAACACAGGAAGCAGAGAAGGGGTTGGGGTGGCAGCGTGCGCCTTCTGACCAGGCCCCTCAGGCAGTGGCCCACAGGAGCCCTGGGCACAGGACTCGGGGGTCACTTTCTTATTCCATCTGTCATCCAACTCTCATTTCTTGTCAGTGCGTATTATGTACTAAAATTCATGAAAACCTTCATAAAACCCGTCTGCAGCAAATCTGTACAAGCAGAGGTCCACAGCTGTCTCCAAGCTCTTGGCTTCCACCTGTGAGGGCAGGCTGAGTCGATCTTTGAACCTGTCCACTTAGACCTGTCGGCGGCCCCCAAAGAAGAGCTGTGGTCCTGGCTGTCCCCGTGCACCAGAGCCCCACCCCTCTGGCTCCGGTGCTCAAGACGCCTGGCCACAGGGGAGGAACTCAGATTGGAGGGAGGCCTGAGGCTGCAGAGTGAGTGGCGTGTGGTCTCTTCAGCAGCGGAGTGGCGGCCCCCTGCACCAGGCCCCGCTGCCTCCCTCACACATCCACAGTGCACAGGGGCTCGCCACCAGGCTGGGCAGACGCTACAATAGACATCTTGGGCTTCTTCCGTGTCTCCTCCTGGAAGAACAATGAAGGTTAGTGATGCCAGCAAGGTGGGCACATGCAGCCCAAACTTCGGCAAGAGGCTTCAGAGGGAGAAGGGTAGGTGAGGGGCAAGCCCAGCAGACTGGCACCCGTGCTCTGTGATGCCAAGCGGGAAGGAGGAGGGAAGGCCTGAGGAGTGGGCCAGGTAGGGTACTGGGTGGGAGGGTCTCCCTGGACGCCATCACAGAGCATCGTGTGTTGGCACTTCCCTGGGAATCAGGACGCACACCCAGAAGTCAAAGGCCAAGGTCACAGCCACAAGGGACAAGCCTCCTGGGCGGGTCTCTCCTCACCCCGACCTGAGGGCAGGAGTGAGGCGTCTCCTGGACTGGAAAGGCCACAGAGACAGCAGACACCTCCTTCTCAGGATTTTATATAAGCCATATATAATATATAAGCCATATATTATATAATAGCACAGCCATAAAAGGTCCTAGTCCAGAAACCCCTCAGGCAAGTGGCTTTAGGAAGCTTCACCAGGACTGAGCCCTACCCAGGTTCAATCGTTCTGTGAGCCACACTCTCCGTCACATAACTGCAGAGGACTCAAGGAGGAAGAGGTCCAGGATGGCAGCCTGTCACCCACAAGGACCTTGGCAGCTGCACTGTCTCTGCCCTCAAATGGCTGTTGCTGAGTGGGGACCCAGCGTCAGTGCACAGGAGGCCAGGCCCTTCACAGCCACAGGCCAGGACTGCCAGCTCTCTAATTGAACTACAAATAAAGGACACAAGGATCATGAATGCTGAAGCTCAGGGGCAAGAAAATCTAATCTGGAAGGACTGAGGGTTTGCTGGAAGACGGGCTATTCAGGCACCCAGGTGGTGCCGGGGCGTCAGGAACCAGTCATGGGTTCCTATAGGAAATGGCTTTCCTCGACAGCTGTAGCGTGGCCCCAGCTCAGGGCCCCTCTGCTCCCTTTGAGGCGAGGGGATGGAGGGCGTCGAGAAGCCATGACCCGGGCCCACACACTCACCCTCTCCTCCGCCAGCCTCTTCATCTCCTCCTGCAGCTTGCTCAGGATGTGCAGGTTCGGCTTGTTCTTCTTGGCATATTGCTGCAGCTCAATCACGCTCTTGTCTGAGGTCTCCTGGGGAGCACAGTGCCTCACTCTCAGGACTGCCAAGGGCCTCACAGGCACCCTGTGGCCCGGAACCAGAGATGCACGCATGGCCCCACACTCAACCCATGCCCAGCAGGGTGATGTAGCAGCAGAGAATGTGGAGCAGTCTACGGCCACCTCCACTTCTGCTTCATTCTCAGCAGGCACGGCCTTCTCCCTTCACAGGACAAAGGCACTCTAGCACCCAGCTGCTTCTACTCCCAACCCCGGGTGCAGCAGGGAGGATGGAAACACCTGACACGGCCAGCAGGGACAGCATGCTGCTGGACGGGACACGCCCCGGGCCCAGGGCCGGCTGAGAATCTGTCGGCCCAACGCTGAGCTCTCTGCAGGCCCTATAACTTGCAGAACAGGATCATGCTGTCCTGAGGCCCTTTCTGTCTTAAGAGGCCATCTCTGAGGATGTCTGCCACGCCTCAGGGTACCAAACTCCACTGTCCTCCAAAAGCCAAGCACTGGGGCTGTGTCTGGGCTGGACCCCTCGCCCTCCAGCTTAGGAAGGACTCCCACCCATGGGCCAAAGTGGGCTTTCTCTCCCTCAGTCTTAGCCCAAGACAATGCACAGAAGTAAAACACACACACAAAGGCAGAAGTAAGCTTCACCTGCACTGCGTCTGAGTTTTCTCAACAACAGATATCCTAAGGTTCTTCTAAGCACCTGGGGGCCCAGTGTCACCTCCCTCACCCCACCGTGTCATGCCCAGAATGAGGACCTCTTCAGGAATGGCCTGAGGGTCCACAGCATGGTCCTCGGGGTCACCACCTGCAGTCCCCTGCTCCATGCCAACCACCCTTCCCCTTACTAGGGTGTAGAAAACCCAGACCATTTCTGTAAACATCAAGAGAAAAATTTTTAAATGTAAACACTCCTGTCCCAACACTTCCCTCCACCCCACAAAGCACACAAACCTAAGGGTATTGGTTTAAATCTCAAGATCTTGGCAAAAACAGCAGAAACAAAACAGATGACACACACAGGCTGTTTAGTTACAAGTAAACTGGTGTTCATAGCTAGGGAGAGCTGCCCTTGTATGCTCACTCTCCCTTAAGCCACTAGGTGTCCTCAAATGAGCACAAGGCATCTCTTAGAGAGGACGGGGAGAGCCCAGCTGCCCAACTCTGTTCCGTGACAGCGGGACCCCAGACATGTTGGGTGGCGGGAACAAGACACAGAAGCTGTCCTAGGCCCTGGGAAGGGGTCTGGTTACCTGTTTGACCATCTTGCTGCTTTCACGGCCATACATGCGCAGTAAAGACCCCCAGTTCTTGACATGTGGGTGCAGCAGCTGAAGGATTTTCTGAGATGCTAACTGTTTTCCGACTCTCTTATTCTTACCTGTGAAGAGGGAGAAGAAACATGGCGAGAGGGAGTCACAAACATACAGCTGTCCACACAGCCCCCTCACCTCAACAGGAGCGCACCTGCCATTCCCCGCACCTGGCCAAGGGCACATTCCACAGGAAGGGGTGAGAAGTGCTCTACCACCGTGCTGAGCACGCCCATCTCACGACCCTGAAGCCAGGACCCAGCACTACCCTACTGTGCGGAGCAGCCCATCAGAGGCTCTGGGAGGTCAGGATGGACCCAAGGTCACACAGCTTAAGAGATCTCCCTCCTGACACAACCCCACATTTCCAGACACACAGACAAGAAGAAACAAGGCATCATGAAGCACGTGGCCTGGGGCTCCTTGGGGGCAGGCAGAGAGTAGGGGGCTCCACCAGAAGGCCCAGAGGAAGAGTTTCCAGAGGATGTGTGTGAGCTTTGGAGGCAGTTACTAGGCAGAGGGAAGGCAGGGCCAGGGCGCAGAGTGGGTCTGGAGAATGGCGAGTGCCAGGAGATACCTCTGGCCAGGAGGGCCAAGACTGGCCACGCTTCCAGACAGGGCCTCCTGGGTTGGATGTGAGGAGGTTACAGGGCCAGGATCCCTACTCTGTCCCACACCCTGCCCGCCTGCTCAGGAGTGCATCTCAGCAGGGACTGGGGCGCAGGGCACTCCGGGGCTCAATGTGGTCCTGCAGTTTTACTAAGGCTCATTTGTGCACTGCCTTCTCATTTACACAGCACCAGCTTTGTGTTTACTGGAGTTACACAAAGTTTTCTTTTAAAATAAACATAGGGACCTCTGCAGTGGTGTAGTGGTTAAGTGTGAGTGCTCCACTTCGGCGGCCCGGGGTTCACAGGTTCGGATCCTGGGCACAGACCTGCACACCGCTCATCAAGCCATGCTGTGGTGGCGTCCCGTATACAAAATAGAAGAGGATGGGCACAGATATTAGCTCAGGGCTAATCTTCCTCAGCAAAAAGAAGAAGATTGGCAACAGACATTAGCTCAGGGCCACTCTTCTTCACCAAAAAAATAAATAAAATAAATATATTTTAAAAAGTGGCTATTTCAGAAACCAAATTAGGTCGAGTATACAGGTGATGCACACAAAGCCCAGAACACAGAGGGGCAGGCGCACACCCAGCACAGGGATGCAGAGTGTGGCAGTGTGGAGGCTCTGCTGCCCTTTTAGGAGGATGCCTCTCCTCCCGCCCCAGGGACCAAGGGCTGGAGAGGGGCAGTGGTGGCAGAAGGGGAACACATGGCCCAGCCAAAATGACCAGCCCGAGCCCAGGAGAGGGGAGGACAGAGGCGGCGCACACAGGACTACCACAGTCACGCCTCAGGCTGGAGGTGAGATACTGGTGGACACAACCGCAAGTGATCAGCACACGCAGCTGCAGCTTGGGAGTGACGCCAGGGCAGTGGCCAGCGATCAAGCCATAGAGGCTTGAGGCTCCCAGAGAGGCCACAGGCAGGACCCCACAGGGCGACAGCCCCCAGTGGTCATCTGAAAGCGTGGTGGGTGGAGAGGAGGCAGTCCTTACACCAGCCGCGCACTGTGTGCTTGCCGCACGCCATGACATATTCACTCTTCTGGTTTTTACCAGGAACCACTTCAAACTTGATGGATGTGTCACCCATTCCATGGTTTCTTTAAGAGAAAACAAAGACAACAGGTGACATCAGCTGAGAAGGAGGAAATGGCTGCTTCTGGAAAGTCCTTTCTTTGAAGACAATGCCAACCCTTTTCCTCAAACCCCTTCTCAGCTGAAGAGACCCTCCTGGTACACCCGATCTGACCCCACGGGGCTCTGACAGCCCACCAGGCGCAAGCAGCTTCTGTGTGTGCAGGAAACACTTGCAATGGCTCGGCCTTGAGCATCCCATCTTGAGCCAGGACAAATGGTCAGTGAGGATGTTGGACGCCCAGAGAGAAGCCCCCACGACCATACTTAGGAGGGGAAGCACCTCGCCCTACCTTTTAAGGCACTCGTGGAGGATCTGATAGGGAGACAACAGTCCGGCCTTGCTGGTCAGCTCGTAGACCCGCGAGTCCTCGATACTGATGTGGTTAAAATACTACAAAACAAAGTAGCCACTCCTAAGTGCTGGACCAAGCCCACCGGCCTCACGGAGCTGCTCCCCGTGCTACTTCCCCCAGAGGCTTCCTGTCCTCCTCATTACCTCACGGAGCACGCCACACCCCCCACACCTCCCTGTCCAGCTGCTCCTTTGAGACACAGATTGAGGGCCGGCGCTGTGCAAGGCTGGAGAGAGCACTGCGCGACGGGGTGGGAGAGCCTGGTGCAGCAAGGGCCTGGACTGCATGGCTGGCCAGCCTGGGGAGCCCTTCCTGAATCTGAGTCTGATCAGACAATTAGAAATCTAAAGATAAGCAACCTTAGGAGAAAAACTTGACGATCATTATAGTGAGATTACAGAAGAGAGAAGGTAAGCCAGACACAAAAGCTGCCCTCTAAAAGGCCAAGCTCCCTGAAGGCTGAAGCTCCACAGCACACACAGCCCAAGAGGCTGCGAAGGGCCTAGCCCAGCTCTACTCTCAAACACGAAGTCTTCCTGGCTCTGACACCAATCACTGTGACCAAGGAACAGAAAGGTTAAGAAGGGTTAACAGGGGCCGGCCCAGTGGTGTAGTGGTTAAGTTCACGTGCTCCACTTCAGCGTCCTGGGGTTCGCAGGTTCGAATCCCGGGCGCGGGCCAATACACCGCTCATCAAGCCATGCTGTGGCGGCGTCCCATATACAAAATGGAGGAAGACAGGCACAGACGTTAGCTCAGGGACAATCTTCCTCACCAAAAAAAAAAGGGAGGGTTAACAGTTAAGGGAAAAGGAAGTTCTGCAGGACAGAGGCAGACACCAGTCAGGAGGTGGCTCTGACCCCCAACTGCCCCCTGGTGAATGGAGGATGCCGTCTGGCCCCCTCAGGAGCATAGCCCACCTCCCCAGTGTGGGCTGGGTTAGTCTCCTGGGGCTGCCATAACAAAGTACCACAAACTGGGTAGCTTAAAACAACAGAAATTTATTTTCTCACAATTCTGGAGGCCAGAAGTCCAAAATCAAAGTGTTAGCAGGGCGCCGCTTCCTCTGAAGCCTCTCGGGGAGGATCCTTCCTTGACTTTTCCAGCTCCTGGCAGGCCCAAGCTTTCCTTGGCTTGTGGCAGCATCACTCCCATCTCCACTGGGCGTTCTCTCCATCTCCCTCCCCTCTTCTTATAAGAACACTTATAACACTGCTGCTTTGGGCAGGGAGGTGGGGGATTCCTCTCCCACCACCTGCCTCAGCGAGGAGGCAGACTCACTGCGACAATCAAGGAAAAAAAGGCTCTGTTTCTGAAGAGGACTGCTAATTCTGGAGAGCAGGAAATCCTCTTACTATTGTTTGGCTATTGTCTTCAAACAGGTCCCCACAAGATGCCTCCACTCTCAAGCACCCACATCAGTATGGATCAGTTTCCAGAGAAAGTTATTCACCAGGACGTCAGGCCCTGGGCTCGTCCTCAATGGCTGCCAGGCAGCCGAGCCATCAGCAGTGTCTTGCTCTCACTCAGCCCATGAGGACCCTCTCTCTAACCAGCAGTCAGCACCTGGGCTGTGGACCTACAGGGAGGCTGAGCAGGTGGAGAATGATCCACGTAGCCTCTGGCTCCAGAAGCCACCCTGACGGAGCCAAGCCCAACACACACACTGCCGGAGAACACACACTTGGAAGCCCAAAGACACCCAACAGCCTCTGGCAAAGGCCCACACCATAATTACTTGCACCACTGGCCTCAGCCACACATCACTGATGGTTAACCTGCCAGGGGAGTGTGGGACGGCAGCTCTCAAGAGAACACAGAAAAAGAGCAAAAGTGACCCACTAACAACGGCACAGGAGAAGCCCGGGTGGTCAGTGGCTGGCACACAGTGAAGGACCATGAGGGAGCACCAAAGACAGCCCAACACCCATAAATTCAACAATTTAGATAAAATGGACCAATTCCTTAAAAAACGCAATCTACCTAAATTGCCCTACTCTATTCAAGAAATTGAATTTATAGTTAAAAACCTTCCCACAAAGAAAAGTCCGGGGGCAGATAGCTTCACAGACAACTACCAAACACTTCAGGAAGAAATAACACTGATTCCATAGAGGCTCTTGAAAAAAATCTCAACAGGAGGGACAATTGCCAACTCATTTTATGATGCTAGCAGTACTCTGCCATTAACATCAGAACAAGACAGTACGAGAAAACTACAGACTAACATCCCCCACGAACACAGATGCAAAAATCCTAAACAGAGTATTAGCAAACTAAAACCATTAACACATAAAGAGGAATATATACCATGCCCAAGTAGGACTTATCCCAGGAAAGCATTTTTTTTTTTGGTGAGGAAGATTAGCCCTGAGCTAACATCTCTTGCCAGTCCTCCTCTTTTTGCTGAGGAAGATTTGCCTTGGGCTAACATCCATGTCCATCTTCCTTACTTAGGGGGCTGGCCTGGTGGCATAGTGTTTAAGTTCGTGTGCTCTGCTTTGGCAGTCCAGGGTTCGTGGGTTTGGATCCTGGGCATGGAATGGCGCACCACTTATCAAGCCATGCTGTGGCAGGCATCCCACATATAAAGTAAAGGAACATGGGCACGGATGTTAGCCCACGGCCAATCTTCCTCAGCAAAAAGAGAAGGATTGGCAACGGATGTTAGCTTAGTGCTAATCTTCCTCACACACACACACAAAAAAAAATCAGGGCAGGCCCCGTGGCCTAGTGGTTAAGTTCAGTGTGCTCTGCTTCGGCAGCCTGGGTTCAATTCCTGGGCATGGAACTACACCACTTGTCGGCAGTCACACTATGGCAGCGACCCACATACAAAACAGAGGAAGATTGGCACGGGTGTTAGTTCAGGACGAATCCTCCAAGCAAAAACAGGAAGATTGGCAACAGACGTTAGCTCAGGGCCGATCTTCCTCAGCAAAAATAAATAAATAAATAAAAATCAATGAATCAACATAATTCACTATATTAACAATTGAAAAACGTTATGATAATGTCAATAGATACAGAAAGGGCATCTGACAAAGTCCCCAAACACCCTTTCACGATAAAAATACTCAATAAGCCAGGAAGAGAAGAGCCCTTCCTCAACCTGATACAGGGCATCAACAAAAAACTGACAGCGAACATCCTGCTCCACGGCGAGAGACTGGCTGTTTGCCCCTGAGGTCAGGAACAAGACAAGGACGTCTACCCTCCCCACAGCTACTCAGCACTGTACTGGAGCTCCCAGCCAGAGCAGTAAGGCAAGAAAAAAAAATAAAAGGCAGATATTTAGATTGGAAAGGAAGAAGTCCAACCATCTTTAATCAGAGTCAATCTGATCCTCTACATAGAAATTCCAAAGAAATCCACAGAAAAACTACTAGAACTAATAAATAAGTTTAGCAAAGCCACAGGACACAAGGTCAATATACAAATAATAAACTGTATCTCTACATACTAGCAATCAACAGTCAGAATGAAAACTAAAGTCCTACTCACAATAGCACCAAAACACATGAAATACTTAAGCCTAAATTAAATAAAATATGTCCAGGATCTGTATGCTGAAAACGACCCAACACCAATGAAAGACATAAAAGAAGTCCTCAGTAAATACAGAGATACACTGGGTTTGCAAATTAAAAGACTAAATATTGTTAGGATGTCAATTCTCCCTAAATGTATCTACAGATGTAACATAATTCCAATCAAAATCCCAGTAGAAGTTTTTGTAGATACTGACATACTGTTTCTAAAATGTATATGGAAAGGCAAAGGAGCTAGAATAACCAAAGAGTGTTTTTGAAAAACAACAAAGTAGGAGGGTTCACACTATCTGATTTCAAGACTTCTAGTCATCAAGACAGTGTGGCATTGGTGAAAGGACACACAGATCAAGGAGACAGAACCAAGTCCAGAGACAGACCCACTCAGATACAGTCATATGACTTCTGAGAAAGAGGCAAAGGCAATCCTGGTCGAACATACATCTGCCGTAGGCCCCACAAGCCCATTCGAGGCAGTGACCAACGCTCCCGTGGAAATCCGCACGGCCTCACAGGAGCCTACTGCCCATCACCCCAAACTGGAGCCATGCACCACGCCTCACAGGCAAGAAGGGAGAACAGCCCGCACAGCCCTGTGGTGGGCACTGCACAGCAGTAAAATGACCCAGCCACCAACACGGCACCAATGCCGGTGAACCTCACGTGCGTCACGTGGGGTCAGAGTCTGGTTTAAAGGCTACCTACCTTGTCACTCCACTGACAGGACTTTCTGGAACTGGCTAACCTACAGGGACAGTTGAGTGCCTACCAGGGGATACAAGTTGGGGGAATTCTGACTACAAAGGGGCAGCACGAGAGAATCTGGGAGGGGAGAACACTTGGAAATAGTCTGTGTCTTGATGGCACTGTTGGTTACATGACAAAAGTATGCGTGTGTCAAAACTCATATAACTGTACCAAAAAGTGAACTTAACTCTATGTAAATTAAAAAGTAAACTGGAAAAAAACCCCACAAACGGTCACTAACACCTAAATTCTAGAATAACCGTGAACCAACCAACCCACAGCTACCTAAAAAGCAAACAAATGCCGAGAAGAAATCACTCAGGTCTTGTGAAAGGGAGCAGTGCCTGTTCTAGTCGTCTGTTTTCCCTTTTTAATCAGCACCAAACATGCTCTGCCCCGAGCCTCTGCCTCCTGCGGTAGCTTGCGCTCGGGGTGTCCTACATCGGTACCACCTTGTTAGTGGACCTTGTGACTCACGGACGGCAGCCCACAGCGAGAGCTCCCACAGCACTGGAGCCCACCTGGTCCACCTTGGCATCTCGCCCTCTCCTCTGGAGTCCAAACTATGAGGGGACGCTGCCCCCACAGCCCGGGCTCTGGCGCCACACGGGCAACCATGGGGAAGCGGGGTTGCCACCACCAAGCCACTCACGAGAAGGTGATAGAGTTTGAGCCAACTTTTTAGGAGCAAGAGCCAGCTATTCCCATCAGCCAGGAGTGTGCTGCTGTTGACAGAGAAGCTACTTTCTCCTCTGACAAATTTTAAAACGGGAAAAACACAGAATGTGTGTGCACACACATAGTGTATAATTAAATTAGAAGTGTGGAAAAAACCTCTCAAGAGCATGCGAACACATATTTTGGTCATCCTTTCTAGTTGCTGGTACAGAGCTCCTAAAATCCTTAGAATATCCTGAGCCATAGGAGTGTCTTTTGTTACTCAAAATGAGCCCTGTGGACCACTCCTGAGTTTATGCTAACAAGGTGGCTCAGGGTGGGGTTTCATTCTACTAACCCTGGAGAATTTTCAATGATCTCAACATGCCATAATTTCTCAAATCATTCTTAATTTACCTAAATTACTATAAACTTTACCACAACAACATCCATAGGCATATGCCAACAAATCGGACAATCTAGAAGAAATGGATAAATTCTTAGACTCATACAACCTCCCAAAACTGAACCAAGAAGAAATAGAGAATCTGAATAGACCAATCACAAGTAAAGAGATTGAAATAGTAATCAAAAACCTCCCAAAAAATAAAAGTCCAGAACCAGACGGCTTCTCCAGTGAACTTTACCAAACATTCAAAGAAGATCTAACACCCATCCTTCTCAAACTATTCCAAAAAATAGAGGAAGATGGAACACTTCCTAACTCATTCTACGAGGCCCACATCACCCTGATACCAAAACCAGACAAAGACAATACAAAAAAGGAAAATTACAGGCGAATATCGCTGATGAATACAGATGCAAAAATCCTCAACAAAATATTGGCAAACCAAATATAGCAATACATTAACAAGATCATACACCATGATCAAGTGGGATTTATACCAGGGACGCAGGGATGGTTCAACATCCACAAATCAATCAACGTGATACACCACATTAACAAAACGAGGAATGAAAACCACATGGTCATCTCAATAGACGCAGAGAAGGTATTTGACAAGATCCAACATCCACTTATGATAAAAACTCTCATCAAAATGGGTATAGAAGGAAAGATCCTCAACATAATAAAGGCTATTTATGACAAACCCACAGCCAGCATCATACTCAACAAGGAAAGTCTGAAAGCCATCCCTCTGACAACAGGAATGAGACAAGGCTGCCCACTCTTGCCATTCTTATTCAGCATAGTACTGGAGGTTTTGGCCAGAGCAGTTAGGCAAGAAAAAGGAATAAAAGGAATCCAAATAGGCAACGAAGAAGTGAAACTCTCACTATTTACAGATGACATGATTTTATATATAGAAAACCCTAAAGAATCCACTGGAAAACTATTGGAAATAACGAATAACTACAGCAAAGTCACAGGGTACAAAATCAACCTACAAATATCAGTTGCATTTCTGTATGCTAATAACAAACTAACAGAGAGAGAACTCAAAATGATAATACCATTTACAATTGCATCAAAAAGAATAAAATATCTAGGAATAAATCTCACCAAGGAAGTGAAAGACCTATACAATGAAAACTACAAGACATTATTGAAAGAAATCGATAATGACATAAAGAAATGGAAAGACATCCCATGCACATGGATTGGAAAAATAAACATAGTTAAAATGTCTATATTACCTAAAGCAATCTACAGATTCAACGCAATCCCAATTAGAATCC
Source organism: Diceros bicornis minor (assembly GCF_020826845.1). Lineage (NCBI taxonomy): Eukaryota > Metazoa > Chordata > Mammalia > Perissodactyla > Rhinocerotidae > Diceros > Diceros bicornis. Next base: position 32,910,096 of record NC_080774.1, on the reverse strand, counting down.
CAATGACATTCTTCACGGAAATAGAAAAAAGAATATTAAAATTCACTTGGAGCAACAAAAGACCCTGAATAACTAAAACAATCCTAAGAAAAAAGAACAAAGCTGGAGGCATCACAATCCCTGACTTCAAAACATACTACACAGCAATAGTAATCAAAACAGCATGGTACTGGGGCCAGCCCCATGGCTTAGCGGTTAAGTACGCGTGCTCCACTACCGGCGGCCCGGGTTCGGATCCCGGGCGCGCACTGACGCATCACTTCTCCAGCCATGCTGAGGCAGCGTCCCACATACAGCAACTAGAAGGATATGCAACTATGACATACAACTATCTACTGGGGCTTTGGGGGAAAAAAAGGAGGAGGATTGGCAATAGATGTTAGCTCAGAGCCAGTCTTCCTCAGCAAAAAGAGGAGGATTAGCATGGATGTTAGCTCAGGGCTGATCTTCCTCACACACACACACACACACACACAAAAAAAAAACCAGCATGGTACTAGTACAAAAACAAACACACAGATCAATGGAACAGAACTGAAAGCCCAGAAATAAAACCACACATACACGGACAGCTAATTTTCGACAAAGGAGCTAACAACATACAATGGAGAAAAGAAAGTCTCTTCAATAAATGGTGCTGGGAAAACAGGACAGCCACATGCAAAAGAATGAAAGTGGACCATCTGCTATCGCCATTCACAAAAATTAACTCAAAATGAATCAAAGACCTGAAGGTGAGACCTGAAACTATAAAACTCACAGAAGAAAATGTAGGCAACACGCTACTTGACATTGGTCATAAAGGAATCTTTTCAGATGCCATGCCTAGTCAGACTAGGGAAACTAAAGAAAAAATAAACAAGTGGGACTTTATCAGATTAAAGAGCTTCTACAAGACAAATGAAACCAGGATCAAAATGAATAGACAACACACCAGCTGGGAGAAAATATTTGCAAAACATATATCTGACAAGGGGTTAATCTCCATAATATATAAGGAACCCACACACTGAACAACAAAAAAACAAACAACCTGATCAAAGAATGGGCAGAGAAAATGAAAAGACACTTCTCCAAAGAAGATATACAGATGGCCAATAGGCATATGAAAAGATGTTCAATATCACTAATCATCAGGGAAATGCAAATCAAAACTACAATAAGATATCACCTCACGCCCGTTAGAATGGCTATAATCACCAAGACAAAAAACAACAAACGTTGGAGAGGATGTGGAGAAACGGGAACCCTCATCTACTGCTGGTGGGAATGCAACCTGGTGCAGCCTCTATGGAAAACGGTATGGAGATTCCTCAAAAAATTAAAAATAGAAATACCCTATGATCCAGCTAGCCCACTACTGGGAATATATCCAACGAACCTGAAATCAACAATCCAAAGAGGCTTATGCACCCCTCTGTTCGTTGCAGCATTATTCACTATAGCCAAAAAGTGGAAGCAACCCAAGTGTCCCTTGACTGATGACTAGATCAAGAAAATGTGGTGTATATATACAATGGAATACTACTCAGCCATAAAAAAGGACAAAATTGTCCCATTTGCAACAACATGGATGGACCTGGAGGGTATTATGTTAAGTGAAATAAGCCAGAAAGAGAAAGACAAACAGTGCATGATTTCACTCATATGTGGAATATAAACCAACACATGGACAGAAAGAACTGTATTGTGGTTACCAGGGGCAAAGGGGGTGGGAGGTGGGCACAAGTGGTGAAGGGAGACATGTATATGGTGATAGACAAACAAAAATGTACAATCAAAATTTCATGTTATAAACTATTAAGACATCAATAAAAAAATACTTTAACAACAACAAAAAAAATCCATAGGCAAGTGGGTCACAGGTCCTACAAGCTAGGACATGTGAGACCCCCCCACTCTAGGGGTCAACAGCAGAGCCTATTCAGATCAACTGCCACACCAAAGCAAAGCCCCATCTTCCAGAAAGGCTGCTGGAACCATGCATCCCCTGCCTGCCCAGGCCACGGCCATCTCCCAGTGCCAGAACCACAGTCACTCCTTCATGTGTCTCCACCCCATATCAGAGGACAGGCAGATCTGCCTGTCAGGAAGGATGGCGGAGGTGAAACCTACACAGCCCAGGCCCCATCAATTGCAACAACCCATCCTAAGAGTCTTGGCAGGCTTGCAGGGGGCAGTCTAGGAAATGGGTTGTCCAAAGTGTGTGGGGAGCCTCCCTGAGCACCATATCTCCAGAGCTAGGTCACTCAGAAATAAAGTTGAAAATGTGATGTTTTCCTGGAAGAGCTATTCCTTTTGAGACTGTGTCTGCTCTGAGTGAAGTCTGCAATTTCTCTGTGGCCTGTCCATGACAATGAAGTACAGAAAACATTAGAAACTTGAGTGTAATTTCACACTGCCATGGGTATTTTCCCATATTTTATAATAGTCTAAGTCCAAAAAGATTGGAAATTTTTTTGTGTGTATGAGGAAGATCGGCCCTGAGCTAACATCTGCCAATCCTCCTTTTTTTTTTTTTGCTGAGGAAGACTGGCCCTGGGCTAACATCCATGCCCATCTTCCTCTACTTTATATGGGATGCCGCCACAGCATGGCTTGACAAGCGGTGCGTCGGTGCACACCCAGGATCAAACCCAGCGAACCCCAGGCCGCTGCAGCGGAGCGCACGCACTTAACCGCTTGCCCACCAGGCTGGCCCTGGAAAAAATTTTTAAGTGCATCTCGAGGCACTTCTGGAGTGGCAGAATAAGGACCTCCAAAATTTGCTCCTCCAAAGAAACAACAAAAACACTGACAAAAATTGTCAAAATCAACTTTTTCAGAATTCTAGAAATTAAAGACTATAATCTGAGGAGCATTTATTCAAGAAAAACAGCTGAATCTTGGTAAGAACGAGGTTTGTGGCATTTTAACTTGACCCATTCCCATCTCCGCTTCCCAATTCCATGGTAGCTGTGGGAACCAGCAGCTTCACTGCCACTGAAGAAGGCAGAATGGTCCCCAATACCCCAAAGACAAAGAACCATCACTATCTGGCCTGTCGGGCAGCTCTTTAGAAAAGCCCTTTGTGGGACTTGTCTTTATTTGACCCAACTCAGAGCTCACTCAGTTGAAAACAGCCCAATTCCCCAGGAAATTTGTCAAAAACAATCAGTGGCAACTGCCTCATATTGCAGTTGCCTGAGGCTGGGATACCAGCTGGCAAGGCAAAAGGCAGGTCAAAAAATATGAAAGCAAAAGCTGAAAAATGAGACACCCACAGGAGGCTTTAAAAAGCTCCCACATGTCTAGGGATCTAGGTGGCCATGTGCCTGCCCAGGAAAGATCAGAGAAGGCCCTAATCTCTCACTCCTGGTTGACCCAGAAGCTCTGTGCAGGTGGGAAGTAAAGACTAGGCAGAGTTGTCAATTACTGGAGCCCCAACACCCACCCAGAGCCCTGTGGCAAAGGAAAATCTCTTACCTGAACCTCACAGAATTAGTCCAGGAAAGTTACTGTTACGGGCTGAATTGTGTCCCCCCAACCCCAATTCATATGCTGAAGTCCTAACGTCCAGGACCTCAGAGTGTAACCTTATTTGAAGACAGGTTCTTTACAGAGGTAATCAAGTTAAAATGAGATCATTAGGGTGGGCCCTAATCCAATCTGACTGGTGTCCTTATAAAGAGGAAATTTGGAGACAAACACACACACACACAGAGTAAGCCATATAAAGATGAAGACATTCATCTGCAAATCAAGGAGAAAGGCCTGGAAATGATCTTTCCCTCACAGCCCCCAGCAGGAACCAACCCTGCTGACATCCTGATTTTAGATGTCTGGCCTCCAGAACTGTGAGGCAATAAATTTCTGTTGTTTAAGCCACTCAGTTTGTGATACCATGTAACGCCAATCATAGCAAACTAAGAAAGTCACTAAACAAACAGCAACAACAACAACAAGTAGCAAAAACAACAAATCTTGGGAAGGAGAGGTAATCTGATATCCACAATTGCCACACTGTATTATTTAAAATGTCCAGGTTTCATTGACAACAAAAAAATTACAAGACACAGAAAGAAACTGAAATCCATAGGCCATACTTGTGGGGAAAAAAGCAGTCAATACGAGCCATCCCTGAGGAAGATGGACTTATGAGATAAAGACTTTAAATCAGCTATAATAAATATGCTCAAAGAACCAAAAAAAAAAAACAGTCTCAAGAATTAAAAGTATAAGAACAATATCTCAGCAAATAGAGAATATCAATAAAGACAGAAATTACGAAAAATGCACTAGAGGGGTTCAATAGCAGATCTCTGCAGTCAGAAGATCAGCAAACTTGAAGACAGGCTAACTGAAAACATCCAGTCTCAGGAACATAAAAAAAATAATGAAAAAAAAAAAGAACAGAGCCTGAGAGACCTGTGGGATACCATGAAGTGTACCAATTTACATATAATGGGAGTCCCAGAAAGAGAGGAAACATATAAAAGGGCAAAAAGAATATTTGAGGAAATAATGGCTGAAACTTCCAGAGGATGAAAAACATTAATCTACATATCCAGGAAGCTGAACAAACTCCAAAAAGAATCAAGCAAAGAAATCCACACATAGACATCTCTGTCAAAGGCCAAAGACAGAGAATCGTGAAAGTAGTAAGAGAAGCCATTCATCATTAAAGCAACCCTCAGTCAGATTGACAACTGACTTCTCATTCCTTATAGAGGCCAAAAGGTGGGAGGATGACATAGTCCAATTATGCAGAAAAAGAATGTCAACCAAGAATTCTGTTTCCAGCAAAACTGTGCTTCAAAAATGAAGGAGATATTAAGAGGGACAGCCCCGTGGCTTATTGGTTAAGTGTGCGCGCTCCGCTTGCTGGCGGCCCGGGTTCGGATCCCCGGCGTGCACCGATGCACCGCTTCTACAGCCATGCTGAGGCTGCATCCCACTTACAGCAACTAGAAGGATGTGCAGCTATGACATGCAACTATCTACTAGGGCTTTGGGGGAAAATAAATAAATAAATAAAATTTTAAAAAAAAAAAAAGGAGAAATTAAGATATTCCCAGATAAAGAAAAACTGAGAGAATCCATTGCTAGTAGATCTGACCTACAAGAAATACCAAAGGGCCTTTAGGCCCTGAAATAAAAGGACACTATAGACTGTAACTCAAACACACACAACGAACTAAGAGCACTGCAAAAGGTTAAGGTAACTACATTGGTAAATAAAAGGCAATAGAAATGCATTCTGCTTGTAACTCCTTTTTTCTCCTGAGTTAAAAGACAACTACATAGAGCAATAATTATAAATCTATCTTGATGGACACACAACACATAAAGATGTAATTTGTGATAATAACAGCATAAAGAGGGGGATAAACAGAGGAGTGACGTCGGCATCTCGGCAGAGTAAGCTCTCCCATAGACTCTCCCCGTTAAGATACAACAAAAAGGACATTCATGTACCAACAGAAGACATTCACACAACACAAAAGACATCTGAGAGACCCACGCAGCGATACGTCTGAAGGTGGAGGTGATGGAACCCCTGGAAGGAAGTGGAAGGAGGTAAGGAGAATTCCTCTCCTTCCCAAACAGCAGTGACCCCGTGACTGCACGGCTCTCAGAGAGGGGGGAGGGGGCAGCCCTCTATGAGAAAACTGTTGCTCTCCAAGTTCCCTCACAGCCCATAGGAAACCCCCACAAAGAGGTGACTGAACTGTTGCAGGAGTGTCTTCATCAAGCTAGCACTCCAGGAGAGCAGACAGCGAGGGAAGAGTGAGAAAACCCCAGGATCGGGCAGGTGAAAGAGAGCGCCCCTCCCCCTACCCAGCACTGCAGCACAGCCAGTCGGCTAGCACGCCCGAGGATCACGGCGAGCCCAGAATACACAGCTCTTGACCCCCACCAGTGGTGGCAGATGGAAGCCACAACCAGATACTATCCTTATGCAAAGACACAAACCCACACCATCAAACAGTATGAAGAAATATGTAAATACTCCAGACCAGAAGGAAAATGACAGGACCCAGAAATCAATCCTGAAGGCACAGAAATTTATACTCTAAATGACAGAGAATTCAAAATAGCTATCATAAAAAAGCTCAACGAGTTACAAGAAAATACAGATAGTTCAATGAAATCAGTAACTTCTTCACAAGAGATTGAAACTATAAAGAAAAACCAATCAGAAATGTTGGAGATGAAAAAGACAATGGAGGAGATAATGAAAAATGTTTAGTCTTTAAATAACAGACCTGACAATATGGAGGATAGAATTAGCAATCTAGAGGATAGGAATGCATAAATGCTCTAGATGGAGGAGGAGAGAGACCTAAGACTAAAACGTAATGAAGAAATTCTCCAAGAAATATCCAAATCAATTAGGATATGCAACATGAGTATTATAGGTATTCCAGAAGGCGAAGAGAGGGAAAAAGGAGCAGAGAGCTTGTTCAAAGAAATAATAGCTGAGAACTTCCCAAACCTGGAGAAGGAGCTGGAAATACAAGTGAATGAAGCCAACAGATCTCCTAACTATATCAACATAGAAAGACCCTCTCCAAGGCATATAGTAGTAAAGCTGGCAAAAGTGAATTACAAAAATATTAAGGGCAACAGTGCAGAGGGAAATAATGTACAAAGGAACTCCTATCAGGCTTTCAGCAGATTTCTCAGCAGAAACCTTACAGGCTAGGAGACAGTAGAAAGATACATTCAAAATTCTGCGTGACAAAAACTTTCAGCCAAGAATACTCTATCCAGTAAAAATATCCTTCAGATATGATAGAGAAATAAAAACTTTCCCAGCTAAACAAAAGCTAAGGGAGTTCATTGCACAAGATCCCTAATACAAGAAATGCTCAAGAAGGCCCTCATACCTTAAAAAAAAAGAGAAAGGGGATACAAAGCCTTGAGCAAGGAAATAAATAGGTAGACGAAATCATAAAAATTGCAGCTCTCTATCAGAACAGGTTAGCAAACATTTAATTATAACATCAAAGATAAAGAAGGAAAACAGCAAAAATAAATATAATCCTGTAATTTTAACCACAAACTCACAAGACAAATGGAGTAAGTTGTGACAATAATAACTTAGAAGGGGAGGAGGAAAGGGGTGGAATTGGCTTAGCCTAAGGAAATGAGGCCATCAAAAAATGGCCTATCTCATCTATGAGATCTTTTATACAAACCTCATGGTAACCACTAAACAAATAATCAGAACAGAGACACATATGATAAATAAAGAGAAAACTAAGAAAACCATCATACAGAACTACTAAACAGAATTGGTAGTCCGAAACACACATGACAAGAAACAAAGGAAATGCAGAAGACCCGGAAAACAAGCAATAAAATAGCAGCATTAAGCTCTCATACATCAATAATCACTATAAATGTAAATGGATTGAATTCTCCAATCAGAAGACACAGACTGGCTGGATGGATTAAAAAACAAGACCCAAAAATATGCTGCTTCCAGGAAACACATCTCAGCTCTAAAGACAAACACAGGCTCAGAGTGAAGCGGGGGAAGATGATACTCCAAGCAAACGGCAAGCAAAAGAAAGCAGGTGTTGCCATACTTGTATCAGACAAAGCAGACTTCAAGATAAAAATGGCAGTGAGAGACCAAGAGGGGCACTATATAATGATAAAAGGGACATTCCACCAAGAGGACATAACGTTTATGAATATATATGCACCTAACACAGGAGCACCAAAGTATATAAAGCAACTATTAACAGACCTAAAGGGAGAAATTAACAGCAACACAATAACAGTAGGGGACCTCAACACCCCGAAAGTCAACAAGGGAATAGCGGACTTAAATGAAAAACTAGACCAGATGGCCTTAACAGATATATATAGAACACTCCATTCAAAAACAGTAGAATACACATTCTTCTCAAGGGTACAAAGAACATTCTCAAAGATAGACCATGTGCTGGGAAACAAGAGAAACCTCACTAAATTCAAGAAGATTGAAATCATACAGGGGGCCGGCCCAGTGGAGCAAGCAGTTAGGTGTGCGCGCCCCGGTGCAGAGGCCTGGGGTTTGCCAGTTCGAATCCTGGGCGCGCACCGACGCACTGCTCGGCAAGCCATGCTGTGGTGGCGTCCCATATAGAGTGGAGGAGGATGGGCACGGATGTTAGCCCAGGGCCAGTCTTCCTTAGCAAAGAGAAGAGGAGGATTGGCAGATGTTAGCACAGGGCTGATCTTCCTCACCAAAAAAAAAAAGGGGGGGGCCGGCCCCGGTGGCGCAAGAGGTTAAGTGCGCGTGCTCCGCTGCAGCGGCCTGGGGTTTGCTGGTTCAGACCCCAGGCACACACTGACGCACCACTTGTCAAGCCATGCTGTGGCGGCATCCCATATAAAGTAGAGGAAGATGGGCATGGATCTTCCTCAGAAAAAAAAAGAGGAGGATTGGCAGATGTTAGCTCAGGGCCAATCTTCCTCACAAAAAAAAAAAAAATCACATCAAGCATCTTTTCCAACAACAATCCTACGAAACTAGAACTCAACTACAAAAAGAAAGCTGGGAACGTCACAAATAAATGGAGGCTAAATAACATGATACTGAACAACCAATGCATCAATGAAGAAATCAAAGAAGAAATCAAAAAATACCTGGAGACATGAGACCTGAAACTATAAAACTCATAGAAGAAAACATAGGCAACACACTATTTGACATTGGTCATAAAGGAATCTTTTCAGATGACATGCCTACCCAGACTAGGGAAACTATAAAGAAAAAATAAACAAGTGGGACTTTATCAGATTAAAGAGCTTCTATAAGACAAACGAAACCAGAATCAAGATGAACAGACAACCCACCAGCTGGGAGAGAATATTTGCAAAACATACATCTGACAAGCAGTTGATCTCCATAATATATAAAGAACTCACACAACTGAACAACAAAAAAACAAACAACCTGATCAAAAAATGGGCAGAGGAAATGAACAGACACTTCTTCAAAGAAGATATACAGATGCCCAATAGGCACATGAAAAGATGCTCAACGTCACTAATCATCAGGGAAATGCAAATCAAAACAACACTAAGATATCACCTCACGCCCGTTAGAATGGCTATAATCACCAAGACAAAAAGCAACAAACGCTGGAGAGGCTGTGGAGAAATGGGAACCTTAATCCACTGCTGGTGGGAATGCAAATTGGTGCAGCCTCTATGGAAAACGGTATGGAGATTCCTCAAAGAATTAAAAATAGAGATGCCCTATGACCCAGCCATCCCACTACTGGGAATCTATCCAACAAACCTGAAATCAACAATCCAAAGAGGCTTATGCACCCCTATGTTCATTGCAGCATTATTCACCATAGCCAAGAAGTGGAAGCAACCTAAGTGTCCCCCGACTGACGACTGGATTAAGAAAATGTGGTATATAGGGCCGGCCCCGTGGCTTAGTGGTTAAGTGTGCGTGCTCCGCTGCCGGCGGCCCGGGTTAGGATCCCGGGTGCGCACCAACGCACCGCTCCTCCGGCCATGCTGAGGCCGCGTCCCACATACAGCAGCTAGAAGGATGTGCAGCTATAACAGACAACTATCTACTGGGGCCAGAAAGAGAAAGACAAACACTGTATGATCTCACTCATATGTGGAATATAAACCAACACATGGACAGAGAAAACTGTATTGTGGTTACCAGGGGCAAGGGGGGTGGGGGGTGGCCACAGGGGCGAAGGGAGTCATATATATGGTGATGGACAAACAAAAATGTACAACCCAAAATTTCACAATGTTAAAAACTATTAAAACATCAATTAAAAAAAACAAAAAAAACACACAAAAAACACACACACACAAAAAAAGGCACACAGGTCTGGTGACAGATGGCAATTAGTGAACATGACGCAGTCTACATGGAAGCTGAAATATAACAATGTACACCTGAAATTTATATATAATGGTATAAACCAATAGTACCTCAAAAATTAAATAAAAATTATTGTTTAAAAAAAAATACCTGGAGACAAATGAATATGAAAATACATCATACCAACTTCTACAGGATGCAGCAAAAGTGGTTCTAAGAGGTGAAGTCACAGCAATACAGGCCCACCTCAACAAACAACAAAAATCTCAAATAAGTAATCTTAAACTACACCTAATAGAAGTAGAGAAAGAAGAACAAACAAAGCCTAAGTCAGCAGAAGGAGGGAAATAATAAAAATTAGAGCAGAAGTAAATGAAATAGAGACCAAAAAAAAACAAAACAAAACAGTAGAAAGGATCAATGAAACTAAGAGCTGGTTCTTTGACAAGATAAACAAAATTGACAAACCCTTAGCCTGACTCAGTAAGAAACAAAGAGAGAAGGCTCAAATAAAACTAGAAATGAAAGAGGAGAAATTACAACAGATATCACAGAAATACAAAGGATTATAAGAGAATACTATGAAAAACTATATGTCAACAAATTGGATAACCTAGAAGAAATGGATAAATTCTTAGACTCATACACCTTCCCAAAACTGAATCAAGAAGAAATAGAGAATATGAATAGACCAATCATGAGGAAAGAGATTGAAACAGTAATCAAAAACCTCCCAAAAAACAAATTCCAAGACCAGATGGCTTCTCTGGAGAATTCTACCAAATATTCAAAGATTCGATACCTATCCTTCTCAAACTATTTCAAAAAATTGAAGAAGATGGAATGCTTCCTAACACATTCTATGAGGCCAATATCACCCTGATACCAAAACAAGAAAAGGACAACACAAACAAGCAAAATTATAGGCCAATATGGCTGATGAACATAGATGCAAAAATCCTCAACAAAATATTGGCAAACTGAATACAGCAATACATTAAAAGGATCATACACCATGAGCAAGTGGGACTTATATCAGGGACGTAGGGATAGTTCAACATCCACAAGTCAATCAATGTGATCCACCACATTAAGAAAATGAGAAATAAAAACCACATGATCATCTCAATAGATGCAGAGAAAGTATGTGACAAGATCCAACATCCACTCATGATAAAAATTCTCAATAAAATGGGTATAGAAAGAAAGTACCTCAACATAATAAAGGTCATATATGACAAACCCACAGCCAACATCATACTTAACTGTGAAAAACTGGAAGCCATCCCTCTGATAACAGGAACAAGAGTGCCCACTTTCTCCACTCCTATTCAACATAGTACTGTAAGTTTTGACCAGAGCAATTAGGCAAGAAAAAGAAATAAAAGGGATCCAAATTGGAAAGGAAGAAGTGAAACTAGCACTGTTCGCAGATGACATGATTCTATACATAGAAAACCCTAAAGAATCCACCAGAAAAGTATCAGAAATAATCAACAACCACAACAAAGTTGCAAGGTATAAAATCAACTTACAAAAATCAGTTGCATTTCTATAGCCTAATAACGAACTAGCAGAAAGAGAAGTCAAAAATACAATCCCATATACAATTGCAACAAAAGAATAAATATCTAGGAATAAATTTAACCAAGGAGGTGGAAGACCTATACGCTGAAAACTATAAGACATTATTGGAAGAAATCGAAGACGACACAAAAAAAAAAAGGAAAGATAGTCCATGCTCATGGACTGGAAGATAAACAAAGTTAAAATGTCCATACTACCTAAAGCAATCTACAGATTCAATGCAATCCCAATGATATTCTTCACGGAGATAGAACAAAGAATCCTAAAATTTATATGGAACGACAAAAGACCCCGAATAGCCAAAGTAATCCTGAGCTGGAGACATCACAATCCCTGACTTCAAAATATACTACAAAGCTATAGTAACCAAAACAGAATGGTACTGGCACAAAAAGAGACACACAGATCAATGGAACAGAACTGAAAGCCCAGAAATAAAACCACACATCTGCGGACAGCTAATCTTCAACAATGGAACTAAGGACATACCATGGAGAAAGGAATGTCTCTTCAACAAATGGGTTTGGGAAAACTGGACAGCCACATGCAAAAGAATGCAAGTAGACCATTATCTTTTGCCATACACAAAAATTAACTCAACACGGATCAAAGACTTGAAGGTCAGACCTGAAACCATAAAACTCCTAGAAGAAAACATAGGCAGTACACTCTTTGACATCAGTCTTAGAAGAATCTTTTTGAATACCATGTCTACTTGGACAAGGGGAACAAAAGAAAAAATAAGTAGGACTTCATCAGACTAAAGAGCTTCTGCAAGGCAATGGAAACCAGGAACAAAAGGAAAAGACAACCCACAAACTGGGAGAAAATATTTGCAGATCACATATCCAACAAGGGGTTAATCTCCATAATACACAAAGAACTCACACAACTGAAGAACAAAAAAACAAACAACCCAATCAAAAAATGGGCAGAGGAAATGAACAGACATTTTCCCAAAGAAAATATACAGATGGCCAACAGGCACACTGAAAAGATGTTCAACATCACTAATCATCAGGGAAATGCAAATCAAAACTACACTACGATATCACCTTACACCCATCAGAATGGCTATAACCACCAAGACAAAAAATACCAAATGTTGGAGAGGTTGTGGAGAAAAGGGAATCCTCATACACTGCTGGTGGGAATGCAAACTGGTGCAGCCTCTATGGAAAACGGTATGGAGATTTCTCAAAAAATTAAAAATAGAAATACCTTATGATCCAGCTATCCCACTACTGGCTATTTATCCAAAGAACTTGAAATCAACAATTCAGAGAGACTTATGCACCCCTATGTTCACTGCAGCATCATTCACTATAGCCAAGAAGTGGAACCAACTCAAGTGTCCATCCACTGATGTTTGGATAAAGAAGATGTGGTATATATATACAATGGAATACTACTCAGCCAGAAAAAAAGACAAAATCGTCCCATTTGCAAGGACATGGATGGATCTTGAGAGTATGTTAAGCAAAATAAGCCAGACAGAGAAAGGCAAACACCGTATGATTTCACACATACGTAGAAGATAAACTAACACATGGACAGAGAGAAGAGATTAGTGGTTACCAGAGGGAAGGCTGTTGGGGGGTGGGCACAAGGGGTGAAGGGGTGCATTTATATGGTGACTAACAAATAATAATGTACAACTGAAATTTCATTATGTTATAAACTATTATGACCTCAATAAAAAAAAAAAAAAAAAAAGATGAGGATAAACAGAACTATAGGAGCAAAGTTTTTGAATACAACTGAAATCAGTTAGTATTATTCCAAACTAGATTGTTTTCATTTTAGATGTTACTGGAACTCCCTAAGACAACCACTGAGAAAATAACTAAAAAATATATATTAAAAGAAACAAAAGAATTAAAATGGTACATTAGACAGTATCTATTTAACACAAAGAAGGCAGTAATGGAGGAACGGAGGGAAAAAAAAGACAGAAAACAAATAATACATAAATTCTCTCTTATCAGTAATTACATTAAATTTAAATCAGCTAAGCCCTCTGATCAAAAGGCAGAAATTGGCAGAATAGATAAAAACAAAAATCCAACTATATGCTGTGTATAAAAGACACAGTTTAGAGTGAAACAACAAATAGGTTAAAAATAAAAGGATGGAAAGATTTATCATGCAAACAGTAAGAGAGAGCAGGAGTGACTATACCAGATAGAAAAACTGACTCTAAGACAAAAATTGTTACTAGAAATAAAGAAAGATTTTATAATGACAAAAGAGTCCATACGTCAACATGATGTAACTATTATAAACATTAAATAGAAACCATGTCTACTGTCAACACTGCTGACACCAAATGTGTGGGTTTTCTACACCAAGCAATTCTGACATTAGCTGCCAGGAGTTAGAGCAGACCGCCCCCGGGTAAGGGCTCAGTCCTACAAGCCTGCTGCCACCACTCCAGATGGCAATCGCAAGTCCAGGTTGTCACCTGTGCTTCTGATCAAGCAGCTATATATATGGAGCTTCCCACAACCCCCTCCTCAGTTCAGTAATTTGCTAGAACAGCTCACAGAACTCAGGAAAACAGTTTACTTACTAGATCACCAGTTTATTATAAAAGACTATAACTCAGAAACAGCCAGATGGACAAGATGCATAAGGCAAAGTATAAGGGAAGGCGTGCGGAGCTGCTATGCCCAAAGCGTGCCACCCTCCTAGCACCTCCATGTGTTCACCAACCCCGAAGCTCTCTGAACGCCTTCACTTAGGGTTTTTTACAGAGGCTTCACTACATAGGCATGACTGATTACATCACTGACCATTAGTGATTAGTTCGAGCTCCAGAACCTCTCCCTCCCTGGACATTGGGGGAGGGGGGTGAAAAGTGGGGCTGAAAAGTTCCAACCCTCTAGTTACACGGTAGGTTCCTCTTAAAGGCAGGCCCCCCCCCATCCTTAGGGTCCCAAAAGTCACTTCATTAACATAAACTCAGGTGTGGTCGAAAGGGGTGTGTGAGAATAAGAAAAGCTGTTCCATTCACCTTTATCAACCTGGAGCTATTTCAAGAACTGGGGACAAAAACCAAAAATTAATTTATCATATACCATTAGAAGCTCTGTGCCAGGAACCAAGGACAAAGACCAAACACACATTTCCTGTTATATCACAACATCACAAACATACAGTACCTAACAATGGCAGCCCCAAAACACATGAAGCATAAACTGACAGAAATGAGGAGAGAAATAAACAATGCAGCAATAACATGTGGAGACTTCAACACCCACTCTCAGTGATGGATAGAAGTACTAGGCCAATGAACAACCAACACTGCACACCAACTAGACCTAATCGACATCTGGTCCATTCTACCCAGTAACAGCAGATTATACATTCTGAAGTATACATGGAACATTCTCCAGGACAAACCATATGTTAGGTCATAAAACAAGCCTCAATAAATTTAAAAGGATTGATTGAAATCACAGAAACTATGTTTTCAAACCAAAATGGAATTAAATGAAAAATCAATAACAATGAAATTTGGGAAATTCGCAAATATATTAAAAGTAAACAGTCTTAAAATAACCAACGGTTCAAAGAAGAAATCACAAGGGAAATTAGAAAAATACTTTGAGGGCCGGCCCCGTGGCGTAGCGGTTAAGCATGCGCACTCCACTGCTGGCGGCCCAGGTTCGGATCCCAGGTGCGCACCGATGCACCGCTTCTCCGGCCATGCTGAGGCCACGTCCCACATACAGCAACTAGAAGGATGTGCAGCTATGAAAACATACAACTATCTACTGGGGCTTTGGGGAAAAAATAAATAAATAAATAAAATTATAAAAAAAAAAAAAGAAAAATACTTTGAGATGAATGAAAACAAAAACACAACACACTAAAGTTTGTGGGATGCAGTTAAAGTGGTTCACAGAGGAAAACATATAGCTGTAAATTCCATATTTAAAAAGAGGACCTCAGATCAATACCCGAACCTTAAGACACTAGAAAAGAACAAACTAAACTCAAGGCTGGCAGAAGAAAGGAAATAATAAAGGCTAGAGCAGAAATAAATTGGGGCCGGCCCGGTGGCATAGCAGTTAAGTTCACGTGCTCCACTTCGGCAGCCCAGGGTTTGCCGTTTCGGATCCTGGGTGCGGACCTACTCACCGCTCATCAAGCCATGCTGAAGCAGCGTCCCACATAGAAGAACTAGAAGGACCTAAAACTAGGATATACAACTATGCACTGGGGCTTTGGGGAGAAAAAAGAAAAAGAGGAAGATTGGCAACAGATGTTAGTGCAGGGCCAATCTTCCTCAAAAAAAGAGAGAAAGAAAGAGAAGAGAGAGAGAGAGAGAGAGAGAGAGAGAGAAGAGAAGAGAGAGAGAGAGAGAAAGAGAGAGAGAGAGAGAGAGAGAGAAAGAGAGAGAGAGAGAGAGAGAGAGAGAGAGAGAGAGAGAGAGAGAGAGAGAGAGAAGAGAGAGAGAGAGAAGAGAGAGAAAGAGGAGAGAAGAGAGAAAGAGAGGAAAGAAAGAGAGAAGAGAGAAAGAAAGAGAGAAAGAAGAAGAGAAAGAAAGAGAGAAAGAGAGAGAAGAGAGAAAGAGAGAGAGAAGAGAGAAAGAGAGAGAGAAAGAGAGAAGAGAGAATGAGGAGAAAGAGAGGAAAGAGAGAAGAGAAAGAGAGAAAGAGAGGAAAGAGAGAAAGAGAGAAAGAGAGAAAGAAAGAAAGAAAGAAAGAAAGAAATGAAATCGAGAATAAAAAACCAATAGGAAAACCCAACAAAACCAGAAGTTGGATCTTTGAAAAGATCAACATGGACAAAACTTTAGACCGACCAAGAGAAAAGAGAGATTCAAACTACTAAAATTAGGAATGAAAGCAGGGACATTGCCACCTTACCAAAATAAAAAGGATTATAAGGGAATACTACTAACAAATGTATGCCAATGAATTAGATAACCTAGATCAAATGGAAAAATTGCTAGGAAGACAAAAAGTCCCAAAACTGGCTCAAGAAGGAAAAGAAAATCTGAATATAGTCATGCACCACATAGCAACGTTTTGGTCAACAACGGACCACATATACAACAGGGGTCCCATCAGATTAGTCCCATATAGCCTAGGTGAGTAGTCAGCTATACCATTTACGTTTGTGTAAGTGCACTCTGTGATGTTCACACAACAATGGAATCACCTAAGGACATGGTCCACAGAACATGTCCCAGTCGTTAAGTGATGCATACCTGTAGATGTATAACAAGTAAAAAGACAGAATTAGTAATTAAATAACTTCAAATAAAGAAAAGTCTAGGCCCAGAAGGTTTCACTGGTGAATTCTATCAAGTATTTAAAAAATCAATACCAATCTTTCACAAACTATTCCACACAATGGAAGAGGAAGGAACACTTTCCAACTCATTCTATGAGGCCAGTATCAATTCAATACCAACATCAGACAAAGATATCACAAGAAAAGAAAACTACATAGTATCCCTTAAAAATGTATCTACAAAAGTCCTTAAGACAACACTAGCAAATGAAATCCAGCAACACATCAAAATGATTACACACCATGACCAAGTGGGATTTATCCCACGAAGGCAAGGTTGGTTGAACACTCAAAAATCAATGTATTATACCATCTTCTTAGCAAAGTAAAAGACAAAAACCACACGATCATTTCAATAGAAGCAGAAAAAACTTGACAAAATTCAACATCATTCCTGACAAAAACTCTCAGGAAACCAGGAGTAGAAGGAAACTTTCTCAATCTGATAAAACCCATGGCTAATACACCATGCGAACTGAAAGAAGTCACAAAGGACCACATGTTGTATGAATCCATTGATATGAAATGTCCCAAACTGGAAAATCCACAGAAACAGAAAGTAGATTAGTGGTTGCCAGGCGGTGACGGGATGGGGGACGGGGAGAATTGGGAGTGACTGCTAATGGGTACAAGGTTTCTTTTTGGAGTGATGAAAATATTCTAAGATTAGATTGTTGTGATGATTGTTCAACTCTTGAATATACAAAAATCCACTGAACTGTATAGTTTCCAAGGGCAAAATTTGTGGTATATAAAGTATATATCAATTAAGCTGTTATACAAAAGAATGGATTCAGAGTTTAAGTCCTTGCTACAAATAACACTGGAACCATATTTACCCAAAAAGGTTTACAAATAGGTTAAATGGTTCTTAATGTAAAGAACAATCTAACGTTTGCAGATTCTGCCTCCAAGGTTCATTCCCACCCTGGATCTGTAAGGGGAGAGCTACTGTAAGGGGAGAGCTGATTTACTCCCAAATACATTTACTGTGCACACACAACTTCTTAACAGCCATTGCAAGGTGGGACACAGGGGACAAAAATGTCTGACAAAAATGACATATTTTCCCCTGCTTGCACAAAGACAAGCAAGTTTCTTCTTTTACTATGAACAAACAGAATGCCCTGAAGCTTGAAGGATTAAATCCCTGAGCACAGCTACATTAACAGGGCAGGGCAGGCTGTGCTAGAGCCACAGCTCCGAACAGGGCAAGGTCATGACACTCACCTCGAGCTCTTCACTGTCTTTGGGCTTCTCCTCAGAGGTCTGTTTAACAAAGTCAGGGATGAGGATTTCCAGCGTAGCTCGGGCTATGAAAAGAAAACCCCCAAGGGTGAGGGCTTGGGCCCCTCCAGAGCAAGCTGCACACTGGCTCTTGTGCAGGGCTCAGAGCAGAGCAAGGGCCCTGGGAAGGAACAGCACTTTAGAAGCAGGGACAGCAGAGCATGGAAGAGAGAGCACATCCCGAGGAAAGGAGGCAGCAGGGCAAGCATCAGGCTGTGGGCAGCCTCACAAGCTTTCACCCTGAGGCACTTGTAGCAGGCGAAAGAGGAGAAGAGATCCACGTGTCAGAGGAATCACGGTCGTGGTGTGTGGGCAAATGGCTCAGCAGGACCTGGACCAAGTCGGGACAACTGAGGACTGAGCAGGCTGCTATGAGTGTGGCAGGGAGAAGCAGTCAGATCGGATAGATACTCTGGAGAAAGTGTCGGCACGGCAGAGCACAGGGACGGCTCAATGCCGAGCACAGGTGCCCAAGGAAACAGAGGTGCCACTCGCCACTGGGGTGGGGAAGCAGGGCACTGAGCGGGGGAGGGAGTGTGTGTAACAGTCTGAACCTGTAGGGCTGTAAATGCTAGCAAAACATTGGAGCACAGGTATCCAGAGAGCAGCTGAGGTCTAGGCAGAGGAAGTGCATCCCCACACGTGGGGAGGAGCACAGCAGGGCCCTGCCGCCAGGACATCTCCACCCCACTCTGCAGGTTATCTGCTCCATGACCTCGGTAACAGTGTGCTGAGCTGAGAAAGTCTTTCGGCAGAAGCTCTCTAAAATGGACAGTAGGCCTTCCGAGAGACCGGGGCAGAGTATGTGAGCCCAGTACAGCCTCACAGAGAAAAGACAGACAGTAATGTATTATTGCAATTGTCCTCAGCATATAACGTCAAAAGAAAGCAACACCAAGGGAAACTCTGAGTCCAGCCAACAAAAACACTTTCACTGACCCCAAGACTTAGTGAGACTGTGATAAAACTGACGTATTTCATGCTCTGTAAAGGGCAGAGCTGCTCTTGAGGACAACATGGCAATGGTAGAAACCATGAGAACCGATGTGTGAGTGCCAAGGCCTGGGGTGCACCCAAAACCCACCCTGCAATGTGGTCCACTCCCCAGAAGAGGCTAAGTAACTCTGATGTTGGGGCAAAATGGCTTTTGGAAAAGAACGTCAATGATTACTAATGCTGGGCATAAAGCAAGTAGGTGGTCAAAAAGAGCAGTGGGATTTAACCAGAAAACCTAAGCTTTCCCAGAGGTCTGCCATGCCACGTTCAGTGAGTGGCAGTCCCAAATATGGAGTCTGAAGGACTCAGGAAATCATCCTCATAAATGTCACAACCCCTCGAGGAGAACACTGACAGCATGCTGATCCCCATTTATCGTCTCCTAGCATGCCCACATGTTGCTCAGTTTAAATACAAACCCACACTAGCACATGTGCCCAGCATGGCCCAGTGGGCTCTGAGCACACCCCAACATCTGTGAGTGGCAGGGGCAAGGGCAGGAGATTTCAGCGCAGTGTCACTGAGTGGACAAAGGACCTTCTACTTTTACTTCTCACATTTTACTTTCTCTATTTAAATCTTTTCCCATGAGCACATAATTTAAAAAATCAAAGTAGATGATTACATAAATAAAATAGATTTGCCCCGCCCACAGCCCTCCCACAGGGGCTGCTGCTCAGCCCTCCCTAGCCACGGGGAGGGGCAGACACGGCAAGCAGCATGGTTCTCTGACACCCAAGCAGGCACATTACCAGCTTTATTCTTCGCAAGTTTTTTGCTGCTTGCAGTTCCAGATCCATAGGTCACACCATCAATGGTCACCGAGGCACCAAAAGGCTCACTTGGGTTCTCTTAAAATTAAAATTACTGTTTTAAAACACACTTGCCAAGACATTAAAAGTGTACGCGCGCACACACACACAATCTGCTCACACCAACAGACAAGGTGGGGTCAGGGCTGCTGTTGGAAGACAGAGGCCGGGGCGCTCCCTGACACGTGGAGATGGGGCCCAGGGAATGGGCAGTAGGCCGGGAGCACGACCACGAAAATCACAGGAAACGGGGGACCATGGGATAGTGAGCTAGAGGAGAAACAGGAGGCCAGAGCCAGAGCCGGCAGGGACAGGGACCAATGTCCAAGAAAGACAGACAGAGGACTGTGAGGGGCAGGGATGCACAGATGTAGTGAGACAAGATAAATGAGGAGAGACGCCTAGGTTCTGGCTTCCAAAGGGACAAGAAACTGGATTCCACAAAGGTGTGATGAGGACAGCCACAGAAGACAGCTGGTGAGAAGTGCAGGCCTAGGGCCACCGGGAGACACAGCAGGAAGGCTTTCCTCAGAGCAAGGCAGCCGGGGCTGGACAAGAGGAAGGCAGTGTGGAAAGCAGAGGATTCACCCTCCGACGGGGCCCATTCCATGAAAACGACCCACTGCCTATCTGCTACATGCTTCTCCTTGCCCTTCCCTTTCATTCCTTTCCCAGTAGAGCGGGGCCAACGGTCTGCTCCCGCCTCCCTAGCCATGACCAAAGTGACACGCATGATTCTCTATGACTGAGATGGGTAAGGTCAAACTTACCACATTCAAAGAAATTATAAACGGGGCGGACCTTGAGGACACGCTGCATATACTCGTGCAGGATGCAGACCTCCGATTTCCCGTTGGGGTTAATGACAAACTCTGTGACAAGAAGGACCATCTCAGCAACAATGCGAAGACCCACCGTAAGCTAGTACTCAGGACCTGACACCGTCCAAGTTACGGAGTCAGTGATTTAGGGGCTCACCACTGTGAATGTGGTGGACCTCTGCATTCGAAGGATAAACATAAGCTTTGAATTCAACACAACTCACGCACAAAGCACACATTCTAAGAACATCAAATGAAAAATAATAGTACAACCAGTCTGCCATTGTCAAAATTTACCAGCCCCAACTCACCTTTCTTTGTGGGTGCATCTTGCACAGACAGAGTGATGAGCTTTTGATTGGCTGGCAGGATGGGCCTCTCGGACTCAGCCTGTTTCCGTTTCATTTCTCGGTTGAACTGTCGCCGCTCAGCCCAAGTCCTGAATTTCTTCACAGTAACTTGTTCAAAGTCAAAACGTTTCTCCAGGTAGTTCCGAAATTCCTCAAGATCTGTACAAGATTTACCAGAGAACCAAATTACTACTTTCCAATACAAGAATCATGTTTCCTCTACCCAGTGAGTAGGATAGCGATGGGCCCCCATCAAACAGGTTCCGGCCACATGACACCCATTTCCCTTCCCTATTCCTTTCGAAGGACAAGGAAAGCAAAGGCCCTACACTGTGCCAGCTCCAATTATTCTGGCAGGTCCCTTATGGACAAATTTCTAGAATGTCGTTTTAGTTTATATGAAGCAAGAACAAGAATACAAAAAGAAAAAAAGAAAAAGCAAGCTTAAAAAAAAAGAAAAATTAGAGACGGCCTTCAGGGCCTTTCTCCCTGTATCAAAACAGGTACCTGACCACCAAGAGCAGCCAAGGCACTGTGCACCAACTGCCCACCTCATGCTCTTCCCTCCAGCCACCACGGCCACCTCTGCACTCAGCAACACACCCAGGCAGCTCGGGCCTTGGCACTCGTCATGCCTCCTTGCACGTGGTCCCTGGCTCAGTCCTATAGCTCACCTGGGTGCCCACCCCCATTCAGTGAGGTCCCCAGGGGACCTCCTGCTTTTACTGCTGCACCCTCTCCCACCCTCTCCCCCAGACGTCCTAGAGGTTCGCATGGGCCTCTCTGTTCCCACCGGCCTCCCATTACTCCAGTGTAAACCCTGAGCAGGGTCTGCTGAGGCTCACGACCAGCCCGAAGAGCAGTGCCAGCCAGAGAAGGTAGAGGGAGGTGTTCCGAGTGGGAAGACTGAGATGTATACAGTTAAAACAAAAGGCTACAAAACGATATACTTGCACCTACTTAATTACAGACTGGAACTACATATTTCTTTACATATGAACACAGAGATGTGAGTCTAGAAACAAGTACCAGTGGTCACCTCTCACAAAGGAGTGACGTGAGAAGTGGGAGCAGGTGTTTTTAGAAAAACAGGCCCACATTCAGGAATTACGTGTGCATAAAAGACGGTATGAAGAAATAAACCATTAAGTTAAAGTCTTTTTTTTTTTTAGCTTCTGATCCAGGTTTACTTCTTTTTTTTATTTTTATTTATTTATTTTTTTTTTTTTTTTTTAATTTTTTGTTTATTGCAGTAACATTGGTTTATAACATTGTAAAAATTTCAGGTGTACATCACTGTACTCCTATTTCTGCATAGATTACATCATGTTCACCACCAAAATACTAATTACAACCCATCACCACACATATTAGGCCACAAAACAAGTCTCCATAAATTTAAGAACATTGAAATAATACCAAGCATCTTTTCTGACCACAACGGTATGAAACTAGAAATCAACTATAGGTACAAGTTAAAGTCTTAAAGGGAAAGCTCCCTTCCGGCTGTGTCCCTGAGAAAAGCCTCAACACACCAACAGAGGAAGTCAACTTGGATGGCGGAGGGAGGCGACGCCAGCAGACACGTTGAGGTGAGACTGCAGTCCGTCTGTTGGGAGAGCTGGGGACCAGTGAGACGCCCTGCCCTTTCCCCAGACGCCCAAAGCTCCAACCAGCCCTCTCCCCAGAGGCCTCCGCCGCCCTCCAAGGCACTAGATGCTGTTTCTCCCCCACTCCCCAGAAGCTGACCAACCCTTCCTCAGCAACCAACAGTGGCCCCTGCAGCTCTTCTAGGGCTCCTCACACACAAGAGTTATGAGACAGGCCGGGCAGCAATATACAGACAATCGGAAATCCTGAAAACGGAAAGTCCTCTTTGAAAGAGATTCAGCAGCTGGGCTACAACATCTGCCCCCACTGAAAAAACAACTGCACTTGAACGGGTAGAACTAAGCTGAAAGACACAGGAGAGAGAATGAGAGACACACACACACATCCTAAAAGCAACTGTGGATCTAAAAAGAGGGAATGTCCACAGAACAGTGGCAGAGTTTCCCACCGCTGACTCGGTGGATTGAAGAAGCTCACTCTGAGTGCCTGGAGCTCGAGACTTGGGCCTTCTCCAAAGATCAGGGAGACAGGCCTTTCCAACTATGCAGGAGTGGACAGAGGTCCCTAGCACAGTCCCTTCCTCATGGACACAACTAGGAACAAATGACCTTCAGCAGGAAGAAGGAGACCGGAGGGAAGGTGTGGAATGCAGCAGCACCCCTGCAGACAGGTCCTGGCCAACAAGGAGGAGAGACAGTTCACTTCAGAAACTTACCAACCGATTCGTCTTTGCACACCTCGACTTTGGCCTTCACCTGCCCCAGCGCCCCAGGGGCAGCCTCAGCCCCTAGTGGGTCCTTCTCATCTGGGGGCCCCGAGTCGGCCCCCATGGAGTTGGGCTCTTCCAGGGGGAACTCCAGCTCCGCAGACCGGCTCAGGGGCTTGACAGGGGACACCTCCCCACTGGGGGCGAGCTCACTGTTTTGCTCTCTTTCCTCATTGTCCTTCATTTTCTTGTAATGCAGACAGGGGATGCTACTCAGAGGAGGGTCATGTTTCTGTGGATAGTGAAATTGCAACACAGATTACAAGGATGGCCCCGAAGGTCTGAATATCTGATGCCTTTCACCTGTCTCTGCTTGGCTATGATGCAATGTGTGCAGATGTGCACGTTCGGTTTGCGAACTTACGAGACTAAATTCAAGACCCATGCGTCCCCTACCCGTATGCTTCCCGTTCCCAAGAAGTACGGCCTGGACCAGGTGACCACCCGAGACTCTCTGTGTAGGTACACGGGGACTCCGGAGTTATGGAATGTCATGATCCACCCATCAGGCAACGGTTCCGTAGGTGGGCGGCCACGACCTGCACAGAAGACAAGGACATCCTATCATCAGTTTAAAAACACTTAGAATTGTCTGGATGTTTTGTTTTGTTTTCTTTTTGCTGGGAAAGATTCGCGTTGAGCTAACATCTGTTGCCAATCTTCTTTTTGTTTTTTTTTTCCCTCCCCAAAGCCTCAGTACGTAGTTGTATATTCTAGTTGTAAGTCCTTTTAGTTCTTCTACGTGAGCCACCACCACAGCATGGCTACTGACAGACGAGTGGTGTGGTTCCATGCCCAGAAACCAAACCCAGGCTGCCAAAGTGAAGCACACCAAACTTGAACCACTAGGCCATCAGGGCCTAGTGCCATTTTTATGTGCCAAAATTATGACATATGGCACATAAGAACAGTAAAGCTGGCCAACTATTGAAAACAACCTGTAAGAACTAGGGGAGTAAGGGAGTGCCCCACCCCCTCCACCAGACAGAGCCTATCCCAGCCCCTCCTGTTGCTCGTTGCCTGCTGTTCGGCACCTCCTGTGCTCGAAACGGTGCTCGGTACTGGTGTGCTTGTTTACCTGGGTCCAACCCAGAGAATCCAAGTCCCTCTGCAACATCAGGAAGCTGTTCACCTTGCTCACTGCTGTACTCTCGGGCCTACAATAGCAGTGGTACACGAAGGAACAGTTCTGCACGACACAAGTCCTAGCCTCAGTTGCTGCCTCCACAGCTTGTGAAAACCGTGTGCACTCGATTCCTCACCTGCCTGAGGTGGCCGTGCCCAGGGCATCCCAGGAGCTGGGTAACCTTTGCTAATAAACTACGTCTGTCAACCAGTGTTCCCTGTGACCAGGTGACAAGTCTTCATTGTAACAGAGCTACACACTCTCACTACCATACGAAATACTACTTCAAACTAATAAATTTCTAAATCAGTTTTAAGACACTACTCCCAACCCCTTCCTTACTTTACAGGCAGTCATAAAAAAAAAAGCTCAAGGCTTGTTATCTACTTGATACCTGCCACTGACAGGCCTGGTTGCTGGGAAAAGTACAAGGCAAAGATTTAACTAACACTTAATTTTCTTGCAGGTATTAGAGCAAGTGAAAAATTTAGAAACAAAAGGAAAAAAGCAAGAGAAATCTAAAAACATATGTACTTGACAAAAAAGGCACCAATGACTCTCAAGGAAAAGGGAATGGCATCCCAGTGCCAGGTCCCCACCCAGCAGCACTGACCGCAGGCCCAACACACACATGCAACCGATACTGGACAGACAGCTGGTGTCAGGACAGCCCCCAGGAAGGGTGCTGCAGGTGAGAAGTGCACAGACCTGTCAGGCACTCGCCTCCGGGCCAGGGCCAACACGGAGCTGCCTCACACCAGCTTTGCGCTCAGTCAGGACAACAAAAAGCACAGGAAATAAGAGCCAAGCACGACACAGGACACAAGTGCATCTGGGCTGCTCATCTGGGACAATGAGCAGTCACAGAGCTGACCCGGCCATCTGAAGAGCTCACGGGCAGCTCCTACGGAGTCTGTGAGCATGAGGTTCGCACTGCAGCTCTGGGGAAGGAGGCAGCCCTGCTGCGCAGGCTGCCAGGCAGCCCAGGTGGAAGAGAAGGCTACAGAAAGGCACAGCAGTGCCGGTGGAGGCAGGCCAAACGGCACCTGCAGTCAAGGCCAGGCGTACTGCTAACGTAGAGGCTGCGCAGGACGTTCACAGCTTTATCTGCTCAGAGTGAGACTGCTGAAACCACACAAAGAGCACAAAGCAAACCTTCCGGAGGCACAGAGGCAAAGACTGGCCCCCACTTCCCAGAAGCTGAGGCCCAGGTTCATCTCCACCTGCAACCCTTAAACCCAACAGGGGTTGGGTCCTGTTCTTTCACTAGCCAACACGGGCAGACATGCACAATGCCCACTCTGCAGCCAGAGGAGACCACACACCACCTGTCCCTCAATTTCCCCCCGTTATGCCTCGCCAACTTCTGCACCCTGGTCCTCAGCCCTAAGGTATTACCTGTGTACCCAAGTCCTTACATGTCTCTTCAGTCCCTCTCCACTGCCCAACTGCCCAGCCCGACATCTCGACCTGGACACTCACAGGCACCTCCAGGCCAAGACAGATAGTAACCGACACCAACTCCTCTCAAACCTGCACGGCATCGGCAAAGGTGATGCACAGGCACAACTTTAGGCGCCTCTCAACTACTCTCCCCATTGTTCCCAAACCCAAGTGCAAATCCCACTGCCTGCACCTTTGGAACACCTCTACCTGTACCCCAGGAGCTCCCACCCTGTCCACCTGAAGTGCATGCGCCAGCCATGCTGAGGCCACAGGAGCTGTGCTTTTAGACGAAAATTGTGCACCAACACCTGCCTGCTTCTAGTGGCTGCCCCTGACACCCAGCACAGAATCCAGAACCCAGACCATGACCATCACCTGCCAGCGTGCTGAGCACCCACCTCTAGCCTTGGCCTCCACACCCACTGGTTGCCGGTCTCCCAGCACACACCAATGTCCCCTCCTCAGGGGTCCACCCTACCCCCCATGAGAAGTCCCTCCCTGCTCCTCCATCCCATGCCAGCCACTCTGTGGTTTCCAAGCACATAGGAGGATCTGCACCTGGGTCACTGCACTGGGTGCTTCCTTGTATCTTGTTTTCCCTTCATTGCATGTGACTATCCTGCCCTAAAACACATGCTCGCTGCCCCAGACCACCACCTGCACTTCTGCTGCCCTGTGAACACGCACTACATTCTGACTTGCCGACTTACTTTTGAGTACTGTTTTAATCTTGGTCATCATTGGCTGCACGCTTGTCTCTCCGTCAGATGGATGGTCGCTGTCTCCTCCATATTTCTCCTCCATTCGCCTCTTTTTGGGAGCACAAAGGCCCTCTTCCAGCAGAGCATCAACATCGTTGTCAAAATCATCCTGTAAAACATGCTGTTCAGACCCCATGGCCCCTAGCGCCTGGGTTCCTGCACCACGGGCAAGCTTAACCGCACTCAATTGAATGGACACAGAAACAAGGCGCTCTCAAAGGAGGCCTAGGCGTGCCTTTATGGTACATAATCGTCTGAAAAACGAACGGGGTGACACCAACACGCTCAGTCCTGGTGCACACAGCACCAGGGAAGCTTCTCAGCAGCACTGTCCAACTCAGCTCAGGTTGGGGAACAGGGACAAGGGCGACCTGTCGGCCAAACTTTTCATTAGGAAAGTTTAAAAATCTGGACTCTTTAGAGCTTTCCCTTTTCCACATTAACGTTATTCCTCCTCATCTGGGTAGTATTTTTTTTCTCTGCAATATCAGCTTTCAAAAGATGCTGCAATTCCCAAACACCTCTCTTTGGGATTTGCTAAGAACACTGCAAAGGAGGGACTGCTGACATACCTCGTAGGAGAAATTCAAGGCCTCTTCATCCACTCTGTCTCTCTGCACGATGGCTTTAGCCGTGAACCCGCCTGCTCCTTCTTCATCTAGCTCCAAATTGTCAGTAAAATCTTCTAACTCATCGAGCACTGCATACTCCACTCTCTTTTCCTGCTCCAGCTCATTCTCCTCATCCTTCTTATCAGCACTCTCACCCCCTACGCTGACCCCGTTACCAACACTCCCGCCAAAGGGACAAGCATGCACGTCTCCACTGACAGGGCTAAGGGCCCGACCGCACTCGGCGCGAGCATCGCGCTCCACTCCCGTGTACAGCACCTTCCTGTCCTTACTCCTGCAGCTCTCGGTAAAGCTCACGCTAATCTTTACATCCTTAAGCAACTTAAGGTCAGGGGAGAACTTCCGGACCGCAGGTGCGTGCCGGGCGGTGCGTGGGCTGTGGCCACTACAGTTCGGGTCTATGAGGAGGCGGGCCTTAGAGAAGGATCCTTTGGAGAGAAGAGAAGCTCCGTAGAAGTTGAGCGGGTCCTCAGCAGGGGGTTCGGCCTGTCCATCACCACCAGAGCCAACGTCCATTACCTCTGCATCACTGGACGTTTGCAGGGGAGGTGGTGGAGACTGTTCACGGGGCAGCGCTTGGAGGGGGCAAGCTCGGTTCTCCATCACCACTTCTCCTGCGGGCTCACGCGGGAGAGGAGAGGGACTCTCATATGTCTCCATAGTAAAAGTGGTTAAGACTATTTTAAAAGACCAGAGTTTTAAAAGACCTCACATAAATCTATACAGCTAACATGCACAAGTCCGTCGAGACCCGGGTGCCGTCCTGCACGCGCTGCACACGCTGGCGGCTTAGTCAAGCTGGCCACATTGCTCTTTTCATTAATGTAGACAGCTTTTAGAACCACTGCCTCAATTATTGGAAATCACAATGCACTCAGCTTAAATGACTGACGACTAAGCGAGTCTGTCTTCAGGCCAAAGTGGCACCTTTCTTCTTCCACCTGCAAAGAGATTTAAAAACATCGTCACAAAATGACAGAAACCTTCCACTTCCCTGGTACGAAAAGTCAAGTGCTATTAACAGTGTAGTAAATAACTTAAATAATACTGCCTAAGGGAGCCTTCCAGGCTTCAAAACAAACTTTACTTTTTTTCTTCATAACCTAAATTACAATTTAAGTCTAAAGTTAAATGCCTTACTAACTGTCCACTGTAATTCCTACTTCAGAAGCACAAAAACAATATTATCTTATGGTTCAAAAGGGATTTAAAAAAATAACACACTAAACATCACCGCAGCATTCCCCTAACTCAGTTTATCAAGTAAGCAAGCACGCGGTGCAAAGCTGCCCTTTCCAAAACACACAAAAGGTGTGCGGCCTCCCTCCGGCCATCAGAGCAACAGCGATCCACTCACCTGCTAGGGCTGGGTCAGTCAGAGGGGAGTGCAAGACCCTTGGCTCAACTCTGCGGCACCAGGGCCTCAGAGGCTGGGCACTCTGCAACCCTGGACCCCAGGGCACTCCTGGGCCCACAAGGTGGGACGTGGATAGGGACAGTGATGCAGCATGATGAGGTCACCAGAGGTGGCATGGTTCTGTTCCCAGTAGAGGATGGGGTAGTGGCTGTGGGGAAGGGAGCCTGGCCAGGGTTGGTGGGGGGAGCCGCAGGAGATAGCTGGAGCCAAGGCAGAGGGAGTCTTGGGTGCCATCTGGAGCCTGGCTCTATCCTGGGGGCAATAAGGAGCCACTGAGGGTGAAGTGACTCTCATGCTACAGTTCAGTCCCTATTTGAGAAACGAGACTGACAGCTACACCAGGCACAGTACCTGTGCCCGAGGTATAGGGGCCAGTCCTCGAGGTCAGAGGACAAAGGTGTGAAAGAGGTCCTGGTGACGAGGCTGGAGCCTTCAAGAACAGTGAAGACACAGAACTAACCACACTACTGACCAGGCAGAGGTGGAGAACAGACAAGAGGGAACTGAAGGCGAATGAGGCTTCTCCCCTGGAGGTACACGTGTTCCAGCATTTGGGCAGGAGCCCACAGAGGAGAATGGACAGAGCCTCCAGGCAGACCTGTCCGACAGGTGCTGAGGCCACAGCTCTGGAACTGTGACTGGCCCAGAGACAGAGGCCCAGAACATATCAGCGAGGTGGTAGTCGCCAAACCACAAGACAGAGGCCACCCAGAAAGGAAACACAGACCAAGACAGTTGAGGACACGACTCTGGGAAGCTTCACTCCAAAGGAAGCATGACAAAAGGGATGACATGAGGCTCAGAAGGCAGGTCAGAGGAGCGATCTGAAAACCCAGAGGTCTGCAAAAGGGCCAGGCATCAGAACAGGAGAAGCACATGCAGACACACACATGCGTGCGCATACACATACACTCCCACACCGTGCAGAGACACACATGCGTGAACATGCCACACACACAGGTGCAGATATGCACATGCATGCCCACGCCCGTGTGGGGCAGGCTGACTGGTTGCATGGACAGAAGAGGAGACAGCAGACCCCACACGTTTAAGAAGTTTATAGAGAAGGGATAGAGCGTGATGGTTGTACTTGGAAGGGGACACAAATGAAAACCAGAGACTTGTTTAGATTTCACTAATTCATTCAATGAATATTCACTGACCATCTACTCTGAGGGAGGCACTACCATGAACAAGAAACAAGGTCCCCACACCTGGATGTAATTGAAAAGGCAATGACGACTGTGCTGTCACTCTATTTCCTAGATTCTAAGGTGTCCTTTCATTTCTGAATTCAGTGGAAATTTAGCACAATACCTTCTCCAAAGGTGTGTCCATCAAAGGTGCTTAGGATCAAGGAAATACAGCACAATAGACAATGATAGACTCAGAAGTGCAGTAAACGCTAAGGAGGCTGCAGCTGGACAGGCATGAGGAACACCGAGTGGAGCAAGGCCAGCCTCCCGGCAACCAAAAAAGATCACTTCAGAGAAGGACAGACAGGTCAGTATGCCCAGTGCCACAGAACACGGAGAAGACCAGAAACAAACCCCTCAGCACCTGGCAGGTCTGCAGAGACCCTAGCGAGAGCCAACCTATGATTCTGCAGACTGAAAAAGCTAAAATGAAGATGACGTGCGGAGACAGGGGGATAGAAGACAAATAGTGGTACAGGACAGGGACGCCTGCTGCCGTGTTAAAAGGCTAAAATGCAGCCATTGTAGAAGCACACAGCAAAGATGATAACGATTACAACTGATGAAGAGAGGCCTTGAAGAGGCGCCCAGGGTGGGGTCAAGGAGCCATGAGAGGGAGAGTGTGCTCCTTGGGAGATCAGGAAAGCCTGCCCAGCCCCAGGGGCAGCAGTTCAAGGCTTGGAGCTCTGCCATGGGGCAGTGCAGGGCAAGTTTCTTACTTTCCCTCTGTAAGCTTTCTCTATTCATTCAACAAGTGTTCGCTGAACACCTTCCACGTGGCACACACCATTCTAGATGCTGAGGTCACACAACAGAAAAATCTCTGCCCCACGGAGCTCACATTTTAGTAGGAGACCTCACATTTTAGCAGGAGAGATGGACGAGTAACAACTAAGAAAAGCTGACAAGTGTTAAGAGAAAACAAAGCAAAGAGTTGGGGAAGAGGAGGCAGCTTCAGAACGGTGGGCAGCAAAGGCCTCACAGCTAGAGTCCATCTGAAGGCAGAGGAGGGTGAGTCAGGTGGGTACTGGGGGTGGGGGCAGGGACATTCCAGGTGACACAGAGAAAAGCAAAGGCCCTGGGGTAGAAGTGTGGTGTCGCCGGCGAGAGCAGTGTGCCAAGGGGGAGTGAGAGGAGGCCACATCAGTGAGGGAAAGCAAGACCAGGACTTTGGCTCTTTCCTTGAGAGAGATAGGTGACTGGACAGGAGAGTCCAAGCAGTGAGGTCACACGATCCAAGGATAGCAGTGGCAGCCAACCCTCAGCCAGGCCCTGTTCTAAGCACTTGATGCATTTTTACTCACCAGTTCTCACACAGCACTGCGAGAGTAAGGTTAAGGACAGAAAAGTTAAGCAACTTACTCAAGGCCACACAGCTAGAACGTGGTGGAGCTGCTTTACGACCCAGGCAAGCTGGCTCCAGTCCGTACTGCCTCGGTTTACATATCTTTCAGTTAAAAGAACTACTCTGTATAGGTAGGTGGGCTGGGGAGGGACAAGGATGAGAGCAAAGAGAAGAATTAAGATGCTCACCAGGCGGCTCGGACCAACGTTAAGTTGGAGGTGGTGAGAAATGGTCCTGAGAGTTCCATGAAGGCCTAAGAGGGGAATCCAGGTGACTTCAAACTCAAGGACAGAGCTGTCATGTGCTGAGGTGGTAAAGGGAACATGAGGAGTGTTCTGGGGTGGGTGAAGATCGGGGTTTGGTTTGGCATCCAAGTAACAGACGGATACGTGGAAGAGGCAGCAGCTGAGAAAGGAGGCCAGGGCTGGAGATGGAGATGTCAAGGAGAGATGGCATTAAAGCCAGGAAGCTGGATGAGATCACCAAGGAGGGGAGGGCAGCTACAAGAGAGGCCAAGATGGGACAAACCAGTCAGATTCACGTTTCCTACCCCAAGGTCAGGGTGAGATTACAGAAGCACCCTGGGAAAGTGCCCCACACAGTGCCTGGCCATAAAGGGCTCCAAGGGTGGCTCTCAGGTCATCAGCCTCACTACTGCTTGGGCTGACTGAACACATGGATGCAAATCTCGCTTGCCAACTGGACTGTGAGCCAGCAGCAAACTCACAGCAGGCTCCCTTGGATCCCTGGCACAGGAGTAAAACCCACACGCCTGGACAGCACCCTTCATTGGAGTCCACTTGCTGGGCTGGCATCAATGCGCCGGCTGGCTGTGATGGTCCAGTGCTGTGGTCAAACCTGCCGTTCAGTCACACCTCTCCCGTTGCAGCCTCCCGCCCAACCCGCAGGAGTATGACCTCATCGGTTCCTTTTGTCATCCTCCAAGGGGCCTCACATCCTGTACCTCACGGATGGCACCCCAACTGGCCATTCACTCCCTCTGGTGAGTGACGGCCAGCGGTGGGTTTGGGTCACTCCACTCGCGGCCTGGGAACTGGAAACAGAGGATCCTCACCTAGCGATTGGCCTCACACAATCAACAGCCTTAGACTAGACTGTCGTGCACCGGGGAACAAGGGACATGCAAGCATGCAAAACGGCAAGCCTGATTCCTACCACAAGCATCCCAAGCCCGCTGGGTGATACCTGACAGGTATCACTGTCAACAGGTTGCCACCTCCCATTTATTTCCAACATGCTCATTGTTACAATAAAACCACACTCCGCTTATCTACGTGACACTCAATCCACGAGCATTTGCTGGAGGAAAAGACTTGGGCGACTTCTCCGATTTCCCAAACTGTGTTACACCGGCGGGGTCCTGGGCGAGCACACCCCTGTTCACACCTTTCCCGCCTGAAAGCGACGCTAGACTTCGGGCGGCAGGGCGCGGGCCTCTCTGCACTGGGGCTGTTCACCGGGCCCGCCCCCGGACTGCCGCCCGCGCTCCCGAGGCCGCGGCCATGATGCCTCACAAAGGCCGGCCCTCCGCGCCCTCCCGCCCCGCCCGCCGCCCGGCCCGCGGCCTCGGCCCAGAAGGAGGGACGGAGGGACGGAGGGACGGAGGGAAGGGCGCCCTCACGCAGGCCTCACCGGCCGCCCGCCCGCGGGGCGCCCCTCGCGCCCCGCACCTACCTCCGGCGCCCGCGGCCTGCCCGAGCCGCCCGCAGCCCGACCGCAGCCGGGAGCCCTCACCGCGCGGCCGCCGCCGCCATCCGGGTAGGCCGCCCAGGCTCCTCGGTCGGCGGACCCGCCTGCCGCGCGGGCGAGCGGAGGGCGGGCCGTGGGGCGCGCGGCCAATCCCTGCGCGCGGCCGCCGCAGTGGGGGAATCGCGGGGCGGGCAGCGGAGCCGCCAATCCGAGGCGCGGGGCGCTCGCGGCCACGGCGAGCGGCCCAATAGCGCGGTGGCGCGGGCGGGACCAGGCGCCGAGGCCGCAGCCCGCTAACCGTCGGAGGGCGGCGGCGGCCGCGAGGGGCGCCGGGAACGGGGGCGCGGGGAACGCCGGGAGCCGGGGAGGGCGGGGAACAGAGGGCGCCCGGGCGGTGCTCCGGGCGTCTCCGGTCTAGGCTGCGGAGGAGACCGCCCACACAGAGGCATTACACGTTTCCCAACTAAAGCAAAAAGACAAGTGCATCAACTGGCACTCTTCCATTTGCTAACGTGTGTCAGGAGGGAGGGTATGAGTAAATGGAGAAGGGACAGCTCTTCCTTAGAGCAGAATCTCGGTCGATAAATGTAAAAGAAATGATGGAAATGGAAAGTCGCTCATGCTAAAAATAGTGAGAAAAAGTATGAGAAACAGGTCGGTTTCTTTTTTTGGTTTTTACAGAGTTGCAAAGTTTCTCCCCCAAGATAGCAAAGGGAACATAGTAACTTTACAATGGGAAAAACCTGGGAGACACCACCTTAACCAAGTGATCAAAGTCACCATCAAATGTTACACATTCAAACTTATCAAATTGTACACTTTAAAGACGTGCATTGCATTGTATTAATTATACCTCAATACAAATCAAGAAAAAAAACTTAGCACCAGTAAAGGGATATATCGTGGGCCTCCTGAGAAGGACATGTATCACTTGCAGGAGCGAAGTGTGGTGTGGCATCTGGACCCTAGGTTGGATTGTGGCTCAGAAAAGAGATATTAGTGAGACAACTGGTAAAATTCAAATAAAGTCTGCAGACTAGTTCATAGTATTGTATCAATGCTAATTTCCTGGTTGTAATCATTTTACTGTGGTTAGGTAAGGTGTTAACATTTGGGAAAATTGGGTCAAAGACATTGGGATTCTTTGTTGTATTTTTTCAAGTTTTTAGTAAATTGAAATAATCTCAAAATGGAAAAGTGAAAAAAGGCGGGGAGAGGAAGTGTTGCAGGTGATGAAGCTGGAGGCCTACCCAGACCATTCCCTCCCTTCCTGCTTGCTTCTGTTTGCCTGGCTGCCCCAGTGGTCAGCACCTGGCACCTCACAGTGGGCACCAAACCCCATGAGGGTCTGGCTCCTGGACTCAGTCAAGGGACGCCAGCTTCCCTGTGGCTGGGCCAGCTGCTGACCTTGGCCAAGTGCAGTCAGAGCCCATGGGAACCCCTGACACGACATCATCCAGCCTTAGGGACCTCTCCACACGTCGTTGCTTCGTGAGTTGGGGACCCCACCTGCCCCAGTCAGACTTGAGACCTGCACACTACAGCCAGCTTCCCACATGGCCTGGGACCAACTGAGTAATGGACAAGGAACCTCTCACCACGGACCTCCTCACAGTCCCTGCCTAGCTCCAGCCTGAGTCACAAAGGTCAATGCCTGGAAGCTGGAACTCCAGCCCAAGCTGGGGGAGGAATCTTTTCCCTCTAGGCTCCTGTGTTTCCACTTCACCCCAGCTCACCCATGAGCCAAGCCTCTGCTGAAGGGCCTGGACAATGCCATCTGCTGGCAGAGACGAAAAGACAGGGTGTTGGGGGGTCTCTGTGCGCAGAAGGCCAGGAGCCCAGGCCCACCAGGAGACCCGGGGCCAGAGTGTGTTCTTGGGCTGATTGTGTTTGCTCATAGACTTGCCTCCACATTGGTCAGCCCCTCACCGCCAGCCTCCACACCTGCACACCTCAACTCAGCCCTCTTGGAGCCAGAAAGCAGAAGCGGCTCATCTGGGAAGGGGCATCTGAGAAGGAGGTGAATTCCCCATCTGCCGGGAGAAGAGGACCCCTGTTGGGGACTCAGGGATCAGATGCATCTGGTGACAAGCAAAGAGGACTGGCTAAGCCATGCTAAGGTCAGGTCCAGGCCTTGCTGGGTGGCGTGTCAAAAGCACTTCTAGGGGCCGGCCCGGTGGCGTAGTGGTTAAGTGCGCGCGCTCCGCTGCGGCGGCCCGGGGTTTGGATCCCGGGCGCGCACAGATGCGTTTGTCAAGCCATGCTGTGGCGGCGTCCCATATAAAGTGGAGGAAGATGGGCACGGATGTTAGCCCAGGACCAGTCTTCCTCAGCAAAAATAGGATTGGCAGATGGTAGCTCAGGGCTGATCTTCCTCCCCAAAACAAAGCACTTCCAGAAGGGATCAGCTCCTAGGATCCTTGTACTCTTCTAACGGCACCAGGGCCTAACTTCAAGGCACTGGTCTAAATAAACAGGGGCTCAGGAAGCACCTTGGTTCAAATGTCTACCTGCCTTAAGCATCAGAATACAATGGTGGCAAGAGAGGAAAGGTCCTGCCTTCCCGGAGCACTCATTCTGACAGGGAGACACACAAGAAACAATCAAAATACATAGCCCGTCAGACAGTGCTAAGTGCTATAGAGACAAGAAGAGCAGGGACTGAGGCAGAGAAGATGGCACCTTTAGATGGGATACCACCCCAACACTTTAGTAAAGACCTGCAGGATGTGAGGGAGAGTGCAGTTTGGATATCTGGGAGACGAGTTCCTCAGGCAGAGAGGACAGCAAGTGCAAAGGCCCTGGGGCAGGAGCTGTGCAGAAAGCATGGCCATGAGCAGTGGCAAGGGCCGGGGCAAGTGAGGTGAAGGCAGGAGGGGTGCCAGGCAGCAGGGGGAGACCAGTGTGGGAGGACCGTGGGCCCACAGGGGCAGGCACTCCGAGGTCCACCTTGTCCTCATCCTGCTCCTTCCTGACCTCATGGTTCTGCCTTCCCACCTGCCCAGAGACTGTTAACGGTGTCTCCCCAAGCCTTGGTTTCCTCATCTGTAAAGTGAGGGTCGCAATTGTATTATTTTGCTAGGGCTGCCATAACAAAGTACCACAAGTGAGTGGCTTAAACCACAGAAATTTATTGTCTCACATTCTAGAGGCCAGAAGCCTGAGATGAAGGCGTTGGCAGGGCTGTGCTCCCACTGAAGGCACCAGGGAAGGATGTGTTCCAGGCCTCTCTCCCAGTTCCTTGGCGGGTGGCAGCACAGCTCCAGTCTTCATGGGTGTTCTCTCTGTGTGCATGTTTGTCCCTGCATCCAAATTTTCCCTTTTTTCATAAGGACACCAGTCATATTGGATTAGGACCCAACCTAATGACCTCATTTGATCTTGATTACCTCCATAAAGATGCAAATAAGGCCACATTCTGAGGTACTGGGGGCTAGGACTCCAACATGTCTTTTTCGGGGCACACAACTCAACCTATAGCAGCAACAGAACTCCATCTTGGGTGGCCCCTTCCTCGGGGGGCCTGGGCTGTTGGGGAGGCGGGGCAGGCTGGGGACAGGGGTCTGTGACAAGTGCAAGGAAGGCTATCCCTGCACGGGACCATCCGTGGGGCAGAGGCGAACATCTGGGGAGGCCCTCAGATGGCTTTGCAGCCAGCCCAGCAGCGCCACACGAGGGCAGACATGCCTGGCAGGATCCGTGCTGGTGTGGGGCACTGGTCCATGACGTGGGCAGCCCGCTGAGGCAGAAAAAGGGTGTTGGCAGCATCAGTGGTGCCCGAGCTGAGAGCTTGGCTTGTCGTGGCTGAGCCAGAGATGTGCAGGACTTGTGGCCAGTTTCCCCTTGGGCCTGGGGGGGGCAAGGGCTGCATCACCCCTGAGAGACCCTTTACAGCCTACCTGCACTCAAGCTCTTTTCTTCTGAGTTCCAAGTGACCAAGGAGGGCATTGAGCCCCTGAGGGGCGGTCAGGGCAGGAATGAGGAGGGGTGGGAAGGCAAATTGGGTCCGGCGCAGGTCCATAACCCACTCCGAGCTCTCACTGCTCTGAGAAGGCCCAGATGGGGGTCAGAGGCAGAGGGAAACCTGGGTCTCAGCATTGGACATAAGGACTCCCTTATGCTTGGCCCTGGCTGGAGACAGGAACTCCTGAGTGCTTGCCCCAAACCAGGGTCCCGGGGCTGAGACAGACTCCACTTGCCCTCCTGCTCTTAAACCCACCCCTGCCTGCCATCCCTTGGCCTCCACGGTCCACCTGAGTGCAGGCCTGACCACACCGCTCCCTCAGGGGGTTCCTGGGGGCTCCCCACTGTACCTGGATGAATCCTGGCCCAGCTCAGGAGGCCCTGTAACCAGTACCTACTGTGTCCCATGCACACAGGGTCTCTCACACCCTGACCTCTGCCCAAAGACAGATGGATAGACAGGCCAGTGGACCCTCGGGCTTCCATCATGGCGCTCAGGAGGCCGTGAGCAAAGGAGAAAGTGGAAGAAGCCTTGTGCCAGTGTCTGTGCCTTGGGAGCTCTGGCCACCAGAACAGCCCTGCCAACCCTGTGCACACAACAGCTCCAGGAATCCCCCATCACACAAGTTAAGAACCTGGAATACACTGACTCACCACAGCATCAGAGTTTTATTATCAATGTCTCACGTTCAAGTACAGATTCCCATGAAATCTGACTCCCCACTGGGAAAGGAAACAGCAGGGGCTGGCTGTGTCCCCTCACTGAGATGGGCCTCCCCAGAACCCATGGCCCTCATCGGGCAGGCAGGGGCCTGAGAGCCTGCCGAGGCACCCCAGTGCACACAGGACCCCCGGGGCATGGGGGAATCACTCCTCCCACAGGACCGCCCCATGCACAGGGGACCCCCCAGTGCACAAAGGACCACCAGACCTGTGCTTCTGTTATGACAGTGGGTTTTTCTCAGGTCTTTATCGTTCCTCATTCCAGATGTGGCCTGTTTCCCCTCCAAGAGCAGGTCTGATTGTTGGGAACTGGACTACCCCAGGAGAGGAGAGGCTGCTTTCAAACAAAAGTCTACTTCTGTTACATTGTTCAAAGCAAAGACCCACTGGCCAGAAACATGTGTGGGTGCGAGAGGCACACCGCTGCCTATCTGGCACACGTGTGTGTGTATGCCTGGGAGTGTGTGCACATTCGAGCGTGTGTACATGCGTGTGTGTACATGCCCTATGGGTGGACGTGTGTGCCTGTGCATCTGTGCCTCTGTGCATGGCCAGGGGACAGGCCCAGATGCATTCACACATGCGCAGCACATCTGGGCCTGCCCCAGACCTGGCCATGGGACTCTGTCATTCCCACTGGCATAAGGGTGGACCCTGAGCTGGACACAGGGACACAGATGGATCACACACAAATCAGAGGGCCCTGGTCCTGGGGGACACTGGCCAAGTCACAGGCAGTACATGTGGCTGTGGAAGATTCTCATCCACACTGGCCCTCAAGGCAGGGCCCTCCGGGAGCCCGCTGGCCACACTTGGGGGTGGGGGTTAGCTCTGCAGCCTGAATTCATGGGTGGTGGTCTCCCAGTGGGAGGGGTCCTTGTCCAGCATGCTGCGCTCTGTGAAGGTCACGTGCCCATCCGCATCCACGAGGATAACCGTGTTGGTTCTGAAAGAGAGCACGGGGCCCATGTTCAGCCCGCTGCCCTTGGCCTTCTGTCCACCTGCAAGAGCCCCAACTAGGGTAAGATCTGAGGCAGGAGGGGCAAGCCCACCACACCTGGGGCCTGTGCCAGGCACCTGGCCCGGCTTGAGGTGGGTCACGAATGAGCCGCAGCCACAGCCTTGGGGAGTGGTGGGGCCCTTCTGGGGCATCTGGGCACTGAGCCCAGTGGGGCCTGGGGCTCCCGGGCTGGCCCCGCAGGCCCACGCTCAGCGAGTCCTGCCGCCTCCACTCAGAAACACTCCTAGCTGCCCTGCCCATCCTCTGCAGCATAGGCCCTGACCGCCCGCCACTCTCACCAGGGTGGGTCCTGGGCTGACCATGCACTTTCCCACACAGAACCCCCCAGAGCTCCCAGACAACAGGCCAGCACCGCTGCCTAGGGATGCCCAGACCCATGGCTGAGCTCAGCTCTTCCAAGAGGTCCAGCTGCCAACATCTTACGGACCAGGCCTTCTTCACCTGGAACTCTCCCCTGTCCTCCTCCCCTCCTCCCCCACTGCCCGTCCCCAGTGCTCAACACACCCTCCTCCTCCTGCCCAGCTCTCCCCACAGCAGTCCTCGCTTCACTAGCACCCGTCTCCCCCGACACACGGCAAGCACGAGCCCCCGAGCAGCCCCAACGCAGGCTGACACCCAGGGCGGGCACACACATGCTGAAGACGGGGTTCCCGGTTGTGGTGGGACCCAGCAGCCACGCACCCAGCCAGGGAGCAGACTTGGTGCTCTGCCTCATGAACACAAATAAAGGTGAAGACACAATTTAGTCATGGAAATAAGTCTACGACAGAAGAGGGGCTTGAGGGGAAAGGCCGCCTTTCAGGCATACAACCCACGGGCCCTGGAGCATCAGTGCCTGGCGTTCACAGTGAGCTGGCCCTGCCTGCTGTCCTGTCCCCCAGCCAGAGGACCTGAAGCTGTCATTTCCTGGAGCATGAATGACTCAGGCCTGCCCCACCTCAGTCTGCTGCTCTCCAGGACTTCACACCCTCATCCCCCTGCCCGACGCCCTCAGCCTCAGCAGAGCCTTGCCCACGTCACCTCACAGCCTCCAGGGAAAGCCACCTCCTCACTTTCAAGAAGGCAGCAATAACCCAGCCTCTCCCACCTGTGAGGACAGAAGGGGCCTCACTGGATCTTATCAGACCTGAACCTGAAAGCCAGGCATACACGTGACATCATCATGACCAGTGGTACGTGTGACAGCTCTCTGGCATCAGCCTGCACTGTCACCACACAAGCACCCTGTCCCTGAGTCCTTGGCAGCCGTGGACCCAATGGTCCATCACAGTCACCACAGGTCCCCAGTCCAGCACAAGACTGGCCCCTGTGGGGCCCAGCGCAAGCCGAGCCCAGGCAGCTGTGGCTGCACAGGAGGCCACACTCACCTCCAGGCCAGGTGGACTGGGCCGTGGTGGCAGCACTCCTGGAGCATCCCCGCTAGCCCAGCGGCCCACCCTCTGCACATCCCGACCCTCTGAGTGCAGCACCTGGGCTGCCCTCAGTTCCCTCCACGGCCCTCTGATACAGCCACTTAGGCAGGTTGGGCTTCCCAGCCACACACAGCCTTTCCTTCTCCACCCAGGAGGGAGGGGGCGGGGAAGGAACTTGCTCGGACAGCAGACACCTGTGCCAACAGCTTCTCATTCCCAGATGTTCTCACCTGCGGCTGAGACCAGCAGCTACCCCTTCCCTGAGGTGAGGCAACGTCACCTGGCTGAGGTGACCTAATCCCAGCCCTGGGATGCCTGATGCCATCCTGGCCCCTCATGGCTAGGCAGGGGGCAGGGGGCAGCCCAGGAGTCCCCCGGGAGGCAACAGAAGCCTCAGGGCCCTCCTTCCCAACCTGCAGTGCCCCTGGGAGCCGGCAGGTGTTTTGCGCATGACCATTAATTGTAGCGTCTGCTCACCCTGGGCTGAAATGGCAGCCACTTCTAGACAGGGCAGAGGGTCTAGAATCCATGGAGCTGGGGAAGGAAGGCCTCGCCCTGGCTACCTACAGAGCGCAGGAGGCCAGGTTCCTCAGGGGACAGGACTGGAGGTGCCCAGGAGCCTGCCGTACCTGGTGCCGTAGTCCGGGCAGCGCACACACACAGCCGCGTACTTGCTCAGAATGGGCTGAACGTATTCCCTGCCTTGGTCCTCAATGGCCGGGTCTGGCAACTGCCTGGAAGGACAGAGGACGGGTCAGCCCCAGCCCCTCTGCTGCCTGCTGCAGCCCCTTCTGCCGTCTTCACAGCCCTGCAGTGTCTGAGGAGCCTGCCAGCCTTCGAAGGTGGTGGTACCACAGGGTATTCCATGCACATTTCTGCTCAAGGCCTCAAATCTCTGTCAGACTTTCGCTTAGGACTCCATCACCAGGCCTGGGCCCCCGGACAGCGATCACAGGGCCAGCTCCCCCAGCCAGGGCTACCAGGGGTTTTCCCAGGACCCAGGGCCTCAGGGACATGAGCACTTGTGAGCTCAGTGCTGGGGAAGCCTCTGCTGGGTCTGAAAATGCCTGGGGTCCATCTGGTCAGAGCTATGCAGGGTCGCCAAAGGAAGGACAAAGGCCATGTCCCAGAGTGAGCTTGCCCTCTCATCCCAGTGGGGCCTGAATGGGCAGGGGGGTGGTGGGTGGGGGACTGGCTGAGGGGTACAGTCACCTGGCCACACGTGCTCCCTGCCTGCCTCCTCTCAACAGGAGCCCACTCAAGCCCAGTGGCTTTCTGGCCACTGTAGCCAGAGCCGGGGCCATAACCATCAATAAGAGCAGCCAGGGCCACATCATAGGCCTGTGGGGACGACAGACAGTGACCGAGGGCCATGTGGACTTACAGCTGAGCATGGGCCACTGGGCAGGGCTTCCTCAAGTAGGTGGCTGTGCTGAGGCTGAAGGTGCCATGGTTCAGAGAGGAGAGCAAGGGTGAGCAAGGGTCCAGGAGGGGTTCTGGGGAGGCCAGCATGCAAGGCAGGCCATAGGGGGCTCCTCCGAGGGGCCATGCAGGCAGGACACTGGGCTGGCCTGGCAGGGGAGGAGAGGGACCTGTGGGCTGCATCGCTCCATGGGAGGAAGGCCAGCCTGGCAAGCACTCTGACTCCCGGCAGGGATGGACAAGACATGTCAAGGGGTGGCAGGTGTTCCCTGCAGGGGCCACCTGAGGTGCCCCCAAACCTACCGGTGAGGAAGCCAGGGCGGGGGCTTCTTTTCCCCAAGTGATTCCTGGGATGGCCACATCCGCGCCATGACCACTAGTGAGACAGCATGTGGGAATGACAGTCAACCCCTTAGGCTGGCTGCTCATTTCTGTGGTTTGCTATGCACCTGGAGCCTTCTGGACTCTCCCACTAGCCCTGTGCGTGCAGACAGAGGGGAGCCTCTAGCTACTCTCACCCCACGCAAGCCCACATCAAGCCTCTGAGAGTACTGAGCTTTCCGGCACACTGGCCCAGGACCACCCCCTTTTCCATCATCAAAACCCCACTCTTCCCCGTTGGAAACGGCAGCTGCCCGAGGGGGGCAGGCAGGAGTGGGCAGGGGACAGGGTGTCCGTCAGCCTCCCCCATGGCTGAGGAGCTGGCCTCAGTCACCTCCACCAGCCTCCTAGGACAGCAGAGCCTGCCTGCCACTCTGCTCCACTTGCCCCAGTGGGCCCCGCCCACTCACGCCTCATCGTTGTTGAGCACATCCAGGAGCTGGGCAATGAGGGCATCCTTGGGGAGTGCCTGGCTCTGTTCCACAACCTCCAGGAAGAGCTGCTTCCCAAAGCACAGCTTCCTCCAGGGCGTCTCCAGCAGCGCGTTGCTCAGCCCGTAGCTCCCTGTGAGGAGGGGTCAGGTCAGTCAGTGCAGAGGCCCTGCTGTCTGAATTCAGGGTAAATTCCCACCTACCCACCTAGCACTGGCCGAGGTGCCAGGGCTACGGCCAAGGGCACTGAGGCCAGGCCACCCCACACTCCACACTCCAGCACCTTCTCTATGTGCATTCCTGACCCATCCATGTGGCCAGGGATGGAGAACTCAACGTGGTGGGGCGCCTGCAGGAGACTGCAAAGCACAGATGGCAAGTGGCCTTGATGGACAGGATAGTAAGGAATAAACAACCTGAAATCCAACAGGGCAAAGCAAAGGGGGTACTCGAGAGGGAATCGCCTCGCCAGCTCACTCCCGTCTCTCAGCTAGGAAAAAGCTGCAAGGTGTGCGTCTACCTGAGAAGGTCAGGGGTGAGAGAATCAGCAACCCAGGCCAGGAGGGCGCCTGCTGGACACCAGTCAGCAGTTAGGGAGCCTGCCCAAATCAGGGTCCACCTCTATATGCTGGCAGGGACCTGGGCTGGGGGAGCCGCAGGGTCTCAGGGCGAGTTCTTCAGAACAAGTTCTCAGTGGGTTAACAGAAGGTGTGACAAAAAAAAAGGGAAAGGTTTCTCATGTCAGAAAAAGGAGAGGTTTGAGACTTGAGCTGGAGAGGCCCCTCAGAGCCTCTTGGTGAGAGCCTACGGTGGCAGGCGGGGCAGGCAAACTCAGTCACCCGCCCTGACAGACACACTGGGGACAAGATGCTGCCACCCTCTGCAGCGGCTGGACTTTTGAGTGAGGGTCTTGACCAAGTCTGACATGACTCCAGCCACTTCCCAGGAAGCCACGCTGCCAGCACAGGGTGTCACTGTGTTTTATCCATCAGGAGCAATGGGAAAGACCACTGGTCAGCGGTGCTGAGCACCTGGGGAGCCACATGCAAAAGAATGGAGTGTGGGGCTGGCCCCGTGGCATAGCGGTTAAGCGCACGCGCTCCGCTGCTGGGGGCCCGGGTTCAGACCCAGGGAGTGCACCAACGCACCACTTGTCGGTCCATGCTGTGGTGGCGTCCCATATAAAGTAGAAGATGGGCACAGATGTTAGCCCAGGGCCAGTCTTCCTCAGCAAAAAGAGGAGGATTGGCATGGATGTTAGCTCAGGACTGATCTTCCTCACACACAAAAAAAGAATGGAGTGGGACACCCACCTCACACCATACCCGAGAATCAATCCAACATGACCCAAAGACCTAAACATAGGAGCTAAACTATAAAACTCTTAGAAGAAAACATATAAGAAAAGCTACACGACATCAGATTAGGCAATGATTTCTTAGATATGACACCAAAAGCATGAGCAACAAAAGAAAAAAATAGATAAACTGGACTTCATCAAAATTTAAAATGATGTGCTTCAAAAGATACCAACAAGAAAGTGAAAATAAAACCCACAAAAGGGGAGACAATTTTTGCAAATCATGTATCTGATAAGGGACCAGTAGCTAGAATATACTAAAGAACTACAACTCAATAATAAAAATACAAAAATCCCAATTTAAAAATGGGCAAAGGGTCTGAAAAGACATTTCTCCAAAGAAGTTATACAAACAGTCAACAAGCACATGAAAAGATGCTCAACATCATTAGCCATCAGGGAAATGCAAATCAAAACCACCATGAGATACCACTCACACCCACTAGGATGGCTGTGATCAAAAGGCAGTCAATAACAAGTGTTGGTGAGGATGTGGGGAAACTGGAACCTCACACACTGCGGGCAGGAATGTAAAATGGTGCAGCTGCTTGGAAAACAGTCTAGCAGCTCCTCAAAAGGTTAAACATTTACCTTATGACCCAGCAACTCCACTCCTAGGTGTACACCCAAAAGGGATGAAAACATGTGTCCACACAAAAACTTGTCCACCAGTGTTCACAGGAGCATTATCCACAATAGCCCAAAGGTGGAAACAACAATGTCCATCAACAGATGAATGGAGAAACAAAATGCTGAATA
Source organism: Diceros bicornis minor (assembly GCF_020826845.1). Classification (NCBI taxonomy): domain Eukaryota; kingdom Metazoa; phylum Chordata; class Mammalia; order Perissodactyla; family Rhinocerotidae; genus Diceros; species Diceros bicornis. Next base: position 32,865,613 of record NC_080774.1, on the reverse strand, counting down.
CCCCTACAACGGAATACTATTCAGCCATAAAAAGGAATGAAGCCCCAATTCATGCTACAACATGGATGAACCTTGAAAACATGCTAAGTGAAAGAAGCCAGACACAAAAGGCCCATATTGTATGATTTCATTTACATGAACGTCCAGAATAGGCAAAGCTACAGCAGAAAGTAGATGAGTGGTTGCCAGGGGCTGAGGGCAGAGGAGAATGAGGAGTGACTGCTAATGGATATGGTTTCTTTTTAAGGTGATGAAAATGTTCCAGAATTAGACAGCACTGATAGTTGCACCACTTTGCGAATATACTAAAATCTACTGAATGATACACTTTAAACGGGTGAACTGTGTGTTATGTGAGTTATATCTCAGTAAAGCTGTTATTAAAGAAAAGTGACACAGATCAGGCAGGGGCAGGCTCAGGAATGAAACAACAGGACACAGTTGAAAAGAATTTCTTTCAAGCAATGATTCAGCAGAAAACAACCATCTCCAGTCACAGAGTCTCAAGCACTGAGAATTGAGGGCATCATGGGGGTAGCTTCCAGAAGCTTCCACAAAGGCCTCTGGGCCAATGCACAGAATGGTGGGGGGAGAGGGGGTGTCTCTGTGTCCTTTTGTGCCTTTTAGTTTCCAATTCTCTCCGACAGTCACAGCTCGGCCCTGGGGAGGGCGTCCTAAGCTGTGGGCGGCCTGACATGTAGACTGGGTGCTACAGTACAGCGACCTCGGCCGTTACAGGCCACAAGCTACACAGACGGCCAAAAAGCACAGTCCCAGGAGAGAAATACAACAGGGACCCAGTCTCTGAAAAGTACAGAGGTGTCCCCACAGGAGCAGCCCCATCCAGTCAGCACCCCCCTGAGCAGGCTCACCTGGGGCCAGGACCACAGGCTCAGGGTCCCCGCGGTTTCCATAGTAGCAAACGACATCTCCCTTCTCTGTGCTGCGGATAGGAGGCGAGAGAGGGTCAGACAGGAGCCATGGGGCGCTAGACCCCTTGCTGCCCGGCAATCTCCACAGCCCCATCAGCAGCGCCCCTGCCAGCAGCCAGCACAGGGACGGGGCCTGCTGCAGCCAGGGCAGGGGCTAGTCAGGGCCCTAGCCTCTCAGGCAGGGTCATCGAGACCCGTGGCTCGCTGCAGGAACCACTGCCCAGGGAGCAGCAGAATCTAAAAGACCCTCCTGCCTCGATGGATGGCCCCACACACGGGCACTCAGAGGCTGCCTGTGGTCACAACTGCAGGAGACTGAGCCCCACACCCACCAACACGGGTCCCCTCCAGAAGGCCGTGGTCCCTTCCGCACAGCCCCTCTCTGAGCACCTCTGGACGGGACAGGATGCCCCAGGGTGACAGAGCCTTCTCAATAAAGCACCAAAGACTGCATTCTCCTACTTTCATACACTGAGCGTGCATTTAAAAGCAGTTTAAAATGCTCCAGAGCTGAAAATGTTCCAATTCCTAAATACCACAGTAAATCTTTCTGCTAAAAGTCAGAATGCCTTTCCTGCAAGCTAAAAAGAGACTCTTTCTGGCTGCTGTCCTGGTGGGACGCTGCACACGGTGACCTAGGCCTTCAGAATGAACAAATATAGAAAAAGGGCCAGGTGGGCGCTGCTGGGGAGTCTCAGAGTGCCCACCCTAGCCCTCCTGCTTGATGCCGCCCAGCAGGCAGGACCCCCGCCCCCATACAGCTTTCTATTCTGCTCACATTCTTTCTCCCCACAGCCCTTGGCTCATTTCTTAAAATGTTTGGTTAATGACTTCAGAGGCTTGTTTGTAGGCCTTAAAGAGCTGGAAAGCATGAGGACCTGCGGGATTGGGCGCCCACTCCCACCACACCTCATTAGGTGGAGGGGGGACTGACCCAGGGACCAGCCATGACGGGGATGAGGTTCTCTTCTTCTCGGCCCTGACTTCCTCCTGGCACCCACCACCAGGGCTGCTTGCTCATCTGACGCCCTCACTCTCGGACCTTGGCTGTGGGCACTAGCTGCCGCCTGGCCCTTGGGATGCTCCTCTTGGGCGCATCTGTCCTCTGGCATAACCTGCTGGGCTCCCCTGGCCACCGCCTGCCCTCAAAGGCTGTGTCCAGGGAGGCAGGCCCCTACCCTGCAGCCCCAGGGCCCGGGAGAGCTGCTCAGGCTCTGAGGGGCCCGAGACCCCGCCCCTGCCTGTAGGAGCCGCCTGCCCACGCATGCGTCCACTTAGAGCATGTGGCCCCCATCACCCAGTCACTTGACATGGCTGCTGAGCACTGAGTTCTGCTGGCGTCACAGCTGAGGGGCTGGTCTCTTGGGCCGGGTCAGACGTATATGGAACTATTGACAGGCAAAGTGGTCCCTGAACTGGGGGGAGCAGGGAGGGCATGGGCACTCCCCCTCCAGGAGCCGCCCAAAGTGCAAGGAGGCCAAGGTGGGGAGGAGAGGACTCTGGGCAGCAAGCGCCAGTGCCAGCCCACACCCTCGGCCCTCCTCCCGTGGGACTGATACATTCATCCGCAAGGCAGGGGCAGGACCAAGCAAACTGCACACTGGACTCTTGAGGCACAGCAGGCTGGGGGCTCGCGGCCAGGAGAGGGGCCCGCGGATCTGCCCTTGTGGAAGGAGGCAGGCTCAGGACAGGCATCGGGACTCGGGCTGACTACAGGGCACTGACTGCTTCCTCTGAGCTGCTGGTACCCACTGACTTTTGGGGCATTGGAGGGGGAGGGGAGGGCTACAAGGAGAGGACGAGGAAGGCAGAGGGAGGAATACTCACTTCCCTGAATGGCAAAATACACAAAACCCCTGCAGTTCCCGTGGCCACATCTCTAAAGTGTGCTTCCCACGGGAGGGAGCACAGCACACCCAGCCCACCCTGGTCGGGCCGATGCGGGCCACCCACCAACACCTGAATCCACCAGCTGCTCTGCGAGGCCTGCACCTAGAAACACAAACGAGCCCTCAGGTAGCGGAGCGTGGACACCCAGCCAGGGCCTCTGCACACTGGCCACGCCTTGAGACCTCAGCCCTGCTGCTGCCACACCTGACACCTTCTGCTGTATACAACGAGTCCGTCAACACTTGTAGATGGGGCCGGGCGGCAGCCTGGCACCCAGCATGTGGCCCCAGCCACCCCCTGCCTCTGCCCACCAGCATGTGACCATCAGCCCTAGGCGCAGGCCCTGAGGCCCCCCCAGGAGACAAGGGTCCCGCATGACTCCTGCTAACCTGCACCATGCACCAATCATCACTTCACCTTGGGGCTCAGTGTCTACAGTGGGAGGTAGACCACCCTGATGCCACAGGCAGCGCCTTCTCCCTCAGCTAGCACTCAGCAGATGGCACCAGGTGACAGGCTGTCGCTGTGCAGCTGGTACCCGACCTAGTGCAGGGCCGTGGCCAGGGTCCAGGCATGGGAGCCGCAGAGATAAACACACCCTGAGAAGCCAGACAAAGGCCCGACGTGGCCATCCAGCACCCACTACTTGAGCCTCAGATGGAAATGCAGATGCTGCAAGCTGGTGTCCAGTGACACCATGGCCAAGAGCTCGGCGCTCCTGCCCAGCCTGGTGCCCAACTGGTAGGACGTGGCTGCTATCTCCAGGGACATCTGGGACCTCAGCCAGGTATCCAGGGCAGAGCCATGGCACCTCGGCCCTGCCTCACACCAGCAGTGGTCTTGGCCACGTCACTTGCCTGTCTGAGCTCAGCCGCGTCAGGGGCACGTGGGGTGGCTGTGAGGATGTGCCCAGTGCTGCACCAGAAGGGCTCAGCATGTACTCCCCCCAGGCCATCCAGGTAACCACCAGCTGCTGCTGTAGCTATCAAACTCCTGCTGTACTTCTGTGTGCCCCACATGGGCCTGGCGAGGCTCCAACTGCCACTTCCCCATGGGGCCCGCAGGGTCCCAACAACCTGACTCCGGAATCTCACAGCCAACACAGATGCCCCTGAGGTTCCAGGCTCCAAGCTTCCCCGGGAGCCCGCTCCTCCAGCCGTAAGGCAGGACCCTCTGCCCCTCCTCCTGGCCCTGCTCCCTGCCTGTCTGCCCCACTCCAGGGGAGGGAAGGCCTCTCCTAACTGCCTGTGCAGCCGGGTCCTCTGGTGACAGGCCCACGGGCAGCTTGGACAGCTTCGTTGCCCGATGGGGCCTGGCACTGTCTTCTAAGGCCCTCGCAGAACTGGAGATGAGTCAGGCTGCCCACTTAGATGCACCTCCCTGAAGACCCCGCCGCAGGGCCCTGGCGTTCAGCCATACCTGGCGACCACAGTCCCAGGGCATTCTTTACCACGGTCAGTTGGCCTCAGATCTCCCTTCTCCAGCCTGGGGCACCTCTGCCCACGAGAGAGCAGGGCAAGTGAAATGTGGCTCAAAAACAGGGGGCTCCTCAGCCACAGACGTGGGCAGAAGACTGGGAGTAGGGGCCGGCATGGGCAAGGGATGCACCCTGTGCCTGGGAGAGCCCACTGCCGTCATACTCCAGCTTTCTCTGCAGGAATCAGCAGCGACCCTCACACTGCCCAGGAAGCCCCCTCACCCAGCTCTGCTCTCCGAGGGGCTTGACCTTAGGGACACTCATCAAGGAGTCATGACCCTGGAGAGGTGGCCACAGATGCCACAGTACCTCAAACTGAGCGGTGGGGCGGGAACCCCACTTCCTGCCAAGCCCGCGACCCGGCCCTGTGCAGCACCTGGGGAGCTGCTGTCCCCCTCCTGGCAGACCCACCTCAAGTCAGCTGCTATGAGGTTGAAGCCGTTGTACAGGTGGCCCTCCGCGGAGACCTTCTTCAGGTAGGTCAAGCTGTCCACATCAGTGGTCAGAAAGTGGGCCACAAGTTCACCTGTGGGCAGGGGACACCCATAGCAAAGGAGGCAGGGCTGGGCCCTCTCTCTGGGGAGACTGAGGTGAAGGCCCCGGGCTCAACACCTCCATACCAGCCACACACCTCACTGACCCAGCAGCCAAGGAGCTCTGCATCAAGAACCGTTTTTGCTGATTTTTAAAATATTTTTCTTCATTACACCCCCATATGGAAGTCCTGCATGAGGGGAAAAAATCTTCAGCGGGGACAATATGTGTCCACGGAGCTGTTCTCCTAGGGGCATTGCTCTGCAAACATTCCACAGGTGGGGGACAATGACAACAGTCAGGAGTGACACGTTGGCCGGGGACAGCGTGGAGCAGGCTCACTCAGAGGGGCGAAGTGCGTCTGTGCGGGTGGGTGCAGCCTGGGACAGGCTGAGGGTCCTCCCAGTGATGCCAGCCAGCGGCTGCAGGGCGGGACACGCCCTCCTTCCCTTCTTCTCGCTCCTCTTCCGGTCTCTGCACCGCCCAAGGAAGCCCCGCCCCGCCGAGGCCCCGCCCCTGCGGCGAGGCCCCGCCCAGCCCCGCCCGGCTCCGCAGTACCGACGCGCCGACGCCCCGCCCCGCAGTGTCTCAGCACCGCAGGCCTCACCACAAGGCCCGGCTCCGCACTACCTCACCCCCGAGGCCCCGCCCCAGCCCCACCCCGCAGTGCCTCAGCACCGAGGCCCCGCCCCACAGTGCCTCAGCACCCCATGCCTCACCACAAGGCCCGGCCCCGCACTACCTCCCCGCCCGAGGCCCCGCCCCACCCCACAGTGCCTCAGCCTCGAGGCCCCGCCCCGCAGTACCTCACCCCCGAGGCCCCGCCTCACAGTGCCTCAGCCCCGAGGCCCCGCCCCGGCCCCGCCCCGCAGTGCCTCAGACCCCGAGGCCCCGCCCTGCCCTGCGGTACCTCGGCCCCGGGCATCCGGGTCCAGCCGCGGCTGCAAGTAGTTGGTGAGTGCCGCCAGCTTCCCCCTCGTGCTGATGCCCAGCCACGTGCCTCCTTCCTTGCCTTCCTCCATGTCGAGCCCTGCGGCGACAACGGCGTCACCACCAGCAGCGCCTACTGCGGCAAGCGCCGGCCCCACGTGTCCCGGCGCCCTGGGGAGACGCACACTCCTCAGGGAAATGCAGCTCTGCCCAGCAGCCCTGGCTGTGGAACAGGGGCTCGACTCCACGGGGCGAGGTAGCCCCTGGGGCCCACAGGGCACGTGAGAGAGAGCCCCGCCCTGCAGGATGACATCTGATGCCCGCGGGAGCCCCTGAAACCGTGCGGTGGGCACCTGCTGAACGAATCCTGGCCCAAGGACGGGAGCTGGGCTGGGAGGACAGCACTAGCTCCGTCGAGGAACCGCGCCAGACCCCAATCCCGCATCCTGGATCAGGTGCGGGGATGCTGGCTGCCCTCCCCGGCAGGACCCAGGGTCCCTCGGGGTGGGCGCTTCACTGGGAGCCCGGGATACATCCAGACCTGCCCGCGTGGCCCATCCCCATGGCACAGGCCTGGCCACAGTTAGTGCTCCACGGAGCCCCACCAAAGGGTTGGAGAGGCCCTTAAAGCCACAGGAGAGCATCTTCCTAGACTAGAGGGTCATTTTACTTGAACACTAGGGTAGAAACAGCAAAAACATTAAAATGTTATTTTTATAACAATAATAAATTGTAACAATAGAAGAAATAAAAGATGTAAAGATCAGAAAGGAAGAAGTCAAACTGTCTTTATTTGCAGATGACAGGATTGTATGTGAAGAAAATGCAAAGGAATCTACAAAAAAAAAACTACTCAAACTAATAAGTAAATACTAGCAAGAACTGGAAAATGAAAATTTAAATGTACCATTTACAACAGCACTAAATGATTAAAAAAAAAAGAAAAAAAACTTAGGAAAACATTTAAGGAAAAATGTGTAACACCTAAAGACTGAAAACCACAGAGCAGTGCTGAGAGAAGTCACGCAGACCTAACTGAAGGAGAGCTATGCCCTGCGGCTCGCCCAGAAGACTCAATACTGTTAAGATGACAGTTCTCCCCAAATCACCAAAAGAGCCAACACAACCCCAATCAAAATCCCAGCAGGCTTTTGTTTTACAGAAATGAAAATGCCGACTCAACATTTACATGCACGTACAAAGGAACATGGGCGGCCAATGCGGCCCTGAGGAAGAACCAAGCAGGAGGACTCACAACCCTGATCCTGAGACCTGCTGAAGAGCTGCAGCCATCAAGATAGTGTGGTGCTGGCATCCAGACAGACAAAGAGGTCTATGGGACACAAGAGTCCAGAACAGACATGTGTTCAACTACTCTTCAGTCAAGTTGCTACAGTAATGCAGTAGGTAAAAGAATATCTCTTCAATAAATGCTGCTGGAACAACTGGAGAGATGGGGATGGATGAGCCTCAACCCCTGCTTCACACCGTGTACAAAAATTAACATCAGATAAATCACAGACCTGAACATAAAATCCCAAATCAGAAGGCCTGCAGAAGCAAATGGGAAAATACCTCTATGACCTCAGGGTGGGAAAGACGCAAACAGAACAACCCATAAAGGAGTAGATGAACTACACTTCATCAAGGTAACATTCTGCTCACCAAGATATCATTAAGAACATGAGTAGGCAATACATTCATCCAACAAAAGACTCATGTCCGGAATGCAAAAAGAACTTCTACAAATCAACAATTAAAAAGTGAAGGAGGGGCTGGGCCCGTGGTGTAGTGGTTAAGTTCACGCACTCCGCTTTGGCAGCCCAGGGTTCGCAGGTTCAGATCCCGGGGCGTGGACCTACGCGCCACTCATCAAGCTATGCTGTGGCTGGTGTCCTACATATAAGGTAGAGGAAGGTGGGCACAGATGTTAGCCCAGGGCCAATCTTTTGAAGCAAAAAGAGGAGGGTTGTTTTTTCGTTTTGTTCATAGTTTCCTTTGCCTTGCAGGAGCTCTTGAGTCTGATGAAGTCCCATTTGTTTATTTTTTGTTTCCCATATCTGAAGAGACATGGTATTTCAAAAAGATGCGGGCCGGCCCCATGGCTTAGCGGTTAAGTGCATGCGCTCTGCTGCTGGCGGCCCGGGTTCGGATCCCGGGTGCACACCGACGCACCACTTCTCCAGCCACGCTGAGGCTGCGTCCCACGTACAGCAACTAGAAGGATGTGCAACTGTGACATACAGCTATCTACTGGGGCTTTGGGGGAAGAAAGGAGGAGGATTGGCAATAGATGTTAGCTCAGAGCGGGTCTTCCTCAGCAAAAAGAGGAGGATTAGCATAGATGTTAGCTCAGGGCCGATCTTCCTCACAAAAAAAAAAAAGAAAGAAAAAGAAAAGATGCTGCTAAGACCGATGTCAAAGAGTGTACTGCCTGTATTTCCTTCTAGGATTTTTATGGTTTCAGGTCTTACACTCAAGTCTTAGATCCATTTTGAGTTAATTGTTGTGTATGGTGTAAGACAATGGTCCACTTTCATTCTTTCGCATGTGGCTGTCCAGCTTTCCCAGCACCATTTACTGAAGAGACTTTCCTTTCTCCACTGTATGTCCTTAGCTCCTTTGTCAAAGTTTAGCTGTCTGTAGATGTGTGGTTTTATTTCTGGGCTTTCAGTTCTGTTCCATTGATCTGTGTGTCTGTTTTTGTGCCAGTACCATGCTGTTTTGATTACTATAGCTTCATAGTATATTTTGAAGTCAGGGATTGTGATGCCTCCAGCTTCGTTCTTTTTTCTCAGGATTGCTTTGGCTATTTGGGGTCTTTTGTTGTTCCGTATAAATTTTAGGATTCTTTGTTCTATTGCATGAAGAATGCCCTTGGGATTCTGATTGGGGTTGCACTGAATCTGTAGATTGCTTTAGGTAACATAGACATTTAAACTATGTTTGTTCTTCCAATCCATGTGAATGGAATATCTTTCCATTTCTTTATGTCATCTTTGATTTCTTTCAATAATGTCTTATAGTTTTCAGTATATAGGTCTTTCACCTCCTTGGTTAAATTTATTCCTAGATATTTTATTCTTTTTGTTGTGATTGTAAATGGGATTGTATTCTTGACTTCACTTTCTCCTAGTTTGTTATTAGAGTATAGAAACACAACTGATTTTTATAAGTTGATTTTGTACGCTGCAACTTTGCTGTAGTTGTTGATTATCTCTAATGCTTTTCTGGTGGATTCTTTAGGGTTTTCTATATATAAAATCATATCGTCTGCAAGCAGATAGAGTTTCACTTCTTCCTTTCCAATTTGAATCCCTTTTATTTCTTTTTCCTGCCTAATTGCTCTGGCCAAAACCTCCAGTACTATGTTGAATAGGAGTGGAGAGAGCGGGCACCCTTGTCTTGTTCCTGTTCTCAGAGGGATGCTTTCAGTTTTTCGCCATTGAGTATGATGTTGGCTGTGGATTTGTCATATATGGCCTTTATTATGTTGAGGTACTTTCTTTCTATACCCATTTTATTGAGTTTTTATCATAAACAGATGTTGGATCTTGTCAAATGCTTTTTCTGCATCTATTGAGATAAACATGTGATTTTTATTCCGCATTTTGTTAATGTGATGTATCACATTGATTGATCTGCAGATGTTGAACCATCCCTGTGTCCCTGGTATAAATCTCACTTGATCATGACATACGATCCTTTTCATGTACTGCTGTATTCAGTTTGCCAATATTTTGTTGAGGATTTTTGCATCTGTGTTCATGGGTGATATTAGCCTGTAATTTTCCTTCTTTGTGATGTCCTTGTCTGGCTTTGGTATCAGGGTGATGTTGGCCTCATAGAATGAGTTAGGAAGTGTTCTGTCTTCAAGTTTTTGGAATAGTTTGAGAAGGACAGGTATCAAATCTTCTTTGAATTTTTGGTAGAATTCTCCAGAGAAACCATCTGGTCTTGGACTTTTATTTTTTGGGAGGTTTTTGATTACTGTTTCAACCTCTTTACTCGTGATTGGTCTATTCATATTCTCTATTTCTTCTTGATTCAGTTTTGGGAGGTTGTCTGAGTCTAAGAATTTATCCATTTCTTCTAGGTTATCCAACTTGTTGGCATAGAGTTTTTCATAGTATTCTCTTATAATCTTTTGTATTTCTGTGGTATCTGTCGTAATTTCTCCTCTTTCATTTCTAATTTTATTTATTTGAGCCTTCTCTCTTTTTTTTTAGTGAGTCTGGCTAAGAGTTTGTCAATTTTGTTTATCTTCTCAAAAAACCAGCTCTTCATAGTTTCATTGATCCTTTCTACTGTTTTTTTGGTCTCTATTTCATTTATTTCTGCTCTAATTTTTATTATTTCCCTTCTTCTGCTGACTTTAGGCTTTGTTTGTTCTTCTTTTTCTAGTTCTGTTAGGTGTAGTTTAAGATTACTTATTTGAGATTTTTCTTGTTTGTTGAGGTGGGCCTGTATTGCTATGAATTTCCCTCCTAGAACCACTTTTGCTGCATCCCATAGAAGTTGGTATAATGCATTTTCATATTCATTTGTCTCCGGGTATTTTTTGATTTCTCCTTTGATTTCTTCAATGATCCAATGGTTGTTCAGCATCATGTTGTTTAGTCTCTACATATTTGTGACTTTCACAGCTTTTTTCTTGTAGTTGATTTCTAGTTTCATAGCATTGTCCTCAGAAAAGATGCTTGATATGATTTCAATCTTCTTAAATTTATTGAGGCTTGCCTTGTTTCTCAACATATAGTCTATCTTTGTGAATGTTCTATGTGCACTTGAGAAGAATGTGTATTGTGCTGTTTTCACTTAAGAAGAATGTGTATTCTGCTGTTTTTGGATGGCATGTTCTACATATATCTATTAAGTCCACCTGGTCAGATGTTTCCATTTAAGTCCACTATTATTGTGTTGCTGTTAATTTCTCCTCTTAGGTCTGTTAACAGTTGCTTTATATACTTTGGTGCTCCTGTGTTAGGTGCATATATATATTTATAAGTGTTATGTCCTCTTGGTGGAGTGTCCCTTTTATCATTATATAGTGCCCCTCTTTGTCTCTCACTGCCTTTTTTATCTTGAAGTCTGCTTTGTCTGATATCAGTTTTGCAACACTTTCTTTCTTTCTTTTATTTATTTATTTTTTTTGGTGAGGAAGATTAGCCCTGAGCTAATATCCGTTGCCAATCCTCTTCTTTTTGCTGAGGAAGACTGGCCCTGGGCTAACATCCGTGACCATCTTCCTCAACTTTATACGTGGGGTGCCTGCCACAGCATAGCTTGATAAGTGTTGCATAGGTCTGTGCCCAGGATCCAAACCTGTGAACCCTGGGCTGCTGAAGCAGAGCATGCAAACTTAACCACTACACCACCAGGCCAGCCCCAACATCTGCTTTCTTTTGTTTGCCATTTACTTGGAGCATCATCTTCCATCCATTCGCTCTGAGCCTGTGTTTGTCTTTACAGCTGAGATGTGTTTCCTAGAGGCAGCATATTGTTGGGTCTTGTTTGTTAATCCGGCTACTCTGTGTCTTTTCATTGGAGAATTCAATCCATTTACATTTAGAGTGATTATTGATATATGAGGCCTAATACTGCCATTTTATCTTTTGTTTTCTGATTGTTCTATATTTCCATTGTTTCTTTTCCCTTGTATTTCTGTCTGCCATTTCAGTTCGGTGGTTTTCTCAGTTTTCTCTTTATTTATGATTTGTGCCTCTGCTCTGATTTTTTGTTTAGTGGTTACCATGAGGTTTGTATAAAAGATCTCGTAGATGAGATAGTCCCTTTTCTGAGAGCCTCTTATCTCCATTAGCCTAAGCAGGTTCCATCCCTTTCCTCTTCTCCTTCTAAGTTATTGTTGTCACAACGTGTTCCATTTTGTGTTGTGAGTTTGTGATTAAAATGATATATAGTTATTTTTTATGCTTTTCTTTCCTTTTTCTTTTATGTTATAACTAAGTGTTTGCTAACCTGTTCTGATAGAAGCTTCAATTTTCTGATTTCTCTGTCTATTTCTCCTTTCTCAAGGCTTTATAAACCTTTGACTTTTTGTTTCAGGTATGAGGGCATCCTTGAGCATTTCTTGTAAGGAAGGCCTAGTAGTGATGAATTCCCTCAGCTTTTGTTTATCTGAGAAAGTTTTTATTTCTCCAGCATATCTGAAGGATAGTTTCACTGGATAGAGTATTCTTGGCTTAAAGTTTTGTTTGTTTGTTTGTTTGTTTGTTTGTTTTTTGTGAGGAAGATCAGCCCTGAGCTAACATCCATGCTAATCCTCCTCTTTTTGCTGAGGAAGACCGGCTCTGAGCTAACATCCACTGCCAATCCTCCTCCATTTTATCCCCAAAGCCCCAGTAGATAGTTGTATGTCATAGTTGCACATCCTTCTAGTTGCTGTACATGGGACGCAGCCTCAACATGGCCCGAGAAGCGGTGCGTCGGTGCGCACCTGGGATCCGAACCCGGGCTGCCAGCAGCGGAGCACGCACACTTAACCGCTAAGCCACGGGGCCAGCCCGTTGGCTTAAAGTTTTTGTCTTCAGTATTTTGAATATATCGTTCCATTCTCTCCTAGCCTGTAAGGTTTCTCCTGAGAAATTGGCTGAAAGCCTGATAGGGGTTCCTTTGTAGGTTATTTTCTTGTGCCTTGCTGCCCTTAGTATTTTTTCGTTGTCATTGACTTTTGCCAGTTTTACTATTATATACTTGGGAGAAGGTCTTTTTACATTGATGTAGTTAGAAGTTCGATTGGCTTCATACACTTGTAAGTCCAGTTCTTCCCCCAAGTTTGGAAAGTTCTCAGCTATTATTTCTTTGAACAAGCTCTCTGCTCCCTTCTGCCTCTCTTCTCCCTCTAGAATACCTATAATCCTTCTGTTGCATTTCCTAATTGAGTTGGATATTTCTCAGAGAATTTCTTCATTTTTTTAAGTCTTAATTCTCTCTCCTCCATCTGAAGTGTTTCTATATTTATATCCTCTAAATTACTAATTCTGTCCTCCATAACATCAGCTCTGTTTTTTAAGGTTTCTAGATTTTTTTTTTTTTTTAATCTCATCCATTGTGTTCTTCATCTCCAGAATTTGTTTGGTGTTTTTTTGTTTTTAGAGTTTTGATCTCTTTGGTGAATTCCTTCTGCTCATTAATTTTATTCCTGAGTTTATCGAACTGTTTTTCTGAGTTTTCTGGTAACTCGTTGAGTTTCTTTATGACAACTATTTTGAATTCTCTGTCATTTAGATTGCAAATTTCTGTGACTTCGGGATTGGTTTCTGGAGACTTGTCATTTTCCTTCTGCTCTGGAGTGTTAATGTAGTTCTTCATGGGGTTTGATGACGTGATCCTTTGCCGGCACATAGTGGTAACCTCAGGTTGCAGATTCCACCTGGCACCACGGGCGGGGAGGGAGGGCAGGAACTGTGTTTTCTGAACCTGCTACATCTGCTGGAAGTTGTGCCAATAGGGCTCGTCTGCATTTTCCCAGTGACCACAGCCACTTGACAGGTCATACACACACACACACACACACACACACACACACACACACACGTGCTCTGGTGCGGATCCGCTGCCTTGGCTGGAGACCAGCTAAGCTGGAACTGACACAGATGTCAGAATTCACAGACAAGAACATTTAAACAGTTATAATAACTGTATTCTACATGCTAAAAAAAGTTAGGTAGAGATAAGAAAGATATAAAAATTAAATTTCTAGAGATAAAAACTGCAAAGTTGTGAGATGAAACACATACAGGATGGGATTAAAAGCAGATCAGACACTGCAGAAGGAAAGATTAGTGAACTTTAGGATATGGCAATAGAAACTATCTAAAATGAAATACAGAAAAAACAGTTTTTAAAAATGAACTGAGCATCATCAAAGTGTGAGACAACCTCTAGCAAACTAATATATGTGTAACCGGAGGCAGAAAGAGGGAAAGAGATTGAGAAGAGAGAGCAGGAGACAGAAAAAAATATTTGAAGAAATAATACCTAAATATTTCTAACAAGTTCCTAAGCAATGCTGATGCTATTGGCTCAAGGCCCACACTTGGAGGACCACTGGCTTACAATTTTGCACACAATTTGGTGATGCCAGACAGTGTGAGGATGTAGACCTTGGTGTCTTCCAGCCCTAAGCTGCATGTGGTGGCCACTGGGTCCACCCAGCACTGTGGTGCAACAGAGCCACCCTCCCACTAGGCAGAAGCTCCATATCAGTGTGCCAGGGGCCGCCTCCAAATCACTACAAAGAATGAATGAGTCCAAGTGGCTGGAGCACCCAGCCAGAGTCAGCCCTGATTCAGGGGCCAGGTGCAGACCCAAGTGCCAGGGTAGGCAGGAGCCCAGATAGCCAGGACAGCCAAGGGGCCCAGCAGGCTAACCCTTTGTCCTAGCCTCTGTGTTATCTACAAAAATCCTCGAGAGGTGCCTCCTGCCCCTGTTCCCAAGGGCACCAGCCCTCTCACCCCACTTCATCCTCCCGTTTGTGCCCTGCAGCAGCGACATGCACAGCCTGCCCTGTCCCCATGACCCCCTTCTGTTTCATCCTAGCCCAGGATGGTTCTGGCTGTGCCCATAGGCTCCCCTTGGCCTTCCTCCCATGGCCCCACAGGCCTGCCCCATGATCTCTGGGAGAGGTCCCCACACACATACGACCCCCACGTTACTGTACTGCTGTGCCCAGAGCTTATGCAGCAGCAGTCTCCTCACCAGCCCCACCCCACGCTCCTGTCTGCACGTCTAGACATTTCCAAGGTCTCCCATGCAGCTTGTGATGAGGCCAAGACCAGCCCAGAGACCCAGCCTCTTCTCCCTCTTGCACCCAGCCATCTTGGGGTCCCTGCTCACAGCCTCTCAGCAGCTTTCCCCACCACCTGACAGACTTCCCACCCAGGACTGTGCCCTACCCTGGTCTCCCCACTCCCAGCCTCCTCCTACATGGCACTAGGATGATCCAGCCTCGGCAGTGCTTTCCTCACACCACTACCTGACCATGGTCTACAGGAGGCCTTCTGCAGAAGCTCCACAGTCGAGCTTTTAGACCCCACAGGCAGAGCAGGGCTCACGTAGCCTCCGTGAACCCATGAAGCCACACGCCCAGCCCACCAGGCACCTGGATTGTCCCCGTCAGCTCTACCAGGCTCCCTATGCTTGCCTGGTGCCTGGCTCACAGGCAGAGGGACCCCGGCCTGGCCAACACCTGATCGCATGCCCTCCAAGTAGACCCCTGCCCACCCCACAGCAGGAAGTGCTCCCTATCCAAGGGGCTCGAGAAGGCTGCTGGATGGGCAGGCAGGGGACCCAGCTGTCACCTCCTCTTCTACCCCCATGGGAACTCCTCGTGCAGCTCCCCCCAAATGTGCCCCAACCAAGCCTCTGCTCTCCAAATTCAGGCCAGCTCTCCCTGGAGCAAGGGATACTTGTGTGTAAACAGAAATGCAGATATAAGCACACACACACACACCCTCCACAACTGTGATGCTTCAGGGGGACCAAGTGTGGACATGCACTTTGTACAAATCCAACTGCACGCCCACAGCTGAAGGGCTGATCCCAACCAGACCAACCCACCCTTCCAGCTGCTTCTTCCGGGGGTCCACACACACGCAGCCACGCGGATGGTGCTGGGTGGGCAGTTCCGGGGCTATCCACCCAGCACTGGCCCTGGACCCCAACTCTGGAGCCAGCTTCACGAGACCCGTCAGTGTCTACTTATTTACCCTGGGAAGGGGCACCAGCAATGCCTGTAAGGGTTTTGGGGCTTGCCCGTCCTGCCACGCGACAGCCGCCCACATGAAGGAAGACTCACCACTGAGGATCTCGTTGTTGTTTCCCCAGAAGTCTGCTAACTTGGAGGGTCTGTGGTAGAATTCATCCCTGTTGGCTGCCAGGATAAGCCTGCAGGAGGAAGCAGGGCTGAAGCTCTCAAGTGGAAACAGGAAAACCATGTTTCTTTCTCTCTTGTTAACGAAGCAAATTTGTCGCAGTAGCAACATGGGCAGGTCCCCAAAAGGACAGGAATCTGCACAGGACAAAGGTCTATGGAGGCTCCAGGCAGGCCGTTTCCTGGGAGCCCACGGCCAGGACTGCGCCCCAGGCCCTGCTGAGGAAGAGGCAGCTGCCGGGGAAGACACATGCCCAGGCCGCTCAGGGCCAGAAGGGGGGCCATCCACCCTGCACAGCCCCTGCCCCCTCAGAACAGGGCTCAGTGGGCGGCAGAACCAGGGCCGGGTGCGTGAGGGCGCTGAGCAGCTGGCACTGAGCACATCCTGGGTGCCCAGGCGGCAGGGTGTGTCCCTCCTCTGTCCAGCTGTCCTTTCCCCCAGAACACCCCCAGCGAGCCCGTGAGCTTCCTGGAAATGTGAGCACACCCACCAGAGGGGCTTGGGGATGCGCGTGGACAGCAGCAGCACACAGGGTCTCCAAGGGCTGCTCTGACCTGCGTTTGGGGTGTTTTTTGGCAGGGAGTATGTGAGGCCTTCTCTGGTTTTCCAGTCTTTTGCATTATGAATCAACCAAGTGTTTCTTTTGCAACTAGAAAAGACATTGTCAAAGTTTTAAGAGCCCTAGTTTCAAGGTAAGAGAACAAAGTTTCAAGTCTGCTTTGCCATTTAAATAAGAACACAGATGGTGACTGAGTGGAAGGGGTCCACCGCCACAACATCCGTTAGACCTCTGGGTCTGAGAAGTGATCGCAGAAGGATGCCCTGAGCGCCACGGCCAGGTGCAGAGAACGCAGGCCGGGAGCGGGGGCGCGGCGCCTATGGTCACACTGGGCCTGAACCCAAGTTAGTCTCATCAGTGGTCAGATTCTAAAAGGTCTTCAAAAATAATTTTTGTATTGATTCATTGATTTTATGAACGTTTGCTCATGGTACAATGTTAATTAACGAAGACATTCATAAAATTCAAAGTGAAACCAGGGCCGTGGAAGCATTTTCACCCCATGCATGTGGAGCGTGAGCCCCCTACTCTGCACCTCCCCACGCAGCCCAGGGGACTGTGCATGGCCATGGAACCCTCCGGGTCTACCCTGGAAGCCCCACCATCTTCAGGACGCCTGTCTGGCCTGTGGCCACTTTCTATCCCCGCCATACAGATGGCTCCAGGGCTGCGCCAGGCCTGGGGGCTGTGCACCTGGGCGGGGGGGAAAGAGGTCACTGTCCCTGATATGAGCCCTAGCCACTCACAGAACAACCCTCTGCAGCTCCAACTGCCAAGCTCCAACCCGGACCCCACCCTGGGTCAAGGGAGATGGCCTGAGGGAAAAGCTAGCTGGGCCCTGGGCCCTGACCCCTGCCACCTGCCACATCTGCTCTGTCCCTTCTGGGACCCGGCCCCGGTTCATCCTGGCTGGTGCCACTCCCACAGGCTGCCTGCATGGGCCCATGCTGTGGAGGGTGTCCCATCCACCGCAGCCTGGATAATGGTCAGGAGGAAGGAGAGTGCCACGTCCCCAAGGTGGGGAGACCAGGCAGCTGTGGTGGGGGTGCAGCAGAGGTCAGGCCCCCCAGCCACCCCCCTCCCTGTGGTCAGGGTCAAGTTTCACGTGGTCAGGATCAAGCATCCTCTTTCAGATACACAATGCTCCTCCTCTGCTCACTCGCTCTGATCCCTGTGGTGAGTGGGGGACAGGGAGGCCAGAGAGGCAGTGACTGAAACAACGGTGGTGCTGTTGGCTTCTCGTTCTGATTCTTACATAAGGCTCCAGAAAAGGAAAAATTAGGAAAGAAAAGAAAAAAAAAGCTGACTAAGCCAAATCTTCTAACATTTTCGACTGCCTATTTTTAAAGCCAGGAGCAGTTACATATGAGTGCTAATAACTAGAAACATTAAGTGCTGGGTTATTTTTGTCACAGGAGTCACCATTTAGCTGGATTGCTAGTGGTTTGCCGGGATTTCATCAAATACATGACACATTTGTCAGAGATGTGTGGGTGTGATGAGTGCCCACATCAAGACTCGAGTGAGGAGGGAGTGCTCCCTCACCCATCACTTCTGGGGACCACAACACCAATGCATGTCCATCTGCCTAGTGCACCCAGAGGCAGAGACATGCCACCAGTCAGGGGCTCTGAGGACAGCAAGTCACCCATGGCTTTGTTTCAATCTAATAATTGAAACCACTAAATATTCACCACCAATGGGCACTCTCAACCCTGCTGCTGAGGGTGGATCTGTGCACCGTCTGGGACCGTCTGAGGGGAGTGGGTCTGTGTACCGTCTGAGGGGGGTGGGTCTGTGCACCGTCTGGGAGGGGAGTCTGTGCACCATCTGAGGGGGGTGGGTCTATGCACCATCTGAGGGCGGTGGGTCTGTACACCGTCTGAGGGGGGTGGGTCTGTGCACCATCTGGGAGGGGAGTCTGTGCACCATCTGAGGGGGGTGGGTCTATGCACCATCTGAGGGCGGTGGGTCTGTACACCGTCTGAGGGGGGTGGGTCTGTGCACCATCTGGGAGGTGGGTCTGTGCACCGTCTGAAGGGGGTGGGTCTGTGCACCACCTGAGGGGGGTGGATATGTACACTGTCTTAGGGGGTGGGTCTGTGCACCATCTGGGAAGTGGGTCTGTGCACCATCGGGGGGGTGGGTCTGTGCACCGTCTGAGACGGGAGTCTGTGCACCGTCTGAGGGGGTGGGTCTGTGCACCATCTGAGGGGGGTGTATCTGTGCACCGTCTGAGAGAGGAGTCTGTGCACCATTTGAGGGTGGTGGGTCTGTGCACCATCTGAGGGGGGTGGGTCTGTGCACCATCTGAGGGTGGTGGGTCTGTGCGCCGTCTGAGGGGGGTGGGTCTGTGAGCATTCTGGGAGGTGGGTCTGTGCACCGTCTGGGAGGTGGGTCTGTGCACTGTCTCGGGGGGTAGTCTGTGCACATGTGGGGGAGCGTCAGCGTGCCATGTGGAGGGAGTTTGGTGTAGGTAGCAGGTGCACAGCCTGTGGCCCAGTGACGTCACCAGTAGTGATGACCCCTGTGGAAGCGGCCACAAGGGAGCAACAGCTTACCCAGCAGTCCCTCCAGACTGGAGCCAGGAAAGGGCATCAGCTCGTGAGTCTAAAGAGACATTTTGATCAAGATGGCGGTTATGTAACAGCAGTGACCGTGTTACCCTGATGGGGAGTGTGCTGGTCTTCTGTGTGGCCTAACAAATTACCATAAACAGAGCGTCCAAAAGCAATGCCTACTTATCGTCTTGGTCCAGGGTTAGGAGCGTGGCCCTGCTAGGCTGGGTGCTCTGCTCAGGGTCTCCCAAGGTGGCGATTGAGGTGCTGGCAGGGGTCTCAGCTGAGGCTTGGTGTCCTTCTCACGCTCCTGAGGTTGTTGCCCAGTTCACGTCCTTGAAGCTGTGTGACTAAGGGCCCCTTGTCTCACCTGCTGTTGGCCAGGGTCACTCTCAACTCCTGGGGGCCACCCGCGGGTCCTAGCCACAGGGCCCTTCCAATCATAGCAGCTTACCTCTTCAAAAGGGGCCTGGTCCCTTCTGGGGGCTCTCCTGATTAGGCCAGGCCCGCCAAGACATCTGTTTGATTAACTCAAAGTCAACTGATCAGGGATTTGTATCACATTGGTAAAATCTCTTCATGTTTAGCCACGCAGCCCACCCCTACTCGTGGGAGCGGATCACACAGACGTGTATGGCAGGGCAGGAACCGCGGGGACCATCTGCCTGCCACAGTGCTTATGGGAGCTCACGTTTTACTTTGTAGATTTTGTGAGGTATGACTTTTGTTTGTTTGTTTGTTTGTTTTGTGAGGGAGATCAGCCCTGAGCTAACATCCGTGCTAATCCTCCTCTTTTTGCTGAGGAAGACAGGCTCTGAGCTAACATCTATTGCCAATCCTCCTCCTTTTATTCTTTCCCAAAGCCCCAGTAGATAGTTGTATGTCGTAGTTGCACATCCTTCTAGTTGCTGTATGTGGGACGCGGCCTCAGCATGGCCGGAGAAGCGGTGCCTCGGTGCGCGCCCAGGATCCCAACCCGGGCAGCCAGTAGCGGAGCGTGCACACTTAACCGCTAAGCCACCAGGCCGGCCCAGGTATGACTTTTTTTTCAAAGAGCCCATATCCCTTTACAATCAGGGAAGTAGCGTCAAATGGAATCCCGTCAGAACACAGCTGCCTCTACGGGCACAGCAAGGTCATCGGGACCCAGGGGCAAAGCCGCAGCCAGCACAAGGACTTCACAGTTAGCATCCCACAGGCCACTATATCATTTCTCATCCACAGTGTTCCCTGCTGGAGCTCCGCAGATATTCATACTAGAATTAAAAACAAGAGCCAAACCAATGGGCACGGGCCAGCCCTGGTGGCTGAGTGGTTAAGTTTGGCATGCACCACTTCGGCGGCCCGGGTTTGGTTCTGGGTGTGGACCTACACCACTCGTGTGTCAGTGGCCATGCTGTGGCGGCTGACACACACACAAAAAAAGAGGAAAATTGGCAGCGGATGTTACGCAGGGCAAATCTTCCTCAACGAAAAAGAAAACCCAACAGGCATCCGATGGTGCTCACACTGGGTAACCGCCACTAAAATACAGAGGTTTCAAGTGCCCGGCAACAATGGGCGGGGGAGGGCAGAGGCTGGGACCGCCCAGAGGCTCACAGCCCTGGGCAGGGCCACCAAGCAACACATCAGAGGTGACCCAAGGAGGGAGTGACACCCAAGGAGCCACCTGTGGGTGTGGCCGCCATGCAGCCTGGAAGGCAGTTCGCACCTGCACCAGGGCCAGCACAGCACGGAGGACACAGGGCACCTGAGGGCGCCAGGGGGTCACGCCAGGGCGATGCCAGGGGGTCACACCAGGTCGATGCCTGGGGGGCTGTGGCAGCAGGATGTGACATGGGGAGAGCTGCCACATCTGGAGGGATGGCCACACCCAAGAGGGTGGGGCCGTGGGGTGGTGACATGTGGGTGGGGGGTGTAGCCTGTGGGATCCGTGAAGGATCAGGCCTGGAGTTGCTCTGCTGAGGCTCGGCTGTGCTCACATTCACTCCCGGGGCAGAGCTGAGCTGGCTTCCCTCCCTCTCCGTGCCCACTGAGGGCCACTCAGCGGCGACAGGCTACAACTGCTGAATCCAGGCAGGAATAGACCACAAGACGCACACTCTGAGTGGGCCACTCTTTCTCCTCTGGGGAAACACAAGAGAGGATGCTAGGACGCGGCCCAAGACAGGGAGAGATGCTTTAGGAACCAGGCCTTCCACTAGCAGACCAGCAAAGCGCAGGTAGGACCAAGCACGAATGTTGCCTGGCCGCTCCCGGCAGGGCTTGATGGGGACAGGCTCCCCTTTCAGGCACTAACTCCTGGGAAGCCAGAAAACACATTCCCATGAGATCAGCATCTGGCAACCGCAGAGCCATGGGCGATACCACCCACAGCATCAAAAGTGAGGACATAGTCTTTTCTGCAGGGCAGAGGACACTTGTTTAAATCAACATTTACATACACGGCACCGACGCAGCTGTAAAAGTCTGCTTGCCTGACCCTGGAGCAATAACGACTGCAGGGATGAACTTACACGAACACGAATAAAAACAGTTGCTGGCTTTTACCCTGAGGGGCAAGAGGCCACTGCACATGTGACGACACTGAGGGTGCCAGAGAGAGGACATGGAGCCACGGGGGCCTTGACGGGTCCCAGCCACGTGGACCATTTTTTGGGGGCAGCAGGGTCCAAGTGGATGGCAGCCCTGGCACCCGGCCCACCTAGTTGCGGGGAGAGGACCTGTTCTGGATGGTGCACGATGACAACTAGCTGTGCGGACACACTGTGCCACCCCACAGGGGTTATGGGCTGGCATGGCACCGGAAGCCTATGGCATGACCATCAAAAGATGCTCAAGGCAACATATTTTCAAGCACCATGTCTGACCGGGCAAGAGAAACAATAGAAAAAATAAACAAATGGGACTACATCAAACTAAAAAGCTTCTGCACAGCAAAGGAAACCATCAACAAAACGAAAAGACAACCTAACAATTGGGAGAAGATATTTGCAAACCATACATCTGATAAGGAGTTAATTTCCAAAATATATAAAGATCTCATGCATCTCAACAACAAAAAAACTAACAACCCAATTAAAAAATGAGCAAAAGACCTGAACAGACATTTCTCCAAAGAAGAGATACAGATGGCCAACAGACACATGAAAAGATGTTCAACATCATTAACTATCAGGGAAAGGCAAATCAAAACTACAATGAGATATCACCTCACGCCCAGCAGAATGGCCATAATTAACAAGACAGGAAACAACATGTGTTGGAGAGGATGTGGAGAGAAGGGAACTCTCATACACTGCTGGTGGGAGTGCAAACTGGTGCAGCCACTAAGGAAAACAGTATGGAGATTCCTCAAAAAATTAAGGCTAGAACTACCATACGATCCAGCTATTCCACCGCTGGGTATTTACCCAAAGAACGTGAAAACACCAATGCGTAAAGATACATGCTCCCCTGTGTTCACTGCAGCATTGTTCACAATAGCCAAGACATGGAAGCAACCTAAGTGCCCATTGAGGGAAGAATGGATAAAGAAGATGTGGTATATCTACACAATGGAATACTACTCAGCCATAAGAAACGATGAAATCCAGTCATTTGTGACAACATGGATGGACATTGAGGGTATTATGCAAAGTGAAATAAGTCAGAGGGAGAAGGTCAAATACCATATGCTCTCACTCATTAAGTAGTAGACAATAACAACAACAAACAAAGACATAAAGACAGAGATTGGATTGGTGGTTACCAGAGGGGAAGGGGGGAGGGAGGAGGGTGAAAGGGATAATTAGGCACATGTGTGTGGTGATGGATTGTAACTAGTATTTGGGTGGTGAACATGAGAATATGATGTAATCTATGCAGAAATAGAAGTATAATGATGTACACCTGAAATTTATACAATGCCATAAACCAACGTTACCGCAATAAATAAAAAAACAAACAAACAAAAAAGATGCTCAAGGAAATCAATTTGGCAGTTCCTCAAAAAGTCAAACACAGAATTGGCAAATGATCCAGCAATTCTGCTCTGGGTACAGACCCGAAAGAACTGAAAGCAGGACTCACACAGATACTTGTACGCTAATGTTCATGGCGGTACTATTCAAAAGAGCCAAGAAGTGGAAACAACCCAAGTGTCCATCGATGAATGAATGGATAACAAAATGTGGTCTATCCATACAATAGGATATTTTTCAGCCTTAAAAAGGAAGGAAATTCTGACACATGCCACAATATGGATGAACCCTGAGGACATTAGGCTAAGTGAAAAAAGCCAGTCACAAAAAGATAAATACTATATGGTTCTACTTATATGAGGTACCCAGAGTAGTCAAGATCATAGAAAGAAAAAGCAGAATGGTGGTTACCAAGGGCTGGGGGAGGGGAAATGGAGTTAGTGTTTAATGAGGACAGAGTTTCAGTTTCAGAAGATGCAAAGAGTTCTGGAGATGGATGGTGGTGATGGTTGCATAACAATGTGAACATACTTAATGCCATTCAACTACACACTTACAAATGTTTGGAATGGCATAATTTTATGTTTTATATACTTTACCACACATAAAATAAAAACACTCCCATTCCTTACTGTTGTTAGGTGGTGGGGACGAGGACACAGCAGTGGACGCCAGGGTGAGGGGCACTGGCTGGTGCATCCCAGGCCAGGACAGCTAAGGCGGGAGGGAGCACAAGTGAGGGGTGTTAAGGCGGGCCCTGTGGGCCCAGACGGCTCCTGGCAGCACCGGACAGCCTGGGCCTCCTGCCCTCCATGCCGATGGCCCTGGCACCTGACCTGTTTGCCCTTCCAGTCCAGTCTCCAATCTCAAACGGGCCCAGGCTCAGCTCACCGGGAAGTTGGAAGAATGCCCAGTACATTCAGTTAGTCACCCAGAGACAGCATATTTTGTCTTTGGCTTGGGGCTTTGGAAAACACTTGAGAGAAATGCTAAGGCTGTCTCGAATCACAACCCACAAGGGGTTGTTAAAGGACAGGGCTTGGCAGTGACGCCCAGGTTCTGAGCAAGAGAGACCCATGCTCACCCTCCTTTCCGCTTCTTCTCATTTCTGTTTTACTTCCAGGAGGCTAGAGGTAACCTTAGGGAACAGCATATCAAGTGGGGCTGTGGCTAAATCTAGGAGTAACAAACATAGTCAGCAATGGACCCAATGACTGTGAGGCTATGCGTCCTCACTGGAGAAATTCTTCAGTTGTCAGGTGGAAAGAGAGTCGTTTTGTTGGTGCATGGGAGTTCAAATGATGTAGAAGGGTGCATCTGAAAGCTCAGTAGCCAAAGGGGTGGACCAAACCAGTTATCCATTTACTGCATCTCACCCCCAAAAGGGCCCTTCATTGCCTGCTCTGTTCAAATGGAGCTGAACTATGCAGCTGACACCACGTTAAGTTTTGTCAGTAGAGGGCGCTGGAGAGACACTGGAGGAGGAGAGGCTTGTTTCCTGGCTCCCGTGTGCTTCCTCAGAAGGCTCCTGAAGCACACGTGGCTTCCCCAGCATCAGTCTCCTGACTTGCGTGTGGCTCTCCCAGCGTCCAGCTCCTGAAGCACGCGTGGCTTCCCCAGCACACAGCAGTAAGCAGCACCAGCAGCCAGCACCTTCCCCCAGCATCCTCCCTGCGACAGCTGCCAGCACCCTAGAGGGCATATTTCCAGCAAGTTCTGCAGGCACAGCACCCCAGTGATTTCTTGGCCATCCAGTGTACCTCAGCTTTGCCTCTCCAGCAAGGTCTGGACCTCAGCCCAGGGGTGAAGAACAGGGCTCTGCCCTGGGCATTGCAATTCCGTTATAGTCAGTGGTTCTGTATATCACACCTTCCCTGCTCGAACCGCTGTGCCCGGATCCTGTCCACTGGCTGCACCCTGACTCACACGGCTCACCCTAGTGGGCGCCATTCAGGGGCAGCTCTCAGACCCTGGCCTGGCCCTGCCTTCCTCTGCATGAAGGAACACTGGATACTCTTCATTCCCCCTTCCCCGGCCTGGGATGAATTATGCAGCCACAATGTGAGGCAGCACAGCATCTGCGATTTTGCACAGTGAGTCAAATCCAAGAAGATAGTCGAAATAGTTCAAGTCGTTTCTGGTACAGATTTTAAAATGATGAACCTTCTTGGGCAACTGCACTAGCGAGCAGTTTCAAATGTCACGTTTGGTTGCAGGCTACATCTCGGCCTCGTTCTCTGGGTGGATAAAGGCCAAAGGATTCCCGCTGGAGTGCCCCGGGCAGTGGAGGGCGCCTTCCAGGGCCCAGGGTCGCAGGAAGCGGGGGAGACCCGGATCACATCCCACCCCTCCCTGGCCTCGGTCTCCCACCTCCTCCACTTGGACCCCCAGCCCCTGCCCCATGCACACGCTGCCGCCATCACCCAGACTGCTCTCCAGCAACATGGACCAGCCAGCCCAAGTTGGGCTCTCATTTACTGTCACCCCAATTCTGCTGCCCCCAATCCTCCAATCAGACACTGCAGGGCTGCACCCCTGCCTGGAGCCACTTTGCTCCTCTGTCCTGCCCAAACAACCACGTTTAGCAGCTGAGGCTTAGTATCTTTGTACATAGGCTCAGAGTCCCTACCCGAGAGGTATTTCCTCCAGGCCCCACACTGAATGACCGCTGTCTGACCGCGCAGCTCATTCCAGGGCCTGGCCTCTCCCCCACCCAAGGGTAGCAGTGGCATGCCCCTCCTCGAGGGTGCCCACATGGGTGCTATGAGGGCTGCAGGGCACCCGAGACCAAGTGGAGGACGACAGACACAGAGTGCGCAGTTACCTGTATGCATTTTTGGAAACGGGGTGAGGATCAAACTTAAAGAAGATGATGCACATGGGTCCCCGAGAGTGGCTTTGCTCGCACAGGTCACGTGGTCTACGGAAAAAGGAAAAAAATGAGTTGAGTGAGAGGCAGACGACAGAACTGCCTCCCCAAACCAGCAACGCTCCCTGGCCCAGAACAGAACCACCTCTGTGATGTCCCCAACCCTCACTGGATGAGGGAGAACCACGTGCCAGATGCTGCGACACTCGCCGTCGCCACACAACCATCTCCCTAAACCCACACACTCATCAGCACTAGCTAGACTGTCCCCCGACACCTGCGACGCTCGCTGGCCCTGGACACACTGCATGGGGGCAGCAGGTAGGAGCTGGAGGGGCTCCTACCTGCCACCCCGACAGCAGCAAATCCAAGAACAATGAGCTCACTTGGGGCAGCAGGTGGCGGTCAGCTCTGCGGCTTGCTTGGCGCCCACCAGACGGCCCATTCTTTCCCCAGCAACAGCGCCAAGGCCAGCCCCCAGCCACTCAAGGCAGGGCCACATCCGACTGGCCTGAGTACACCCTGCAGCAGTGTCCACAGCAGGCCGTCGGCACACGCCTTCCACCCACAACGGCCCAGGCGCAGCCAGGGGACCAGGTGGGCCCCGTGAATCCCGCATCGGCAGGCGAGGAGGTGGACGCACTCCCAGGCCCCAGTCAGTGCAGACTCAGCGTGCACCCACACGCAGGCCCTGCGCCCAGGGACCTCCGGGACCAGCAGATCTTCTCCCAGAACCAAGCTGAGCACTGAGATGAGATCCCGAAGCCACTAACCCTGGACAAGGTGACCGTGAGAGTCTCTAGTTCTGCAGGTGTGCAACGAGCTGAGGACATGGCTTCAGAGCAGATCCAGCACCCAAGCCAGGAAATGGGCAGCAAAGAGGCTGTTCGGGTCCTGAAGGGAGCTGAAAAGACGCCCCCAGAAGGGCCTGATGAGTGAGGGGGGAAGGGTGTGTTCAGTGTATGTGCACGTATGTGAGGCTGCGAGCTCTGTGCACATGTGTAAGTGCATGGGTATGTCTGTGTGTGTGCACTTATGCACATGTCTGCATGTGTGTGGCACATGTGCATGTGTGTGTGTCTAAAGGAAGCCACTGAGCTCCAAGTGCCCTACCTCGGGGCGCCTTGGGGTCGGGGAGGGTCCGTGCAGTCACAGGGTGTTAAGTGCCCTGTGTCTGCTAGAGCAGGGCCTGGGCTCCGCCCCAGCAGAGCATCTGTAAGGCAAGTCCGTGAGTCAGGCCTCGCTAGGGACAGCAGTGGGGTGGGATGCCCAGAACCAGCACATCTTTGTTCCAGGTGTCAAGACAAGCCATGGCCACTCTGCTTCTCCTGCCCCTCTGCCCCTAGGTCTCGGGACGGCCACACAGGGGAGGGGCCCACCTGCTGGGCAGCGCACCGGCAGTCTTCCCCACAGGCACATGGGCAGCGGGGGGGGGGGGGGGGGCCCTGACATCCACACACCGCAGGTCCGGGAGAGGACACCCCGGGCCTGGAGACAGGCAGGTAACAGGGACGCGAGAACCCCTGCTGACGCCACTGCACTCGCTCCGGCCCTCGGGTCTCTGCAATCAAACCTTTCCTGTCTGAGGCCTCACAGAAGGAGGACGTGCCCACTACACCGACCCTCCGTCAAAGCTGTGCCAGGACCACGTGGCCACAGCACACAGAGAAGCCAAAGAGGGGCCGAAGCCCAAGGCTGGCACTGTGGACATGACCGCAGCTGAGAGCCACGAGGAAGTTGCCAAGCTCATGGGGCCTTCCTGTGGATGACACCATGGTGTGATGACACCATGCGGTCCCTGCCACCCCACTCACTTCTGCTCACTGGTCTGGCCAGGGTGGGAGGGTGGGTGAGGGTAGAATTCACTCCACTACTGTCCCCACTGGCTCCCACAGGCCCTGGAGGGACCCCCAGGACTCAGCCCCGTGTTCCTCTTGGCCCCCATGGGCTTGGGTGTTGGTAACGGCCTCAGGGTACTAAGCTTTGCCCTCAGTAAGGAGCCGGTGGCTGTGCAGGTGGGTTGTTGCCATGGTGATGAGCACCATCTGCAGAAGCACAGGGCATGTGCGGCCATTTGAGATGGGCTGCTGGCCGCTGGCCCTTGTAGGATGCTGTGCCAAAGGCAGTGCCCGATGCAAAAGAGGCCCCGAGGTGATGGGGGCCAGGCTGGGTTCCTGCCCTTGGGCGCCCATCATCCCAAGGGTGCCTGACGATCCCAAAACTGGTGGGCAGGTTGTTGGGACCACCCTCCTGGTGAAAACAACTCAAAATGCTTGAAAGAATATGAAAACATCCTAAGAGCAGCCAAGAGCTGATGAGATCATACACGGTTTGGCCAACGTCTCAGAGAACACGGGAACCCAGAGAGGAAAGAACAAAGAGTATGGGGCCGTCCTGCCCCGGGGCCTCGGCCCATCTGAGCACACAGGGCTCTGGTGGCCTTGGGGGCGAGGGAGAGAGAAGACAAGGCCCAGGGCCACCCCGAGACAGGGATCTAGTAGAAACCCCCCCACCAAGTAAAGCCAGGACCGCGAAGAGCAGTGCTCCCAGGGTGAGGGTGGGCTACATTTCAGCCACCCAGGGCCCACGGGGATAGCGCGCAGAAGTGGAGGAGTCCCTGAGAAGTCCCACCGGCAGCGCCGGGCCACACCAGGAGTCCAGGGAGCCTCATGCCAAGACTTGGTTTGAGGGGCTTCCATGCCAGTAGTGCCCCCAGGCACCTGGCAAACCAATGCTCTCATCTTCATCCTAGACCTCCAAGAAGTCTCACAAATAATCTCAAGGACGGAGAGCAGTATGCAGTCAGAAAGAACCACACAACAAAACAAAGCACCATGAGCAAGAAGCAGCAGAAAGAGATCCCCACCCATCTCGTGAACCAACCACGCTCTGCAGGAAAAAGGAGCTTGCGAGCATCTGCAGGGAAGAAGTGACAAAGAGCAAACCAGATGGTTCACTAAGCTCCAGAGAGAACTTCTAGAAATGGAAGCTATAGCAATCACAAATTAAAACTCAGCAGTGGATTTAAGAGCAGATTAGACACAGCTGCTGAGACAGGTCAGCAGAATGATCCAGAATGCAGTGCAGGGAGACAGGAAGCATGCTGGGTCTCCCAGGGCCCCAGGTGTCCCATCTGCCAGGTGCAGCTGATGGGGTTCCCAGCACCAGCCACCTGACCACAGTCCAGCACAGAAGACACAGGCCCCCTCATGCTGGGGGAGCTAGTCTCTCCCAAACACAAGAATGCTCCAGGCGAGGCCAGCTGCTGATGTCTGTGCCAACCAGGCCAGCTGCGGTCAGTGGGAGAAGCCCTGCCAGCCCATCCCTGCTGAAATCCCACCAGCCAGAGCCCCACCGGGACGGAGGGCTGCCCCACCAGGAATGTGCTGCCCCACCAGGAACGTCCTGCCCCACCAGGGACGTGCCACTCCAGGCTATCAGAGGAGGAGGTCATCATGTCTGCCTTGGCCTGCCACATCGCCGCCTGGGCTGCGTGCCTGGCCACTGGGTGAGGCCACTGGTTGGGGCAGCTCTGGCTACTGATGCTCACAGGCCAGGTGCAGAGCCCTCCAACTTGGCTGCAGGACCTCGTCATCCTAGCCGGCCCGGGTGGGTGGCAGACCAGCCCTCCAAACGGCAGTGGGGAGGGCCCTGTGGTCAGAAGGCAGGGCACCAAAGGGTCTCTAGGCAGCCTGGCGCCCGAAGTGTGGATACAGAGCCCAGGGCTGCGGCCTTGACGAAGACGCAGTCATTGGGAGGGAAGGACCAGAGGAAAGCCAGCCCCTGGGGAGGGGACCATCAGGAACTGCCTTTCTCTCCAATCCCTCGCCCCCCACTCAAGCCAGGCCCGTTGCCCACCGGCCCCTCCCTTCCCAGCTTCACTTCCCACCACCGCAGCACCCCCTCCGCCTAGGCCCCGTATGTTCCCTGAGCAAACTCCCAACAGGTCCTGTGGGTGCAGGCCCTTCTCCCAGCGTGCCCCCACCCAGGCCCACCACAGAGCTCCGACACCCTCTGCAGGGCCTGGAGAAGTCCTCCGGGACAACCCTGCTCGTTGGGCCCCCTTCTCACTCCTGCTGACTTTCAGGGCTCCAAGAGCAAGCCTGGATACAGCCATTGTCGCCCTGGTCACTGCAGCACGGGGTGGGCACAGGGCAGGCGGGTGGCTGGAACTGCCCATGGTGGCAAACAGTGTTCTGCCCCCGCTGCTGTGCACCTGCCTGCCCCAGTCACTTGAGGGGCTGAGAAAACGTTCCCCTCTGCTTCCCACAGCTCCACAGCCGCAGAGTGGGAAGGCAAGGCGGAGGGGCTTCAACAGGTCCCACCCTGCCAGGGGAGGCCAGGGCTCAACCTCGCCAAGAGGCATCTGCGCTTGTCAAGAGGAGCTCACCCTGAAGGGCATCTGAGCTGGGAAAATGTGTGGGGAGGGCAGCGTCCCGGGCAGAAGCATGCCTGGCTTTCTCGGTGAGGTCCCCGCCCCGTCTGTCCCCACCTCCACCTGGAGCCCCACATGCAGGCCCAGGCCCTGGTGGAGTGTCTGCACGCCCATGGTAGCCCGAGAAGTCAGGGCCATGCAGGGTTCTGGGGTTGTCCCCGAGGGCCAGGGGCCAGAGCCAGCCCACAGAAGAGGAAGGCAGGAGAGTCCTGCGGGGTCAGACCAGGAGACTTGCCCACGGGCCTTGGCAACCAAAGGGTGGACGTCTTAAGGTGGACGATGCCTGGTGGCGTCCGAGCATTGCAGGAAGCCACGCCCCACCTCTGCGCCCTGCACCCAGGGCGCTGCCTGACCCCACGGGCCAAGGAGGCCACCACAGCCATGTGCACAGCCGGCCAGGCTTGCGGATGGCAGTTAGATGTCACACCCCTGTCCTTTCCAGCTGTAAGGGGCTCACATCCCCTCCCTTACCCTCACTTGGCCTCACAGCAACTGCGATGGCAGCCAGGCAACCCAGGCCATGGAAAGGAGGGCCCTACGCAATGGGGCACGTGTCACAGAACTTGGGTCTTTGGGCAGGCAACACGCTGACCTAGAGGAGGCCAGGCCAGGCTGTACTTGGGGTGAAGGAGTGGGCACATATATGGTGCTGGGGTCAAGTGGGCCTCCCCAACCTGGCATCTGCTCCCAGGTAGGCCCCTAGAAGGCCAGGATGCCCCCAGCACAGGCTCTGCACATTGGCACCACCCTGGTACATCCACAAGCCACTCCACTCAGCCACATTGCAGAAACACTTGGAAGCCAGCATGCCTCCCACGTGGCCCTGCTGGCCTCGCTGTTCTCCCTGTAGCCGACCCTCCCCAAGGGTTAGAAACCCCTGGGAAAGCTGGTGATAGGGCAGCAGCCCCCTCCTGGCCACAGTGAGAAGTCACCGTGCCCAGGTGTGGTTCCACTGGGGGTGCTTCTTACAACTGCCATGCACACAGGGGTGTGTCCAGGCCTCAGACGGGCCCACAGGGATGCAAGACCCCAGACGGTGGCTCAGGTCAAGGAGAGGAAGCCACATGGACAGCAGTCTGAGGGGCCAAACGTGAGGCTGGAGAGCGGAGGCTGTGAGATGGCTGAACGCCCCGACAAGTGTCCAAGACACTGGTGCAGCACAGCAGTGGGTTCCAGAGCCCAGACAAGGAGAAAAGCCATCTTTCTCACTGCTGCAGGGGAAGCATGTCACTTCACACTAACTGCGAGGCCCCACAGGGACGCCTACTGTGGCCTGCGCTGCTCCGAAGAGAAAACCAGGGAAGCCCTGCTGGGGAGGAGGCGGCACGGCGGCTGCTGAAGCTCCACACCTGCAGAGCGCCCTCACCGTGGCTCCCTTGCAATGCCACGTCCCTCGGCTCACACAGTTGCCCCTAGCTGCACATGATGACCAGGTAATCCTTGTCACAAACAAGATTTCACGTAAAAAACTGACTTCTGTGAGCTTGACCAAGTGACAACTCTGTTTCAAAAAACTACCCAGAACTTTTCTGGAACTAAATAGGGATGAACAGGAAGTCCTGATGAGAACAGGAAGGCTGCAGCCCTGGAAGTGTGTTCTCTCTGACAGCGTCCAGCATGGCATAAGACCGCAACAAAGGCCCTCAGCCCAGAGACTGTGACGTAGGCTGGGCAGGTGTGTGCGGCTGCACGTACACGGATGAGACCAGCGCACCCACACCTCCCAGCTGCCCACTCGCCACTGCCTGCCCGTCACTCGGCCCGGAGCTCCTGCTACGACCTTGGCCTGCCTTGAAACAGCCAGGGAAGGACTGTGTTCCCCAGAGGGGCCTCCACCAAGCCTAAGTGTGCACCTCTGCCAGGTCCTCCACCTGAAGCCCGCGCAGATGCAGGGTGACCACGTGTCCAGTGCAGGGCCTGTGCTTCCAGCACACACCTGCAGTCCCTCAGCTCCGCTGAGCACCAGCCAGAAGGACCTGCAAGGTGTGAAGCAAAAGAGCCCTCTTCAAACCAAAGCCAAGGGCTTCCCGGCCTCTCTAAGAAAGCCAGTGGAACTCTTCCCAGATCACACCTCTATGCGTCCCACTTTCCCCTGGTCTAACCACCTGGGAATCCGGCAAGACAGAAAGGACAGGCCACGGATCAGCATCGGCATCCTTAGCACACAGCGCTGGCTGCGAGGCACAGGAGCCTTCCAGGCGCTCACGGCCCATCTGCTCATAATGCTTTCGAGAGTTCTCCTGGCGTGCTCCGTCCTACCTACTCACCCACAGCCTCTGAAACCGCCCTCTCCAGCCAAGGCCTCCTTCCTCCTCCCCTGCCTTCCAGAAGAACCTGACAGCCAAAGGGAGCCAGGTAAGCTGCCTCTTTCAGAAGGACCAGGCTCCTCAGCTGAGGCAAGCCCCAAACCTCACTCCTTGTGGCATCTAACAAGAGCATGATGAAAAACGACGCAGACAGAGGCAGACAAAGATGGCCAAAGGTGGGTCAGGGCCACACACCAAGAGATGCAGCGATGGCTCCAGTGGCTCAGACGAGGGCCATGTGGGGACAAGGCCTGGCGCCTGGATGAACGGGTCCATGACCACTGACCAATGGCGAGGATCTGCTTCCCTGGGCCCCAGAGCCCGGTGCAGAGACGGGTGGGTGAAAGGGAGGGTAAGGCTCACTGGGAGAGGGGCCAAAAGGGGCCCGAGGGCCAGACTGACAGGGCCCCATTGTTACCACCAGCCCAGATAAGGAAGGACCCCGCAGGGGGACAGGGCAGACCTCAGCACTGCTGGGGGTGATCACTGGTCAAGTCTTCCTCTTCCGCAATCCAGACCCCACCTGGCTGCTGGCCTCACCCTGCCCCGGGGGCTAACAGGCATCATGCACTGACTGGGCGGGCCACCCACCCTGTGATGAGCAGTACCTCTTCCTCTGGTGTTTGCACCCAGGGCCTGCCCTCTTCCCTTCCTCCCAGCCCACCCCATCCTCTCATGCCTGCGGCCTAATCGTCCACCCACTCCATTTGGCCACTCCATGCCCCAGCCCAAGGCTCCATGTCTCCTGCTGCCACGACCGGCCAGCTCCCGGAGGGCAGTGGGATCTGTGGTTATGGTCCCCACTCCCAAGTCATCCAGGAGCATACTTTCATCTGGAAAGTTTCCAACTATACGAGTCACACAAAAGCCCCTTTTCCAGTCGGCTGTGTGCTTCCAGACCTTTCTCAGCAAAGCACAGGTGCGTGCTGTGGGGTTATCACACACGCAGGATTCCCCAGCCCCCGTCTCCCCAGACTGGCCGTGCACATCCACTCTCACCGAGAGACAGTATCCCCAGCCTGCTCACCGCTGCCCTGCTTTCCCAGGGGACATGTGCCTTCACTCTGCCTCTTGGCTCTGGTTGGCATTTCGGTCCTGTCAAGTTTCCTCCCCGTGCACACGCTTTGCAAATGGGCTGAGGACCTTCCTAGGACAGAGACCCAGGAGGCAGGATGGCTTGGTCAGAGGGTGATGCTCTTAAATGAACAGACCCAGCCCAACTCCCTCCAAAAAAGGTACTGCCTGCCATGAGAGGGGGTGTCCCCCAATGGCACCAGAACCTGCCGCTGCTTACCCTCTGGTGGCAGGAAACACCCTCACCATGGCATCCCCCAGTGGCTGCGTGTCTAATGGCCACCTGCACACCCATGTCCACGAGTCCCTGGTTTGGGTACTGAATCTAGGCCGCTGTCTCACTGATCTGCAGCGCGGCTGCCGTGGTGTAGGCAGGCACGCCCCGACTGCTCTCCGAGCCGCAAACGTTTCCTCCCAGCATCCCTACTCCTTGCAGCCTTGCCTGGGGTGCTCCCTACCAGAAACGGTCTGTTATTTCACCACGAGTTTCCTTATCTTTACTGCACAGCGTTCACCCTCCCTGTCCTGAAGTAAGAGCCCCTCCTCTTGACTTCCTTGTATGGTTGTGGTTTAGCTTACTTCTTGGATCTGGCTGTGGTCTGCCTGTGTGAGTGGTAGGAGGTACAGATCCCCCATGCATCCCAGCCACCGGCAGGTCATCTGCCCCACCTGAGCCACACTTTAGACATCCAGTCACATGGCCCCTAGGGCTCTGCATGTGTCACCAGGCCCCTGACACACGGGCTTAAGTACCTTAGCTTCAGCACACACTCTAGTATCCGGAAGGCAAGTCTCCCTCTTGGCTATCCACAGAATCTTCTAAAACTCTGAGCGTGCCACACCCGACCCCACTCACTATGCCAAGTGCTATGCAGGCGCTCGGGTCCATGAAGTGACACAGACAAGCAAGTCCGCAGCGCGGAACTGGAAGCCACCCTGTGTCCATCACAGTGGTGTTCGTGCACCCAAGCAGCGTGCGGCAGAGCGGGAGGCCCCAGCCAGGAGAGAGCACACCACTCGGCACTTGCACTCATCCGTGTGGACAGAAGTCAGGGCAGGAACACTTGGATTAGGGGACAACGGGGACACAAGGGAGACATGTGGCTTTACACAACGCGTGGCTGGACTCACCACACAATCCACAGAGCCAGACACCTGAAACGTGCACACTCTTATGGTAGGCATGTTCTGTGTCAGGGCAAAACAGGCTGTCCATTCACAAGAGCTGCGCATCAGAAGCAAGTGGACAGATTGTGCCCCCCTTCCCCCACCGGCTTCAAGATGTCCCTCTGGGCCGGGGGAGGCGAGGAAGGAAAGGCCGGAAGAAGAGGCTGTGCACGGGAGACTGGACAAGAACGGACTCAGCCCTGGCTGAAAAGGCCTCAGAGGAGCACCCAGCACAGCTGGGCCGTTGTGAGCTCTGCACAACGCCACCCGCCTGAGTGGAGAGTGAAGCCACATCTGACAACCGGGGGCGACGAGGTAAGGGGGGCCTGCACCCTCAGCAGGAACTCTTTCCTTTGTCAACTAAAAAGGCAAACAGGGCATCTGGTCGGAGGGGAGATGCACCAAGTCAGGATGCAGCAATGAATGACAGGGACGCACGCAAGGGAGGTATTTTCACCAGAACACAGGGCCGAGGGGGCCAAGATACTCAAGAAAGTGAGGCTCCCAGTTCACGTGAAATCTGTCTCCTACCCGGAGACCTGCACACATCAAGGCTCTGGACAAGGGTTAACTGGGCCCTAGAATCTGCAGCCCCGTTTCGTTATGCCAAGCACTTTACACATTTGGGAGTACATTTTTAAGGCCAGCCAGCCCATCCATCTGGTCTTGAGAGGCTGTGCAAAGGCTGGGGTCCCTCGGGCTTCAAGAGGCAGGGCTGAGAAGTCAGGTAACCCATCCCCACCCCGTGCGGCCACGCTGTCGCTGTGGCAGCCCCCAGGGTTGGAGCTGGAAAGCATGAGCTTCTTTTTGCCTGACGTGTGACATCCTCCCAGCGGCTGCCAGCAGAGGAGGTAAACACACATGGGAACACAGTGTCGCTGTTCCCAGGGCCTTGGCTGAGAAAGCCCTGACATCTGTAAGTATTCTGAGCAGCCAGCCCTGCAGCACTCCACCTTCCTCCCCGCTTGGCGACTGAGAGCTCCACAATCTACGCTTTGCTGTTTGGCATTTCACCATGACAAATTTTCTACAGTTATACTCTCTCCTAAGATCTTTGAGACATTTTGGAGCACTAATTCAGCCTCACACCAAGTATCATTGTCCCTTCACAGTTCGAAGGAGCAGCACAAATGAGGGACACAGTGAGCATTACAGAAAGCTCCTCGGCTCCTCCTGGCAGGAACAATGGGATTCTCTACAAGCCAGGGGCCAGCTCAGCCTCACAGTGGCCCCTGTGGCCCATGGGATTAACAAAGAAGGAAAGACCACTCCCACTAACCCCTCAAAAGAGGATAAAAGCAAGCTCTTAAAGCTAGCATGGTCCCGAAGACCTCAACGGACGCACCCCGAGTGTTAGCAGCACCAGGAGACGAGGCCAGACTTTTTTACTCTTAAGTGTGCATATATTGTTTTGCAATCTAAAAAAAAAACTGAAAGAAAAAGGAAAAAGCTGCACTGATAACCCAAAAAGAGCAGCTCACTGGATCTGAGGCGACCTTGTTTTCATGAAGCCCATCACCAAACCCCATGGTCCAGATCGACAGATGCCAGACTGTGTGGTGCTGCCCTCACGTGCCGACTGACATCTTAGCAGCAGATGGACCCAGTTCTCACACATCTGGAGCGTCAACGACAAGCGTGGCCCCACTTCCAGAGGCCTTCTCCGTCCCCCTGCCCCAGGCCGTTTCTCTCCATGGATGTCTTCGGAAGCAGCATCCACAGTGTGTCTAGAGAGTCTGCCCCCTGGGGTGGAAGCCTGTACAAGAATGAGTCCCCAGGACACTGCCCATGGTTACACCCACGGTGAAACATGATCAAAACGACAGCTCACAAATGACACAGAGGAAGCATGAAGCAGTAACAGCTGAGGGGCTGGGCGGCTGGGGCAGAGCTGATAGCCTGCTGCATTCATCTGGAGAAGGGCTGTTGTCAAACACGCTGGAACAGGCCTGGACCGAGGGGCCTGCAGTAACATAAACACGCCCTTGGACCAAGGGGCATGCGCACATGCCAGTAACATGAAGCCACAGGACTGAGGTGAATGGTCAGAGGCCTGCAGGGGTGGGAGCACCAGGACAACTCACTCTGCCCCACGGGAGCACTGAGATCCCGGGGGGCTATGTGGAGGGGGACAGAAGCTCTGGTGTGTCCACTTGCCAACACAACACAGCCACCCTCTCCAGCTGCCCCCACCCCACCTGACCAGTCACCTGATGAGGAAGGCTCCAGGAGACGGGCCCAGGAGGAGCAGAGCCACTAGGAGCTGGCCTGGCTCTGAGTGACCTTGGGAACACCATCTGTCCCTCAGCTTGAGTATTCTTCACAGCATTTGGCCAAAGAACACATGCCCCAAAAGGTTGCCCAAAGGATTAACAAGCAAGTGCGAGAAAGTACTTTTGAAGGCTACCAGCTGGAGGCACCCCTTACAGCTGCCATCACATCACATCTGCCTCATGGAAGAGGGCTCTGAGCTCAAACAGCAGCAACAAAACAGCGGTCAGCAGGCCCAGAGCAGGAGGCCAGGCCCCGCCTGTGCTGAGCATGTGACATCCCGTTTGGAGGAAGGGGGCCTGAGGTTTAAGAGCAGGACGTTCACTCTAGCTGCGGCCCGGAGTGAGGAAGCATGAGAGGTGCTGGGGGCGTGGAAGTGGTCTCCAAGGCCAGCTGTTGGGCAGGCCTTGCCCTGGGCACAACCCTGCCCTGCCCCCACCCCTGACGCCCTCGAGGGAGGGGTTTGACTCCCCGAGCCACCCCAGGAAGGCCGTGTCCAGGCGCCGGGATGACCCAGCACCTGCTGCCTACCCAGACAGGCATCAGCGATCACCCCGCTGCCCCCGCAGCAAGACGCGGGGAGGCAGCAGCGTGACTCAGGGCTCGGAGCGGACGAGGCCGTGGCCCACCACCCCGCAGTGACCACGCAGCTCCCTCCAGTCTGCTTCCCCACAGCGAGCCAGGCTCCGCCTGCCAGCGGCCCCGCACCCCATTCCGGCCGGGACCACCGGGAATGTCTTCCAGGGACGCGCAGGGCGCTCCTGCCGCCGCGCTTGGCTGGGACTCCCCGGGCTCGGCTGGGACTCCCCGGGCTCGGCCGCTAGATTTCCGTTCCACGCCTAGAGAAGGGGAAACTGAGGCACGGCGGGAGCTGCGGCCCCGTCCTGCCCGTGCACCCGGAGCCCCACTCCCCCGAGCCCCGGCCGCCCGCGGGAACTGCCTCCGCCGGCCCGGGCCACCAGCCTCGCACTCACCGCCTCCGCCGCGCCGACTTCCGGGTGCCGCGCCCGCGCGCCGCCGCCGCCGCCCAGGCCCCACCCCCGCCACCGTCTGCGCGCTCGCCATTGGGCCGCGCGGCGAGGGCGGGCGACGCGCCTGAACCCTGGGCACCGTTGGTCGCGCGCTCTGTCGCTCGGGGGCTGCAGCCCGCCAGGCGCCCCGCCCCGGGGCTGCCCTAAGCCTCTGCGCCGCGTTGGTGTTCGGGCGCCGCGTGACCCCCGCGGCCTTCCCGGCCTTCTCGGCGTCCCGGCCCTGGGGACCCCGCGGGAAGTCGCAGCGCTTGCAGCCGCCCCGAGCCCATGCCCTGGCGGACACGTCAGGACCGCGGCCTGAGCTCCGGGCGGCCATCGGTCGCCTGCCCACGGTGTCCTCGCTGGAAGTGCTACAGGGATGCTCATTTCCAGACCCACCCCTCAGGCTGGGTCCTGGTCTGCCCCTCCCCGTCCATCCAGTCCTGGCTTCTGGACCTGGCCTTCCTCCCCACTGCAACGCTGACTCCTTGACATCCCTGCCTTGCTCAGCACAGCCCCCGGACCAGGCACTCCAGCCCTAGCCAGCCTGCGTAGCCTTTGGGCCCACCTTGAGGCTGTCCTTTCTGCAGGTCCAGGACCAAGGATGAAGGGCTGGCCCAGCCTGATCTGTACTGAGCAAGTGAGCACCAGCCAGGAAGGGGCACTGACTAGGGCCCTCCCAACAGGACAGAGGCATTCACTCAGCTCTCTGCCCCCGCTGGCCTCGGGGCTGTGTCTGGGGCCTAAGTGCAGGGTAAGTGGAGAGTCAGAGGCCCAGGGCTTGCTCCAAAGGGCACTCAGCAAACTATGGCAAGGATGAGAGTTATATAAAGGGTAATAACAATGTGCTAAGCACTCTAAACCCAGTGTTCCAGCACACAGCTCTCATTCATGCCATTTTATGGATGTCAACACCAAGGCTCAGAGGATTTACGTCACTTGCTTTAAGTCAACAAAGGTCGCAAGTGGCAGTAGCTGGATTAGCTCCACAGCCCTGTGTTGAAGACCTGGGTGCCCTGACCCTGACTTGGAGCACTGACGCCATGTGGGAAACTGGGGCTCAGGGAGTGGAAGGGCTTGGCTGGTAATCAGCAAAGGCAAGAGTTGAACCCAAGCCTGCATGACACCCCTGAAGGCCCATTTCACCCCACTCTTGTGCCATCTCATCTGTGTTCCTCCGGGAACCCAACAGAAGCCCTCTGCAGGCACGGGAACCCAGGACTCTGGATGCCCACACAACTCATGGCCAGTAGGCGGCAGACCCAGCGAGACACATGATCCTCCCTCCTGTAATCCAGCAGCAGAATCGTGCTGGACTGGTGCCAGTGATTTCCGTCTGTGCAGCTGGACCACGCAGTCCAGCCAAGAGATGGTGGTTCAGATAAACAGGACCTGGGGCTTGGAGGCAAGTGACCATACCCTGGGGTATGGGGCAGCAGCTGCAAAGTGGTCTACCCCTAACCACTGGGCCACACACCTCAGAGGAGTGGGATACAGATTGGCAGAGCCCCCGTGAGCAGTGCTTTCCCATTGCTTGCAAAGGGGGATGCAGTCTCGAGGGCGGGATGGAGATTCAAATCCTAGTCTGCCACAGAGAGCAGCATATGGCCCTGGGCTGTCTCACCCCCAGCCACGATCTCCCCATCGCAATAGAGCCAGATCAGACAGTCTCAGGGCTGCAAGGGACTCACTGCCATCCCACCTCTAATTACACATGTCCTTAGATGGGGAGCTTACTACCATAAGTGGCCACCCTTTTGGTCTCAGAACATCTACAACTGTTGGGAAGTTCTTCCTGATCTCCAGCTGAAACCTTTTTCTCTGTGTAGCTTTCCTCACGTGCCCCAGGGATATCCCTAGAGAGCTGGCCAGTAGTTGGATAGAGAGGGTGGGAGAGAGGGAACAGACTGGGCTCCTGGTCCCTGTGGCAGTGATCGAGTGGTGGAGGCCATCTCCTCTGCTCTCTGACTGTTTCTGACCCCCATCTGCAGGCTGGGTCATGGTGGGCCCAATGCCAGACAGTGGCCCTGAGTCCTCTTGGAACTGGTGCTGTCCCCCCATTCCTCCCTATGCAGCTGGTGATCCAGCTCGGGAGCAGACAGGTCTCTGGAACCCTGTCGGGAGTGGCAGGTGGGAATGAGAGGGAGGGGGCCGTATTCACTTGGGCCGATCTGGGTGCACAGTTCTCCCCTTTGCTCTCAGCAGAGGTCTGTTCAGCCCCTCTTGCCCCCAACAGCAAGTGTGTGGGGAAGAGATGGTGCTGGACCACAAGGTCACTGTGAGAGGTGGGGCTGCAGGAGGACCAGGGCCCGATGCCCTTGGAGAGATCTGTAGGGACCATTGGGCTAATTAACTCCACTCCTAAATGTAGGAAAGAGAACACCCCAGCTCACAGGGCATCTGGGCCAGAATGTCACCGATGGTGAGGCTCCCTGGGATGAGAACTATCTTGCTCATGGGGGCCCTGGTGTTCCAGAGGGAGACACTTTATTCTGCGCACCCCAAGCTTCAAGCAACATCCCTGTACCAGGGAGCCAAATGGTTGTCACCTCAAGTGCCAGCTCCAGTTGATTGGTGGTGGCTGCTTAGCCCTGGAAGGCTGCTGGGATCGTTTTGCCATGTATGCCAGGGCACAGGGAGACCCAGTAGTGGTACCAGTGATGAGTTCTGGCCCCAAGTCACTTCCCTTTCTTTGCTCTGACCAAGCAACTATTAGGTGAACACACTGGACTCCTGACGTGGATGGACAAGACATGAATGTCTGGTCCCCCTTGTCAGCACTGTCATGGTTGGCGTGGCTCCCTGGGTGGCCTTGGGGAATATGGTAAGCTGAGGATCTGGTCAAATCTGGGTAAAACCAGGGCAGGAAAGGCTTAGAACCAAGCATGAGCCAGGGTCACTGGTCAAGGGGCCATCTCCCCTAAAACAAGCCCCAATGGGCAGCATCCCTGCTGGTTCCCTCCACACCACAAAGTTAAGCAGAGCTTGCCTAGGGTAACGGTCCCATTTTTGGTCACACGTGTGCGCTCTGTCACTGAAGAAACCAGGTGTCTGCTCCCCACCTGGCAGGGAAATACAACCTTTGCTAAACTCAACTCAGGTGGCTGAAGCCCACAGTGTTCCTCCATGACGCAGGTAGGGTGGAGAAAATGGGACACCAGAAAGGGGAAGGGGGTGATAAACGCACAAATTTCTCCTCTCCAGGCCCAGATCCTTGGCGATGTGATGGAGAAGGTGGGGGAGGACAGACAGTTCGGTGGCGCCCTGCAGGGTGGGCGGAGCCCAAAGTGTCTGACGGGTCCTTTCCTGCCCTCGGAAACACTGCAGGCCTCCACCCACTCCAGCCTCGCTGAGCCAAGGCGGCACCTCTGCCTCCGCTATGGGAACCGTGGGGCGATGAGGGTGGAAGAGCCCCCAGACCCCGGGGTCAGACATACTGGGTTGGAGCCCTGGTGACCTAAAGCAAGTGAGAACCTTTCTGAGCCTCAGTTATCCATCTATAAAATGGGATGGCAGTAGAATTCTCCCTCGCGGGTTGTGTGAGGAATACAATTTAATGTCGACCGGAGGGCGCGGCGCGCAGCGCCCGGCGAACAGCAGGCGCTGAAAAAGGATACCCGCGCACTGGGGGTGGTAATGGAGGCAACGTAGCCGGGGTCCAGAGAAGGGGCGCCGGGTCTGCCAACCCCGGGTCGGGGCCAGACGGTCCGGGGACGTCCCCGAAGGCGACCAGGATGGGGCGGCTCCACGGCCCCCGTCGCCGCCGCCGCCGCCGCCGCAGCAGCGGTCCCGGCAGGTGCCCGGGCCTCGGCCACTCCACGAAGGGGCCGGTCTTCGGCCGGGATGGACATCCCGGGGGCCCTATGACAAGCCGGAGTCTCCCCTCGTCCGTCCAATTGGCGCCGGTTGCCGGGCCGCGCCGGGCTCCCGACCAATGGGAATATTCGCGGTCGGATGGGGCGGGGCGGAGGGTCGCGTCGCCGGCCAGGCCCGCTTTGCGCACGGACCGTGCGAGGGGCGGGGAGGGCTGACCCTGAGGCTGCGCGCTTGGCCCGGGAGGGGTTCGCCCCCGCACCGGCCCGAGTTGAGGCCCCACGGACAGCCACCGGTGCCGCGCCCTGAGGACGCCGCGCGCCGAAGATCCCAGGGACGCCTGTCTGGGGGCGAGGGCCACGCTGCGGAGCCGCCCACGCGGCGCTCCAGGTAGGCTCGGGCCGGGGGCGGGGTCCGGGGGTTGGAGCCTGTGATCTGCGCCAGGATTGGGGCGAGGCCAGAAGTCCGGGATCCAGGCTGCGGTGCGGGCAGGGGTCGGGGTCGGGGCGGGTCCTGGGCTGGGAGTCGAGGTCCGGTGGGGGGTCGGGGGCGATCGGAGTCGGGGATCGGAGCCTGGCTCCGCCCCACCCGCACCTCGCTGGCCCCCAGGTGCGCGAGACCCTGGACCGGCGGGGGCGAGTCCCTTTGTGCGCGGCCTCAGGGCCCTGCCCGACCCGGCCGGGACGCCCCGCATCGCGCGCACCAGCCGAGAAGCGGTCGGACCCCGCAGCCGTGTCTGCCCCGCGCGACGCCGGGCGCCTGGAGTCGGGGCCGGGCAGCCATGGAAACTTTCCCACGGCCGGAGGGCCGGCGGGGCCGGGGAACTTTACTGGGGCGGTGCGCCGCCAGGAAGCACGGGGGCCCGGCCCGGCCAAAGGGATGTCCCCGCGCCGTGCTGCTCCCGCCGCCTAGAGGACGGGGGAGGGGACGCCGCCCGGAGTCCCTGCCCCGTGTCCCCACCTGGGCCCCCCACTCCCCCCACCACCTCTTCGCCTCCTTGGTGAGACACCGGGCCCAGGTGGAGGCGCATCCTCCCCACTCAGAGTGGTGTGCAGTCTGGGTTTGCTGAGGTGTCGCTCTGGGCGAGCAGGCCGAGATTTCCAGCCTTCCCATTCTAATCTTTACGTAATTAAATATTGGGTTCTTACGACGTGTCACCATTTTTAACCTGTGCGAACGTATCACAGTGAAGACGGAGCCCGGAGGCTCTGGCTCCCCTCTCCCTTTAGATCCAGGTGTGTCTAAAAACAAGGAAAAGAAAAGAACTGCCCCAACGGAGTTTCCTCCCTTAGCATACACTCTTAATGTAACCTCAGGCGATTCCGCCTCACTGTACCCCTTCCCTGTGTCCACCCACACGTCACTGTGCAGGACACACACCAGGCCAGGATTAATAACCCCAGGAGGTTGGAGGATGAGTGGCTAAGCCCTCATGCGGCATGAGGACGCACACCGGGGGTGCGCTGGGAGCCTCCACCAGCAGTGACTCCCTCTGCCTCCACTCCCAGATCCAGGCCTTAGCCAGAGGCTGCCCGTTCTGAGCAGGTCTTGCCTGTCCTGTGCTCAGTGTTTCTCTGGACCTGGGACAGTGCCGGATACAGGGGACCGTCAGAGCCCACTGCCCAGCATGCTGGGCCTGTGGCCCGTCGGTTCCTGAGCAGGTGGTCCAGCCACAGCATATGTGGCTGCGAATCCACAATGTGTGCTTTCCCTCAGCCGCCCCTGTCCCATCGTCCACAGTATTGTGTCTGTCCCTGGCCACCCCATGCCCTCAGGTGTGTGGTCCACCAGCACCCAGCACAGCACTGGGCACAGAGCACTCGCTGTCCTCAGGGACTCTAGTCCTGGCCTGGGAGGAGGGTCATGGGAGCACAGCCAAGCCAGCCCCCGCCCTGCTCTTCCTCACAGGCTTTTCTGCACAGACCTGAGTCCCCACTGACCAAGTCCCGCCTAGGCAAACTGGGTCCAGCCCTGAGCCCTGGTAAGTTAGAGCTGCCCACCGCGATGTCTGGGCTGCGTGTCACCCCTCCCAGAGGTAAATCCTCAGGTCTCTTCCCGGTCTCAGGGGTCCCTTGGCCTCTCCTAGGCTCCGTGAGGGTGTGACTGCACCTCCATCCCTGTTTGTGCTGCACAAGGGTTCAAGGTGGGTTCACTGCGTTCCCTTCACCCCAAGAGACGGGCCCAGGGGCACAAGCAGTGGGATCCTCTGCCTCCGAGAGGAGCTAGGAACTGTAGCACAGCTAGGCGGCAAGGACACCAGGTACACTAGAGCCTCAGGCAGCCCCTAGCATCTGCCCTGTGGCCTGGCCTGGCCGCAGCAGAGGGAGGGAGGGGGCCAGCGCTGTGGGGTTCTGGGAACTTCCCCATGGTGGCTCAAGTTGGGGAAGGCATCTGTTATTTTCCCGCCAGCTTACATCAAGACTGGAATGAGTCACTGGGCCACTCTGCAGGAGCCCCAGAATTAGGGAGTAACTAGGGGTGGGGGGGGGTGGGCAGAGTCAGAAATCCCTTCGTGGGCCTTCCCGACTGGGAGGGCTGCGTATCTTGGCCTATTTCACAGGTCAGGTCAGAAAGATGATCCCAGAGCTGGTGGACACCCACATCACCCACATGGCTCCCCCTCTCCCACCCCTCCCCTGTGTCAGACGCAGGCCCTTCCCACTGCCCCAGTGGACCATGAGGGGTCCACAGCCTCTAGCAAAGCAACAACAAGCCGAGTGGGCTCCACCCAGCCTCCCCATACAGCAGGGACCCTCCCTGAGGCACCCGGTGGGGAGGCCAGAGCTCTGCTTTCTCCAGGCTTCCTGTCCAGGGTGTGGAGCTGGAGAGTTGCACGTGCCCATCCCCCCCCGCCCCCGCC
The DNA here is from genome assembly GCF_020826845.1 of Diceros bicornis minor. Classification (NCBI taxonomy): domain Eukaryota; kingdom Metazoa; phylum Chordata; class Mammalia; order Perissodactyla; family Rhinocerotidae; genus Diceros; species Diceros bicornis. Next base: position 32,821,070 of record NC_080774.1, on the reverse strand, counting down.
CCCGGCGCCCCTCACCACCCTTGGTGCAGGCAGTGGGAGACCTGAGGGCTGACAGTGGGTGATGGCAGAGTCGTCCAGCTCGGGCGCAGGCAAGGACCGTGCAGGACCCTGGGAGTGAGACCTCCTCCCAGCGTGTGCGCCAGACACCTCTGCTTCCATGGGCTGCCCTACGACTGCCCAGGGGTCCCCGGTGAGGACTCCGAGCCAGCCACTCAGGGTGAGGCTGTGCCTTTCTCTGCCTCAGCGTCCTGTCTGTGAAGTGAGAGGGTACAGCAGAAGTGGGTGCGTTTTCACGACGCACCCAGAGTGACCACTGGCCTGGAAGAGCATGTCAGGATTTGCCGTGGTAGAGTTGGACGCAAGGCTCTAGTGTAGCACCAGCTCGCAGGCAGGCCTGTGTGACCCTTACCTGGGCTCCTCACTACCTGCCACAGCCCTGAGCTGCCCGCCCAGCCCAGGCCACATCCTTCCTCTGGACTCTGTGTCTCTGGGAGCTGCCTCATGTGTCAGACATGACAGGTCTGTAGCTTGCTGGTCTGGCTGCATGGCTGGCCCTTGCGGCCTGGGCTGGACTCCTGCCCCAGGTGGAGAGGCAGCAGGCCTTTCCAAGGCTGGGGGCGAACTGGACAGACTTGCAGGGAGCCCCAGCATGGGGCCCATGGCAAGAGTAGGCCCAGGCTGGTGGAGCCAGTGGGGTTGCTCCTCTTCCTGGGGCTGTCATTGTTTGGAGATGGAGCCCCATAAGGGGTCTGCTGGCTCCCTGGGCCCCTAGGCTCCTGGTTTGGGGTCCCTGGCTGGGCGAGTGCCTGCAGATCCTGTAAACTAGCGCTGAGGGGATGTTGAGAAGGGCTCCGCAAGACAGGTAGCCCCTGCCTTCTTGTCACAAATCCCATCACTGGTTCTACCTTCATATTTCACATCTGTCCGTCTGTCCACTGCCCCAGGGCCCCTGTCAGGCTCTGCCCCTTCCCAACCTGTACAGTGCCCTATGACAAGGGCGTCCTGGGGACAGAGACCCACACCTCCCCTGCCATCATCACCCCTGTGTTCCCTAGACCCTCCCACTCCCCCGGCTCCCACCCTCCTCATACAGAAAGCTCTCACTGGGACCCCAGGCCTGCAGGTGCCCCCACTCCCCCACACTGGTGTCTACTACTGACCCTCCTCTGCATTTGTGGAGTTCTCGGTGTGGCCGGAGCCCCAGGAGGAGGGAGCATGTTCTTGTGGCCGCACATCCCTGCTGGGTTGGTGAGTAGTTGCGGGACTGGGGGCGGGAGGACCTGAGTTCAGATCCTGGACCCAGTTTCCCCCTCTGCAAAATGGGGTGTTGGGCTGACCCAAGGTACCTGTGAGAGGCAGGAGATGAGGGTGCACAGCCAGGGCTGCCTGAGGCCCCGCGCGAGGCCAGCACTGCGGAGAGGCCAGCAGTTATCAGAACTGATAAGAAAGGCACAGAGTTCTTGGTGGGACAAAACCTGTGTGAACAGTTAAAGCCAAGAGCAGAAGTGTCCCAGAAATGTTACATTCTCAGCAAAGCTGATTCCTGAGCCTCAGACCCCACGGCAAGAACAGTGGCCCCTCTGCCATGGGGGACGAGGGTGGCAGTGGGTGGGCAGACTCCCAACCACAGTTGCCCTCCCAGGCACACACGTGAGTATGTGCACACGCACATGGATATGCATACATACGCCTGGCTTGGGCCCCCCATTCTTCCCTGCCTCTGGCCCCCTCACATCCTGACCCCTCCACAATCCCACCGTGACTTGAAGCCCCTGCCCATGATGAAGGGGCTACTGTCAGGCAGAGAGACCCACCCTCGGGGCCCCCAAATGGGCCATGTGCACAAAGGACGATGGGACAGAGGCTCGGAACGGTCTGGAAAACACCATACAGCCGAGGGGAGAGCATCTTATCACCTGTGTCCCCCTAGAGATGGCCTCCCATCTGCAGCCCAGACCCTCCCCCGTCTGTGCCACCCTGTTTTTCAGTGATACAACACAAACGCTCTGGCAACACCCTCAGGCCTGGATACAACAAGAGAGAATGTGTCCCCTGGGCCATCGACAGAGACAGGAAGCCCACGGGGGCTGCATCTGAGGCACACCTGGTCAGAGCTCCAGCCTCTGGGTCCTGGGGACTGGGGAGCCAGGCTGCCCACCTAGTGGGGACATGGGTTCTGGGCTGGCCTCAGGGAGCCTCAGGAGAGGCAGGCGGCCTATCCTTCAGGGCAGGAGTGGGGTTCGGGTTTGGGGAGCAGGGCCGGGTGGGTGTTGGGGCAGACCCCTGGGGGGCCATGACCCCCTGCGTGGGCCGGTGGGACCCTGGTGTGGGAGTTCTCCCTGCTCTGCTGTTTGCCCTGACGAAGCACGCCCGGCCTTCTGGAAGGGGGAAATGTTATCAGTCCACAAGTCGGAACAATCGCACTTTTGAAGGATAGTCAACAGCGTTAGGAACGCTCACAAGGGACCTTGGCGGCCCAGCGTGAAGTGCAGATGTGACAGTCCCAGTCGAGTGGGGATGAGAGAGTGTGCACGAGTGTGTGGGGATGCATTGGGAACTCCACCGGACGACCTTGGGGTCAGAGATGACAGTGCCCAGCCAGGGGTCTGGCCTTTTCTAGAAAGGACTTAGCCTGGAAGGTTGGCCTCATGCGGTGCCTTCTGGTTTCCCTGCAGGAGCTGGAGCCGGCCGGATGGGCATCGGGACATGCTGATCTCCCCTCAAGACAGGTAAGTGACCTGGGGACGTCCCCTCCTCATGGGACAGCAGAGTGTCTTTGTGGGCTGGGCAAGTATGGTTGACAGAGGGATGGACTGTGGCCCCAGGCGGTGTGTGCTTCTGGTCAGCCTCACGCTGAGTGGGCACAGCCCCCCGGGCTGGACAGGGCTGGATGTGGGGGCCTCTCACTGCCCTGCTGGGATTCACTGATGGCCTGAGTGTGGACGACAGTCTCTGGTTTGCCATCTGGCTTGGGGGACAAGCCTGCAGTGGGGCTGACCGACCAGCATGTTAACTGGGGCTGGTCCTCACCCACCGTGACTTGGACACCTGCCGCGGCAGTGTCTGGTATTGGCACAGCCCAACCAGCTCCGCTCTTAGCTCAGAGTGGTCCCTGCCGCCCCGGGGAGACAGGCAGTGGGCCCACACCTGGAGCACCAGGAGGAGGGCCCTGCGGCCACGTGACTGGCTTTGTCTGAAAGGGCCAGAGAGCAAATGTTTTGGTGCTGTGGGCCGTCTTTGCCGCACACAGCCACACCAGTCAGCCATTGTAGGGTGGAAGCAGCCACGGGCAACATGTAGCCGAGTCGACGAGACCGCCCTGATCACAGTCGTGGGCGTTGCGTGCTGGCCCCTGGCCTTGGGCGTTATCTGTGTTTGTGGGTGCCTCTGTTACAGCTCCAGGGAAACTGAGGTGTGGTGCCCAGGAAGTGTAGCAGGGCCAGAGGCTGAGTGGTCCCTGTGTCCCCCAGGACCCTCTGAATGGTGGGAAGGTATGCCCTGCTGGCCCCCAGGTTTGAGACAGTTTGCTGTGGTGGTTGCATTTGCAGAGTGGTGGTGGCTTATAAGAATGCCCCAGTCACTCTTGTCCCTGTAGTGCAGGTGCCCAGTCCCCAGCCTGGCCGTCTGCCCCTGCCCCACCAGGTACTATCTCCATGGGAGGCTCTGCCACCCCAGCCCCGTGGATTCTGAATGTCACTGAGTGTCCAGCACAGAGGGCCTGGCCCAGTCAGTGCCATGCTCTGGTGGTGGCGAGAAGGCAGTGGCCACAGACCCAGGAGCCCCCAGGCCTCCCAACACCTGAGTGTCCTGTGCCAAGGGCTGTAAGACAGAGGACAGGTGCGGGGGGCCCAGCTTTTCCTTGTCTGTTCCCCAGAACCGCAGGTGTGGGAAGCTACTGGGGGGTCTGCTGCCGCCTGGCTGTGTAGGAGGAGGAGGGTCTGGCCAAGCATCTTGGTGGCCAGGCTGTTGGGCCACACGGGGGCTTCTGGATTGGGAGGAAGAGGGTCAGGCTGCTGGGCTCGCTGGGCCAGAGCGCCCAGGCCTTGGGACGCGGCATTGCTTGTGACACAGGTGACATGGTGGCAGGAGGCTGGCTCCCATCTCCCTTAACTCTTAGTAGGCCCCCACACCTCAGGTTGGCAGGCCACCCAGACACCGAATGGCAGCTTGGTAACGGTCTACAGGAGGCTGCTCGCCGCTCTCGCCCACTCTCCCTTGTTGCTTGCTCTTTTCCTGTCCCTGCTTTTCCCTCCCTGCAGCCTGCTCCTGCTCTCCTCCTGTTTCTCTCTGGCCCTTTCTCTGCCTCTCTCTACCTCTCCCTGTCTCCTGTGTCTGTCCTGCCCTTCTCAAGTGTGGTGATTGATTATTCTTGTTTGCCGTGGTGGTTGACTATTCACGTCTGCCGTGGGTACTGGATGGATGGATGGCAGCATTTGTGCCATCTCTGCTCTGGGCTGGGACTGTTTCACAGACTGGGAAGCAGAACCTGGGCCCTGGCTCAGGGCTCCCTGCTCTGCCAGGCTCTGGGGTGAGGCTCTGGCCACATCAATAGGGGGATGGGGAGGGGGCCTCAGGACTAAGTCGGGACTGGGGCTAATGGCAAGCACCCATGTATCCTCCATCCTGGCCTTCAGCCATTTAGCAGTTGCTCATTGAGCTCTATGCTGGACACTGGGCATTGCAGCCACATTAGGCCCAGTCCCGCCCTGGGGGAGTCTCCAGCCTAGATGAGGAGACAGCAATGAATAGAGAAAGGAGTGACTAATGGTGGAATTGCAAGATGATGGTGAACAGCACGGCTCCCTGCGAAGGGTGAGCTGGAAGGTGGTGTGGGGGTGACACTGATGCCCAGCCCGGGGACGTGGGTGCCCTTCACCACAGCCGTGCCAGCACTGATACCACCTCTTGGGAACCCCCCCTGCCCAGCCTTGCCCCTTGGCAGCAAGTGGCCTTTGCTGCTGAGCACAGCCACACTTCTGTGATGGCCATCCCGGTGCCAGGGTTGCTTGGGGTTTTGAAGTGTTTCTCAGCCATTGGTGTGGTCTTGGCACATGAAACCATGATTTCCTCCCCTGTCTGTCTGCCTGCTGCAGGTTTTTTTCAGCCTTTGAATTTTTGTTTACGATGGTTTTCATGTTCAGAAATCTTTCATGTTTTGTGGTGAAATCTGTTGAATTTTTTGTCTTTTAGGTATTCCCTTGTTCTATGCACCGTTCTCCGTAGCTTGTAGCCAGGTAAATGCACATCGATCTTTTCCTGTAGGTATTTCTAGTGAGGGTTTACACTCCAGATTTCATCCATCTAGAATTTATTTTGACATAAATGTAAGGTGAGGATTTATCTTTGTTTATACAGTTGTATCTGAACCGGTTTTTTTTTTTTTTTTTTTTTTGGTGAGGAAGATTGTTGCGGAGCTAACATGTGTGCCAGTCTTCCTCCATCTTATATGTGGGACGCCGCGACAGTGTGGCTTGATGAGTGGGTGCATTGGTCCATGCCTGGGATCTGAATCTGCGAACCCCAGGCCACCAAAGCGGAGCACGCGCTCTTAACCACTACGCCACAGGGCCAGCCCCTCTGCACTATTTCTTGAGGAATACTTTCTGTCACCAGAAGTTGGAAATGTTGCCCTATGTGTCCTCGGGTTTGTGGGGCTCATGGCAGGCGCCTGGCCCTCAGCCGGCACACACTGCCCCCTTAGAAAGATCAGATTGGAGCGTCCCCTTGATCAGCCTTTGTTCTCAAGAGTCGCGCTCGCTCTGCGGGTGTGTGTTGGATCCCCTCTGTGGGGCCCTCCTCCTGAGGACGTCTGTGGACTTACCTGAGGTTCACACTGTTTGGAGTGGCCCTCCTGGCGTGGGTTAGTGGCGTGTGCAGGCCCCTGCACGTCCTGCTCTGGTCTCCCTGTGACTTGGGACTCTCGCAGCCCCGCTGAGCACCCTTGATTACTGAGAGCAGGTCTCTGCTGTGGTGGGGCCTCCTCAGAAGCCCCCTAGGTGGCCCGGGCCCCTTTGCAGGCATCGGGCCTTTGAGTAACTTGTGTGGCCTGTGGCTGGAGACAGCTACTGAGCCACTGTGCAGGGAGGGTGTGGGTCTCTTGATGTTAGCGTTGGTGGGCTTTCACACGTGCATGTCCCTTGTCCAGGCGGCTCTGTCATGCTGTGAGGGATGAACTAGCCTCTTCCTCATGACCCCAGGTGGAGGCACCACAGGCCGGGTACTCCCACATCTGGTTTGTATCTCATCCTCTGGGACTGGGAGGTGAGTCTTGGTTGCCAATCTGTCTGCCACGCAACGATCTTGTCAGATGGCTGGAGAGCCTGGTGCAGGCCGGCCGGCCGGCCACCATCTTGCCTGGGGGCTGCTGTCAGCCAGACGTCCGGAGGCCTCTGTGATTGGACTTGTGGGTCCTTCCCCAGGTGGACTCAATGTCAGAAGCAGGAGCCAAGACCTCAGCCCCCAGGGAAGCCCCAAGCACCTTCTGACCCCTGGTGCCTGTGCCTCTCAGGTCGGGCAGGAGGGAGACTCTCCCCGGCAGGACTTGGGTTCAGAGCCTGGCTCTGCTCGCCCCACAGGCCACATGCAGGGCTCAGCACTGGTGGTGCTCTGTGCTGGCCGCCGCAGATACAACGTGAGTGCTGCGCCAGCTTCTGGCTGTGCCATCCCTTACTTGGGGTGATTCGCGGCTGGTGGCGTGGCCGGTGCAGTGGGGCCAGCCTGGTGAGGCCTACATCGCCCAGCCACCAGGCAAGAGGGTGCCGCGCCAGCCGTGCCCTGTCCGCAGGTCCTCCAGGGCCGTCTCTGCAGGCCCACAGGGGCTGTTTTGGTGTGCTGACCCCTGACCCCGACCCCGGCCCCCAGCCTCATCACCCCTCCCAGAGCATCACGCCCTCATGCCTCGTGTGGCCACCTTGGGGCCTCTCGCTGTCACTCGGCCATAGTCAGCTTTGGGCTGTTCCCTGGGCTTGTCCTGTTTTGTTCCGCTGCCTGGACTGTCCTCCGGGGAGCTGCCTGTGGAGCCCCCTAGACCGTGAGGCTGCCGAGGGGCCTCCCTTCCCCCAGGCCCTGGGCATCCCCTGTCCCAGCGTGACCCTCAACCCTGGGAGTTAGGTCTTGTGCGGCAGGGACGACCCCCCTGCAGCTCTGATTTGGGGAGTCTGAGGCCCCGGCTCATCTCGCCCACGGGAAAGGCTGCCCAGTGTTGGGGTGGGGAGAGGGAGGCACCCACCCCCACGGTGCATCTTGCCAGGTTAACGTTTGCAGTCCATGAGTTTGGTATTTCAAATATGCCTTTAGTTAAACTTTTTCTTTTCAAAATATTTTCACTCTGTGAAATCCTAATCAGGCCATTCACTCGTCTGAATGTATTTGCTGCTCTCTGCGTTTTGCAAGATAATGAGGCTGTGGAGATGGCTACCAGCCCGGTCGTTGTCCTCCCCGGGGCTTTTGCTCTGTGCCCTGGAGGGAGATGCCAGTGCCCCCATGGCCCTTCCTGGCCCATGGGATCTGGACCACAGTGCCTGGGAGGGCACTGAGTGTACAGATGGGGAAACTGAGGCCCGGACCGCTGAGGAATCTTGAATGGCATAGGTGGAGGGGTCTCAGCCCCAGGCAAGGCCCACTGTTCACAAAGCAGCATCTCCCTTCATGGAGGAGCCACCTCCCGTACCCCCAGACCCCTCACGCCAGGCTCGGGTCAAGGCCATGGCCTGGTGATGCTGCAGAGGTGCCTTCTGGATCTGGCAGGGGCAGGCTCCCCTGGGAGTGCCCAGGGGCTGCGAGTGAGGGAGAGGCCACGAGACCAACCCACAGACATCCGGTGACCATAGCACTGAGTCCCCTGTTTTGCCTTTAAAAAAAAAATTATAAAGCAATATGTGCTTGTTTATAGAAAATGTAGAAAATACAAAAAAGAGGGAAAAAGAAATCATGCCTGTCATCCGCATAGCTCGGCACCGCGTGTCCTTGCGTGGGCTCCTAGGGAGCTGCTTTCTGTGTGTGTTGGAGTGTGTGGGTTAGGATCCCTCCCCCTCCCTCACCTCGGCACCATCTCCCGTGTGGGTGTCCAGATGGTTCACCAACACGACCCCCTCCCGCCTATGTCCACTGTGTCCCTGCCTCTCCTCTCCTCTGACACACCTGGCCCTTCCCCTCGGGGCTCTGCACTTTCCGGACGCACTCACGCATGGTCCCCTCTGTTCCTGGGGCCTGTATCCCGCCGCAGCCAGGAGCTTGGGAAACACCTCCACCCATGGACATTCAGACTGTTTGCAGCTCCTCTCCCCAGTCGGGGCTGCTGTAGTAAACATCTCGTGCCCAGAGCACTTTTTCTGTGTTGAAACAACTTGGGCTTGGCCTGGAGGTCCAGGCAGGGCCGGGGGGTTTGCTGGGGGCAGAGCCTGGAGGAGGGTTATCAGACTTAAGCCAAACCTGGGAGAGTGGCCCAAGGGGGTGCCCAAAACAGCCCCTCTCCCGAGAGATGGCCAGCCCACCATCTTTAGACAGCCCATTCCGGGGACCTGCACAGGAGACAGACTCCCACTGGGCAGGTGGCCAGTCCAGGGAGCCACACCTCCGGGGAGGGCCCACCTGTCCCCGTTCACTCATCTGTAGAAGGGGAGCCCAGGTGCCCCAGCTGGCATGTGCGAGGTGACACCTGTCCTTGTGGCACTGTGCACTGCAGGTGCCCTGTCCTCAGCCCCCACCCACCCTGATCCCCGTGGGGGCTGGAGGCCTGGAGTCCTGGTGGGGCAAGCACTCCCACAGATGATCACCTCCGAGGTCAGTCAGGACCCCCAGGGAGGGTGCACTGATGGCTCTGGGAGTAAGAGCGAGGCTCCTCTGCACCCAGCTGGAGGCCCAGGGCTTAAGGCACCTCAGCACCCACCCCCTGCCCTGTTCAGAGGCTCTGCTGAGGGTGTTGGCCCTTTGGAGCATGCCATGGGCCACCCGGTCTGCCCACCATGGGTGAAGGTGGGGCCCTGAGGACCCTGTCCAGAAGGCCTGACAGGGCAAGGGGAAAGCAAGGGTCGGGAGGGGAGGGGCAGGATGTAGGAGTGTAGGAGACAGGGAGGGGAGGGAGACCAACAAGTGGTTGGAGGCCTGAGAGCCCCAGCCCAGGCCCAGGGATAGGAGTGAGGAGGATGCTGAGACAATGTGTTCTAAGCTCCCTGGCCACATGCCCAGCCTTCTGAGGAGAACTGGAGTTGGGGAGGGGGCTTTCCTGGACACACTGGGAGAGGGAGGCCGTGGGCCCTGGGATTCCCAGACACTCCAGTCGATGGGCACAGACTACCAGCCTCACCTGTCGTCTCCTGCCCAGGATGGGGAGTGGGCTCATTGCCACCTAGGAGGACAGGTGACCTGTCTAGGGCCCCGGAAGAGGCAGGGCCATGGCCAGGACCCCACCTGGTTCACCTCCTCCCAGCTGGGGCTTCCCTGCTCCTTTGCCCACCACAGCCCCAGACCCAGCTGGGGCCAGGGAGTTGGGTGGGACCAAGACCATCTTCCCTCTTGGGCCTCCTGGCTGGGGGACAGGGAATTATGATGGGGAAACTGGGGCTCAGCAGGCAGAGCCAAGCCCTGCTCCCAGGCCCCAGGCAAGCACAGCTTCCCTTTCCAGTCTTCTTGGCGACAGGTCTCAGATGTTTGCCCGTCTGCAGGGAGCTGTTTGTGACGAGACCAATTCTGACACCTATTCAGTGATACACCTATTTGTATTTGAAGAAATAATTCCAGACTTGACTTCCCAAACCTTCGAAACAGGGGCATTGGGTAATTTGTAAGTAAGCCTGTATGCTTGCAGACTTTTGTCTTTACAGAGCCAGGACTTCCAGAGGTTCAGTGCTGTAAGAGGTGGGGCGGGCAATGCCCCAGGGTGTGTGCAGGGAAGGAGGCCATGTGTGACCACGACAGCAGCAGACTTGTGCCTTGAGGGAACCCTGGGCCAGCATGCAGGCTGGGACATCCCCTTCCTCCTGGTGACTCTGTTCCCTGCCGTGACCGCACTTGTCCTGCTCTGCTCACTCAGAGCCCCACCCCCCACAACTGATGGGCCCGAGGAATGACCCTCAGGCCGGAAGCCAAGTCTGACTGAGGACAGCAGCCTTGGGCAGAGGAAGGGGGCTGGGTAGGAGTAGAGGAGTGTCTGCCATCCCCTCCACCAAAGCCGAGTGGGGGCTGCTTCAGCTGGGGCCAGGGGAGCTCCCGAGCTTGGCCTAGCTCTCTCGCCCACTCCTTCAGCAAACATTTATCTGGCTTCTCCCCCCAAAACCCCTCTCCCCATGAGATCCCCCATCACCTTCAGGTTAAAAACCGTACCTGGTCCCTGTGACTCCCCAGCCTCGCTCCTTGCCACACCCACCTCCTGACTCAGCAGGCTGTGGCTGGGTGAGGGTCTTTGTCGACCTACCTGCTGTGTCATTCTAGACACAGAGGTGCCCTCAGTAAGGCAGCATCCTCCTGAGCCTTCGGGAGCCCTGAGACAGTCCCCCTGACATTTCTCCAGTTTCTTGTAAGTGTTGGCCTCAGTGTAGGGCACATGCTGTGATTCCTCAGGGTGGCCTGGGCACTGTTCTCCATCTGCTCATCGTTGCCTCCTTCACGCAGCAGAAATGAATTGAGCACCTGCTACATGCCAGGTACTGTGCTGACTGCCCCTCAGCTCTGGCCTGTCATCCAGCAGAGGCCACGGTGGTCCCTGTCCTCGTCCACCACCACCTTTGGTTCCATATGAGGCAGCAGGGGAAGGTTTAGATTTGTTGTCTTTTTTTTGTGTGTGTGAGGAAGATCAGCCCTGAGCTTAACATCCGATGCCAATCCTCCTCTTTTTGCTGAGGAAGATTGGCCCTGGGCTAACATCTGTGCCCATCTTCCTCTACTTTGTATGTGGGACGCTGCCACAGCATGACTTGGCAAGTGGTGCATCGGTCTGCCCCGGGGATCCGAACCTGCGAACCCCGGGCCACTGAAGCGGAGCATGCTGACTTAACCGCTATGCCACTGGGCTGGCCCCAGATTTGTTGTGTCTGCTTTGTCCATGCAGAGGCCTAAGAGCTGGTGGAGGCACAGCAGTGAACTTCACAGTATGACCTTAGGTTCATAGGTCAATTTTCTTTATCTTCCTTTAGTCTTGTCCTCTCTGAACCATATCTATTAGAAATTTCTGTTTCTGGCACTTGAAAGGTAGTCAATGAGAGATGCATTGGTCATTTAAGTGGGAGTCTTGGTTTGTGGACTTAGATGCTTATGTGCTCACTTATTTTAGGTTTGTTCTAGTTTATTTATATTCATTTTTTATTGTTTGATAATCAGAGTATTGAGGGCTATGAATTTATCTCTGAGAACAGATTTGGCTATAACCCATATATTTTTTTCCACCTTTATTGAGATATAATTGACATATAGCATTGTGTAAGTTTAAGGTGTGCAGTGTGATGATTTGAGACATGTATATATTGCAAAATGTTTACAAGAATAACATCCTTCACCTCACATAATTATCAGTTTTGTTGTTACAGTGACAACTTAAAGTTCTACTCTGTAGCAACTTTCAAGTATGCAACATGATATTAACTGTAATCGCCATGCTGTATATTACGTCCCTGGAAATTAGTCGTCTTATAACTGAAAGTTTGTACGCTTTGACCACCATCTCCCCATTTTCCCCACCCCTCAGCCTCTGCAACTGCCATTCTATAACTCATACATTTTTATGTGATTATATTTTTTCACTGTTTCTGAATAGTCAAGTCTGTATGCTTAAATTTTTATCTTTGATCTATTACTTATTTAAAAGAATGTTTTGCAATTTCTAAGTTATTACACAGAAGTGGCTCTTTTTTTTTTTAATGGCTTTTTTTTTTCTTTTAGTGAGGAAGATTGGCCCTGAGCTAACATCCATTGCCAATCTTCCTCCTCTTGCTTGAGGTGTGCGAACTTAACCACTACACCACCAGGCAGGCCCACAGAAGTGGCTCTTTTTAAAATTTGTTTTTAATAAAATTACAATACATATAAAATTTATGATCTTAATCATAAGCGTACAGTTCACTGCCATTAAGTTTATTCACATTGTTGTGCAACGAATCTCTAGAACTTTTTCATCTTGCAAAATTGGAACTCTATACCCATTAAAGAACAATACCCATATTCATAGAATATTCATATTCATATTCATAGAATATCTCTTCAAGACTATACTTGAAGTTCTTTTGGATATATTTCCAGAAGTGGAATTACTGGATCATAGGGTAATTCTATGCTTAATTTTTTTATTTTTTTTTTGGCGAGGAAGATTGGCCCTGAACTAATAGCTGTGCTAGTCTTCCCCTATTTTGCATGTGGGATGCTGCCACAGCATGGCTTGATGAGTGGCTTAGGTCTGCACCTGGGATCCGAACCTGCGAACCTGGGTCGCTGATGTGGAATGCACTGAACTTAACTATTACGCCACTGGGCCGGCCCTTATGCTTAATTTTTTGAGGAGCTGCCGTATTGATTTCCATAATGGCTATGCTGTTTTACATCCCACCAACAGTCCACAAGGTGCACAATTTCTCCTCTTTCTTGTTAACACTCGCTATTTTGTGTTTTTAGGAGTAGCCGTCTAATGGGTGTAAGGTGTCCTTTCATTGTGCTTTTGATTTACATTTCCCTAGTGGTTAGTAATGTTGAGCATCTTTTCATATACTTGTTGGCCATTTGTATATCTTCTTTGGAGAAATCTCTATTCACATTCTTTTCCCATTTTTTAATTGGGTTATTTGGGTTTTTGTTGTTGAGTTATAGGAGTTCTTTATATTTTCTGGCTATTAATCCCTTATCAGATATATGATTTGCAAATATTTTTTCCCATTTCTTAGGTTGCCTTCTCACTCTGTTGATGATGTCATTTGATGAACATAAGTTTTAAATTTTGATATAGTTCAATTTATCTGTTTTTACTTTTATTGCCCAGGCTTTTGATGTCATAGCCAAGAAATCATTGCCAAATCCAACATCATAAAGCTTTTCCCCTATGTTTTCTTCTAAGAGCTTTATAGTTTTAGGTCTTATGTTTAGGTCTTTGATGCATTTTGAGTTAATTTTTGTATATGGTGTAAGGTAAGGGTACAACTTCAGTCTTTTGCATGTGGATATCCAGTTTTCTCAGCGCTATTTTTTGAAAAGATTGTTCTTTCCTCCATTGAATTGTCTTGACACTCTTGTAAAAAATCAATTGACCATATATGTGAGGATTTATTTCTGTTCTATTCCATTGGTCTATAAGTTAGTCTTCATGCCGTGACCACATTCTTTTGATTACTGTAGCTTTGTGGTAACTTTTGAAATCAGGAAGTGTGAGTCCTCCAACTTTGCTCTTCTTTTTCAAGATTGTTTTGGCTATTCAGGGCCCATTGAGGTTCCATACGAATTTTAGCATGGATTTTCCTATTTCTGTAAAAAATGCCATTGGGATTTTGATAGGGATTACATTAAATTTGTAGATTGCTTTGGGTAGTGTTGACATCTTAACAATATCAAGTCTTCCAATCCATGAGCAAGGGATGTCTTTCCATTTTTTTAGGTCTTCTTTAGTTTCTTGCAGCAAGATTTTGTAGTTTTCAGTGTACAAGCCTTTTTTCTCCTTAGTTGTTTATCCCTAGGTATTTTATTCTTTTTTTACTATTGTAAATGAAATCATTTTCTTAATTTCCTTTTTGGATTGTCCATTGTTAGTGCATAGAAGTGCAACTGGTTTCTGTGTATTGATTTTGTACCCTGCAACTTTCCTTAACTTGTTTATTAGTTCTGAGTTTTTTGTGGAATCTTTAGGATTTTCTACGTATAAGATCATGTTATCTGCAAACAGAGATAATTTTTCTTCCTCCTTTCCAATTTGGATACCTTTTATTTCCTTTTCTGGCATAATTGCTCTGACTGGGACTTCTAGTACTGTTTGAGTAGAAGTGGCAAAAGTGGGCATCCTTGTCTTATTCCTGGTCTTAGAGGAAAAGCTTTCAGTCTTTCAGCATTGAGTGTGATGTTAGTTGTGGTGTATGTATAATATGATATGTAGCATGTGTGGTACGATGTAGCTTTCCATATATGGCCTTTACTACATTGAGGACGTTCCCTTCTATTCCTCGTTTGTTTTGTGTTTTTATCGTGAAGGAGTGTTGAATTTTGTCAGATGCTTTTTACACATCAGTGGAAATGATCATTTTTTTCCCTGTCATTCTGTTAACATGGTGTGTATTGTGTTGATTGATTTTCGTATGTTGAGCCATCCTTGCATTCAAGAGTAAATCCCACTTGGTCGTGGTTTATAATCCTTTTAATATGCTGCTGAATTGAGTTTGCTGGTTGTTTTGGTGAGGATTTTTATGTCAATGTTCATAAGGGGTCTTGATCCATAGTGTTCTTTTTTGGCTTTGGTATCAGGGTAATGTTGGCCTTATAGAATGAGTTAGGAAGTATTCCCTTCTCTTCAGTTTTTGTTAACAGCTTGAGGAAGATTGATGTTAATTCCTCTTTGAATGTTTGGTAGAATTCACCAGTGAAACTGTCTCGTCCTGGCCTTTCTTTATTGAGAGGTTTTTGAGTACTGATTCAATCTCCTTACTAGTTACAGGTCTGCTCACATTTACTCTTCCTTCATAAGTCCATTTTGGTAGATTGTGTGTTTTTAGGAATTCGTCCATTTCATCTAGGTTATCCAATTTGCTGGTGTATAATTGTTCATAGTATTCTCTTATTATCTTTTTATTTTAAAGTATTATACAAGGGGAAAAAAAGGAAACAAATATACAAGGGAAAGGCATACTAAACACAATTGAGTGGCTTTTTTTTTTTTTACATTTTTCAAGCTTATTTTTAAGCAACTGAATTTTAAACTTAAGGTAGCTAAAAGTATTCCTTTGTTTTTCTTCTTTTTTTTTTCAGCGTTATTTAGATATGATTGACATAAAACATTGTAAGATATTTGAAGGGTACATCATGGTGATTTGATACACATATACGTGGTGAAAAGATTCCTACCATCTAGTTAATTATCACATCCGTCACCTCACATATTTGTTTATTTATCTGTGTGTGTGTGTTTGTTTGGGCTGGTCGTTTGGGCTGCTTGGCCTTTGTCTTGTGTTTTGTGGACCCACACCCACTTCCTTGCAGTCGTCAGGCCAAGGCCTGCAGCTTTCTTGAGACAGTATGAACACCCCCCTGCAGCTGGCCCAGGACTTCTGGGACGGCTGGAGCCGGCCTGAGGCAAGCAGAGCATCAGCGCCCTGCTGGAAATAGAGCTGGCCCTCTCGGCAGCCCCGGTTCCCTGAGGGGCCTTGCCTGGACCCTCTGCTTGCGGTGTGGTACCGTGGTTTAAATTCCTGCAGCACAAGCAGGGGTGGCTTGGGTTAGCCAGGCCTCGCGACTCTGCTGTTGTTCCCTTCCTTCTGTTCTTAAAGCAGCGTCAGGGCTCAGGCTGAGCCGTGTGCTGCCTCCCAGGCAGAGAGCGACCACGTGAACGGCAAATGATGACTCTGAAAATCCAGAAACTTCACCATCATGTCTCCTCAAGGGATTTCAGAGCTAGGTTAACCTTTTTAAAGAGCTCGAGTTAAGGAGGTGAGGCATTTTGTTTATTTTAACAAAGCTGTCAGCTATTTCTTACCTTAAAAGAGTGTCAATAGTGTGAGAGATGATGAGTGGGCACAGAGTGCTGCGGCTGGCATCGGCGTGGACAGTGCGGTGGAGAGTGTGACCTGTCCTCAGGGCGGCAGGGACGTCTGCACAGCGGTGGGCCGGGCTGGCGGGCTGCGGAGCGGACACCGCACAGTTAGGAGACGGGGGACCACCTGCCTCAAGAGAGCAGATCGTACAATGCCTGGAAGAGACCTGGCCTCGGTTTCCTCAGCTTGTTTTCTGGACGGAAGGCTCAGATTCGGACCCGGACACTGGCAACCTCACTACAGGCCTTCTCTGTGAGCCCCGGGTCTGCTTGTTCTCCCCAGGGACTTCCTGTTAGGTGAAAGCTTGGCCCAGGATCCATTTTGCATGTCTCCTGCCTTCCCTCTTCTATCAGCTCTGTCCTTTTCTGCTGGTCTGGAAGGACGGCCCTGAGTGGGCTTTCTGATGCCTCGCTGTCTGATGTGCTCCAGCGGCTTGTCTGCTGTTTGCTGCCTCTACCGTCTTCTCCTTGGAATCTCCACAGGATCCCCATCATTTGTGATGCCTCTTTTTCCTTGTGATCTGTTCCAAGTTCATTAGTTCCTGTCTTTAACCTTTTGAGGACACATATCAGCCATTCCCTAATATTTGTGCTAATAAATGCACAAATATTAAAACTAAAACGTAATTCAGTGGAAGGCAGCTCTCCCAGGTCCTCTGAGGGGGCGCTGGAGTGCTGCTGGGGTGAGGGGGGTGGTCTGTACATGCTGGGTGCTTCTGTTTGGGGTCCGTGGCCCTGCCACCCAGGCCTGTCACAGAGACACCTCAGTGTGGATCAGAGGCTGTAGCCACTTGCAGACTGTGATGTCAGGGATAGGCCTGACCTCTTGGTGGGGGACAACCTGGCCTGGTGTTCAGGCCAGGATGGGGTCTGCCCAGGACGCTGACCCTCACCAGGAGCCATGATGGCTGAGGAGTCATAGTCCTACCTTTCCCCAACCAAATGACCTGTCAGGACTTTCCAGCCACCCAACATCCATTTCCAGTGGGGCAAGTGATGCAGGGGTATCTGGTGAGCTCAGCAGCCGCCACACAGTGTGGATGGGCGTGTGCGTGTGTGTGCCTGTGGGTGTATCTCTGGCTCCCTGTGGGCAGGTGTTTGTATGCATGTGTGTGCATGATTGTGTGGGTGGCTGCACACGTGTACCTGCAGGTGGGTTTTAGGAGGTCCCCAGACTGTCAGCATGCCTTCTGCTGGGTCCCCGCCTCCTTGTGGCAGGGGCCGGACACAGACTTTCCCAGCAGGCTCTCGTGGTGTGTATGTGGGGGTGGGGGGAGCCCGATGGGGGGGACACCGCAGGGCCTAAAGTCTGCCCTGGGTGGAGGTGGGATGGAGCCCCCTGTGCGTTCCCACTGGGTCATTTGCATATAAAAGGTGGGACTTTGCTGAAGGTTAGTGGTGTCTGGACCTGTTGCCATGGGCACTCCGGAGCTTCAGGAACAGCAGCTGGCTCCCAGGCAGGGAAGGGGGGTTGGGAGCAGCAAGGCTGGCATCCAGCTCAGCTTCTGGGAGGGAAGGGGTATCCATGGGCACCCCGGGAGGATCCAGAGCTTGCCAGAGACCACGTGGGACCCTGGGCAAGGGCAGACTGGAGGGGACCTGGCTCTTGGATGCAGAGGGCCAGGAGTGGGGCTGGAAGAGTCTGGAACCTCCCTCCTCAGGGCACACCCTGTTCTCTCACACATACCCACCTCTGATCCATCCAGAGCTGGGTGGCCACAGCCATTGCAGCAGCCTCGCCATGGCACCCTGCTGCTGCCCATGGCAGCTGGGTGCTCTTCCTGACACCTGTGCTGCTCGTTGGCCCTGTCCCCCCACTGGGCTGTGGGCATCGCGCAGGCAGGGCCCGGTAGAGTCTCCCTGCTTGGGTCCCCAGTGTTGTTCCCTGATGAGGGAATGAATTACCAATTTCCCCACACATCTCACTCTTCCCAGAGAACTTCGGGGATCCAGCTGAGCCCCAGGCCCATCTCCCCGGTTGGCAAGGCCCCACGCGGGGCTATGTTGGAACCCCCCGCCGGCCCGTGGCCCTGCTGACCCTCCCTCCCAGGGTTGTGGGGAGGATTGACGGGTGTTGCTGATGATGGTCCCAGGATGTGCCTGATGCCTGCGAGTGTCAGCGGCTAGCAGGAATGCCCACAGGAAAGCAGGCGGGAGGGTGAGGTGGGGGCCTTCATGGGGGTGCATGGGGCGCTTGCTGACTCAGAGGGACATTGCTGGGTCAGGGTCGCCCCTCGGCCCCTCCCTGGGACCTGTGTGGATCTGTCTACAAAGGGACAAATCCCTCACGGGCCAGCACTGCCTCATGCTGCAGCCTGGGGGATGTGACCCCCTACCCCAGGGGCTTAGTTAGCAAAGCTGCAGTAGGTCAGGCTGAGGTCACTTGGGGAGGGCCACGCAGGCAGAGTGCCCAGCATGAGGGGGCACTGCCAGGTGCCCAGTAGCAGCAGTCAGGGTATCAGGGACCCGTGGACTAGGGTGGGGAGGGACTCTAGGCTGGGGCCACCTCCAGGGCTGGGGGCCTGCTGGGGTGAGCCTCCTTGCCTGTGGGGCTGGGGCACAGACAGGGCAGCCATGCTGGGTGGGGGGCACTCTGCTCTGGGTCCTGTCACCATACCCTGGACGGACACTGTCCTCAGGGTCCCATCTCCCCAACCTTGGAGCAAGCCGGGCCACTTTGCCCTTTTCCAGGCCTGTCCTGAGATTGTGGCTGCAGCGAGGCTGCCCCGGGCCACTCAGCTGGGCCCGCCACGTCCTGCCGAGGGCAGGCGGATGAAGACAGGGCCCCTACAGCAGGGGAGCCAGGCCAGAGAAGTGAGGGACAGTGAGCTGGGACGTGCACGGCCCCGTAGTGGGCCTGGCGCCAGCCCTCCCGCCATCCAACTCGTCCCCCTGCACCCTCCCCCAAGGACTGTACTGTGTCCGTTCCACTGGGTCTTGAGCTGATTCCCGTCAGGCAGGAGTTCCCGCTGCCAATGGCTTTTTCCACTTCTCCAGGCGGAGCGTGTTCCTTGTCAAAACGATGGGGAAGACAGTGGGAAATCCCCCAATATCCAGCAGAGAGCCGCTGCTCGGGCCGTGGGCTCCTCCCAGGGACCCTTCTGTAGGCAGCTGGGGCAGGGGTGTAGGGGTAGGGATGTGTCCCAGCCCCTAACCATCAGGCTCTCCAGCCCTGGCTTACTTGGCCCTGCAACCCCCGGGGTGAGGGATATAGGCTGGGGGACCCTGTGTTGCCTCCCAGAGGCTTATTGACCACAGGCTTCCAGGGGCTGCACCCCCACTGCCCCTCAAAGGGGCTTTGTACCTCTACAAAGAGGCTCTGTCCCTCCTAGAGAAGCCTGGGTGTTGCCATGGTGACGGGGGGCGGGGTCCACCATGTGTGGGGGAAAGGGCATTCCAGGCAGAGGGCACTGGGGTACACAGGCCGTGGCCCTCGGCCTGGCTAGACAGCTACCCTGTCTGTGTCTCGCTGGGACCATCAGGGCATCTCTCGGATCCTTTGGCCCTTGGTAGGGGCTGGTCTCCCAGGCCCTGGGGCCCGTTGGATCTGTCTGGATTTGGTCCCAGCCTGGCTGTGAGCCCCAGGCTCCTCCTCTGGAATGCCTGGGTCCCTATGCCCACCCCAGAGTGCGGTGGGATGGGGCTAGGCCCTCATAACTGCCCACCATGCTTCTCCTCTCTCCCTGAGATGGAGTGTAGGTTGAGCGGGACTGGGGGTTGGGGCGTTGGGGGAACCACACAGGGCACCTTGCAGGCCCGGTGCTTGGTGGGGGAGGCGATGGAGGCAGCGGGCCAGCCTGCCCCACAGAGTGGAATACCTTGGGGCTCGACACCTCCCTGACCCTCTCAGGCTCCCCTCTCGTGGTCAAGGGTGGAGTGGGTGGGCTACCCATGCAGGCAGAGAGGGCACTGTGACTGCCAGTCCCCAGCCATCCCTGCCTGGAGCTCCATGACTCCCTAACCATAGGGCCTTGAGCCCTTGGGGTGCCCCCGGGTTGGCTGCCACAGGGACTGCGGAGGGGGTGGGTCCTTGCTGCCTGTACCCCACCCTCAGAGCCTGCAGGGCACCGCCGTTGGGCTGTGGCTGTTGCTAGAATCTGGGTCAGGCACAGGAGGGGCAGTGAGGGGGCTGCTCTGAACACCAGCCTGGAGGCCTGCTGTCCATCCCCATCCCATGAGTCCTCACGGAGAGGTGGGTCCCACAGAACCCAGGAGACTTGGAGGGTGCCACAGTTGGCTCAGGTAGCGTGTCTCTCTGACCTGCCCCAGCAGGAATCTCAGGCCGAGACCCTCCGGGGGGCCCTGGCACTGGCTCCCTATGGCTTGAGTTGCTCACCAAGTGGGGCAGCAGCTGGAATGCTCACCTGCCCCCGCCTGCCCACCCGCCAGGGTGAGGCTTGCTTCTGCCATGTCTGGCCTGCAGTCACCTGGCCACTCCTCAGACTCAGCTCTGGGCCCAGGCTTTCAGCTCGCCAGACCCCAGGCTCCCCAGGCCCCCAGAAATGTCCCTGCCTTGACCTGACCCTAAGCCTCCTACATCAGCCCCCCCACAGCCCCCCGGTCCTCCTGGGCCGCCCGCCCAATGGCCCCTGCCCTGGGGCTGACCAGCGCTGCCCTTGGCCCAGGGCGCTCCATTTGCACAGGGCAAGAACCCCTTGGGAAGAACACTCCCGGACTGTTCTCACCCCCAGTCATCCTCCATATGATCTTCGGATCATATGTGCTGCTGGACGTCCACGTGGACAGCCTAGGGGCAGAAGGAGGTCACTGGGGGGCTGTCTCTGTCTGTCCCCCGCCCTCCATGGTATCTGGCCCAGTGCGGCGGGGGCCCTTCTCTGCTGGGGAAATCTGATTTTCAAGCTGAATCCAGTTACGGCTCTCCCAGCTCCCTGAAAATCCCGCTGCAGCTACATCCCTGCAGCGGCTGATGGCACCGCCCAGGCCCCTGGGGAGCTGAGTTCACCAGCCTCCTCGCTCACTTGCCTTCTGGGGCGTCTGCTTTCCTTTCTGACTTACTTTCTGATTGTGGCAGGAGCTCCTGCTCCTCCTCGAACGCTGGCACGTGCAGACCTCTAGGGCCGGGGCCCGGAGCAGCCCGTGGGCTAGCCCTACGCCCCAAGCGCCACTGCCACCTGAGTCACATTTCTTGCCGTCTTTTTTCTGTGTGCACACACGATCATTTCCACGCTCACTGCTTTGCACCTTGTCTCTGTGGCCACGTTACTTGTTTATGGCCTTGACCCAGTGTGAGTTGGGGTTTTGGGTTTTCCTATTGATTTGTAAGAGCACCTGATAGCTGAGGGTACCACTTTACTGCTTGATGTTACGAACGCTTGCTCCCAGCATGTCCATTGCCTTTTGTTGTCTTTATGTCTTTTTCTCTTGCTTTCTATTCCAGAGAATTACAAATGCACAAAAGCGGGGAGACTAGTGTGACGTGTCCCCACGTGCCCCTCGCCGGCTTCCGCCGTGATGAAGTCGCGGTTCAGAAGTAAAGTCATTGCCCAGCTTTTGTCTGAAACGCTCGCTGCCTGTGTTGCTCTAAATGGTGTCACTTAAAAAAAAAAAAAAACGTAATAGCCATATGTGGTGCTTTGTTTTGGCTGTGCAGAGATGTTTCATTCTCACAGAGTCGAGCTGGCCCCTCTTTCCTTGGCAGTTTCTTCCACGCTTTAAGGTTGACAACAGCCTTCTCCTGCCCAGGCACCCCAGACCCCGCACTGACTGTGAGTGACCCTCTGGTCCTGGCTGGCTGGCAGGACGGACGTGGAGTCCGCCCCATGTGAACCCCACACCCCGGGCCTCCTGCTCCAGCCCTGTCCCTGGCCTCGGCACAGTGCCTGTCCTTGTGGGCTCGGCCAGAAGCTATCCCCATGTCTGACCACAGTAGGGGCGACAGGGTAAAGATAGGCCCCATGGGCAGTGCCTGGGGGAGACACTTTCCCCTCCCAGGCCAAGAGTGGGCTTTGGCACCACCAGCCTGGGTTCTGCTCCTGGTGGCACCATTTCCTCCCCGTCTAGGTGGGTGGGGGGCAGAGATGTGGAAGGAGGCTCAGCCAGTGGCCAATCCTCTCCCTCCCCTCATGGGGGGCAGGGGCAGTGGGCAGTGTGCCCTCAGATGGCCATTGAGGGTTCAGGACTGGAGCCCAGGCCCCCCCTGTGGGCCTGACCCTTAAGAATTTCCTCCAATTCCTCAGCCCGGATTGGACTCAGGCCCCGTAATTTGATTTTTTGGAGCTGGCTCTGGCTGGACTCCTGAGGAGGAATGTCTGGGTCAGCAGGAAGGCATCAAATGTGGGTTTAGGTTTCAGGGGAAGGATCAGCACCTCCCCTAGTTACTCTGATGGTGCCTTCGTTTTCCTGATGGAGCCAGTACTGGCAGGGTTGTGCCCACAGCTCCAGGGCTGAGGTTCCCTCCTCCCAATAGTGTTTCAGAACCCCGTTCTTGCCCACCTGCCCACCAGTTCATCCCCCCCAACTGTCCGTTGGCTCATCCCTCCAGCCAGCCTCCCATTCTTCCACCCACCTGTGTACCCATTCACCTGCCCATCCAACAATCCACCCACCCATCCATCTACCCCCATCTTCTCTTACAACTACCTGCTCCCCCTCCTATCCATGCATCTGTTCACTCGTTCATCCATTTCCCCTTCCGTCCAGCCGCCTACCCTTCCATCCCTCCATCCACCCACCAATCCATCCACCTGGGGTCATTCCTGGGGTGCCCAGGCCTGGACAGGCTTTCCCCAGGTCGACCACCTCCACTCCTGCCCTAGGACAGGCAGGGCTGTCTCTGGACGGCATGTTCATCCACCTCTTCTTGCTAAATCAACTCCATGGGCGGCTGGGCAGATGAGCATATGTGGGGAGATGCCACCTCCACCAAGGACTTGCAAAGCCGGTGGTTGGGGTCTGGGTGGGGGTTGTAAGGGATCTGCCTGGCAGGCAGTGCGCGGCCCTTCCCAGGTGGATGGAGGCTGTGATGGCATCGGCCAGAGAGGAGATTGAGGGTCAGCCAAGGTCCTGCAGCATGGCACTTCGCTGCCCGCCCCCAGACCCTCCAGGGCCACAGCAGAAGCGAATCTGGTGTTCACCCCTACCCAGGATTGGGGACCCATCCCAAGGCCCAGCTGGGGAAAATGTCTTTGAAGTCTTGTGGCTGATCTTAAAAATTCATGTACATTTTGCCTTCCATGTCATCACATATTTATTGTTTTAACATAAAAATAGCATTTTGAGTTGCCATCAGGAAAGCTGCTCTCTGGGGTGCTGGCCTAGGTCACCTGCACGGGCACATGCTCCTGTGCGTGGGCCGTGCACCTCAGACCCAGGAAGGCCACCATGTCGGGGGAGTGGGCCCAGGTCTTCCCTGCTTCCTGGATGCCCCCGGCCGGTGGCTGCCCTAAAGGCCACTGAGGTAACAAAGCTGCAGCCTGAGGGCTCGGCACCTCCACGCGCAGGCAGACAGAGGGGTGCACCCTCAGCCTGGGACAGAGGGCATGGGCACCAGACCCGGGGTTTCTGCTTTCTTGTGGGCAGCTGTGGGGTACTCTCTCCTGGGGCTGGCTAGTGTTTGGGGGTGTCTCCTGGGAGACACACAGTTATTTAGCTCCAGCTGAGAGAACTGGGCAATGAGAAAGTCAGTGTGGGGTTTGGCCACCTTCTCGCTGTAGCCTCAGGGTTCTGGCCCCCCCCCCCCGCCAACCCCTAGACGGAGTGAGTGGACCCCCTGTGCAGGGGTGCTCCTTGGACCCCTGGAGGGGCCAGGGCAGGGCAGCTGGAGGCTGGGGCTGCGTGCTCACGGCCGTGGATGCACTGTGCTGTTTGTCCCTTATTCCCTGCTGGCTCCCCTCCACCCCCAGCAGCCACCACCTCTCCTTCTTCCAGCTGTGCTGGTCTCACTGCCCATCCACACGGTCACGCCGACAGTTTTGTGTGAGAGGGGCTGGGAGTGGAGCACAGCCTCTGGCACTTACGCTGGCTGCTTGCTCTCGCTGGGCTTCGGTTTCCCAAGCTGTCACAGTGGGCTGGGCTCTGCAGTGTCCTTTCACCTCGAGGTGCACCCATGCCCCCCAACTGTGTCCCTGGCCTAGCCGGCACCGGTATGGCCAGGCCCAGCACTGACCCTTCCTCTCTAGGGCTCTGTCTTTGCAGGCGGCTCCGCCCAGGCCAGTGAGCAGCAGAGCTGGCCCTGCAGGGGTGCTGCCTGCTGTGCTGTGTCTCAGGCCCAGGCCCTACGTCGTCGGTGCAGGGAGGGGGCCAGCAGAGTCAGCCTCAGTCGGCTGGCATATGTTGGGCCAGGAGGAGGCCCTGAGCAGCACTGGGCAGTGTGGCTGCATGGCGTGCACCCTGTGCGCTGCTGTGTGCCTGGGTCTGAGCTCCACATACTTCTCCTGCTTCTTTTTGCCCATGAAAAACGAACACGCTGGGCAGCCGGGAAGCAGTGTTCAGGAAAGTGCTGCCTTGTCATTGCAGCTGCCAAGCCTTTGCCACTCCCACTTGCTCCCCTGGGGCCTGCAGGGGCAGCACTGGGCCAGGGCCCAGGCAGGCCTGACCCTCCTAGGCCTTGGACACCTAGGCCCCTTCCCTCAGTTTCCATCTGGATCGGGCGTCAGGCACACAAGCCACTTCCAGGCACAGAATCTCAACCAGGCTGTACTCGGTTTTCACTCTGCCATATGCGTAGACACCACCCTCATTCCCAGGCAGTGTGGCTGTGAATGGAGGCCAGACTGCTGGTCTGCAGGCCAGTGTCACCCCTGCAGCTGCCTAGGTGTCCAGGGCACCTGATGGCTGTGGAGCAGCTTCTCACTCTCTGCCCACAGGCACACCAGCTCTGCCACACCAGCTGTGTGGCTATTGATGGGTCCCTCACCCTCCTGGGCCCCAGCGTTCACCTCAGTGAGATGGGCCTGGGCTAGCCCCAT
Organism: Diceros bicornis minor; assembly: GCF_020826845.1. NCBI lineage: Eukaryota > Metazoa > Chordata > Mammalia > Perissodactyla > Rhinocerotidae > Diceros > Diceros bicornis. Next base: position 32,796,437 of record NC_080774.1, on the reverse strand, counting down.
GAGACTGTGGTGAGCGGGCATGTGCTACGGGCAGCAGAGGGCCTGGGGGGTCTGAGAGCTGGTCACATTAGCTCTTCCTGCCCTTCCCTTCCCAGCGGGCTCTGGGACGCCCACGGTCCGTGGTTCTGCTGGGCCTGGCAGGAAGCAGAGGAGCCTGGATCAGAGCCCCACACCCCGCAGGGAGGGAGCCGGCTGCTTCCGGCTGGCCTTGGATCAATGGCTTTTAATTTAGAATTTAATCAGTGCAGCTTCTCTCCGGAGAGCTGGATGCTCCGGTCTGGGAGTGAGTCACGTGATCTGTGAGTGAGGTGGGCAGGGGGCCCGTGCTGGCCTTTCCAGGCCTCTGCCCTGGCCCCACCCTGACCTTGCTCTGCTTTGCCTGCAGCCAGCGGGCATCCTGGTCATGGAAGACTGCAACACACGCTCGGCTGCCAGCATCCTGGCCTCGGTGAAGGAGCAGGAGGCCCGCTTTGAGCGGCTGACTCGGGCGCTGGAGCAGGAGCGACGCCATGTTGCCCTGCAGCTGGAGCGTGCCCAGCAGCCTGATGTGGGCAGTGGTGGCGTGAGCAGTGGGCAGTCCCCGTCGATGGCCTGGCAACAGCTGGTCCTGCAGGTAACAGCCCGGTGATTCAGGAAGGGTGAAAACAGCCAAGTGGCGAAACAGTCAAGGGGCCCTGGTGGACCACAAGCCAGCGTGCAATGGCTTATTGCAAGACCTCCTGGGGCCTCTGGGGAGGGGAGAAAAATGGGATCCTAAGGGGGCTAGAAGTCTCACTTGGATGTGCAGAGCACCACGTGATGAATGGGCAGGACACAGCCCACCCACCCCTCAGAACACCACCCTCCACTCAAGTGAGCCCTCAGGGCCCAGGCAGCTGGGCAGGGTCTGTTCCAGGCAGCTCCACAGCCAGCCTGGTGACACTGAGGGTTTTGCCAGCCCTCGAGTCTCCCTGCCATGGTGTTTTCCTTCGTTGCGTGCATCAGTGAGTCAGCCCCAGGGGAAGGCCCGAGCAAGGCCCCAGACCCTGCCTGCAGCTCAAAGGGTGACCTGGCAGCCTCAGTTTCCCCACTGGCCGTTGCGCTCAGACTGGGCTCAGGCCCCTGCTCAGCCCCGGGAGGTGTGGAGCCCTGTCTGCTCTGTGGCCAGGCCCTGGTGCGTACTCTGGAGTCAGACAGCCTGGCCTCCCCACCCCTTCCCCCTGCTGTGCCCAGTACCTAACCTGCAGACGGGCCGGACAAGCACCTGGCTCACAGGCTGGGGGCAGGAGGAGGAAACGCAGGAGGCCTGGACTTTGCTGTGATCACTGCGGTTCCTGTTATTGACTGAGGCACAGGGCCGGGGACAGGCAGGGCGGAGCTGTCCCAGGAGCTGTGGGAAGCAGTGGACCCCTGGGTGGAAGCTCACCCCACAGGCCTCCCACTGTTGCCCCTCCTCACCACTAGGAGGTGGCCTGGGAGGCTGCAGCCTGCTGAGTCCCCTGGGCTCCTCATAGAGTGACCCTAGAGGGCCCTGCTACCCGGCTCCTCAGTGTACCCAGCTCAGCTCCCCGAGCAGGGGCAGCATCGTTGCCCTCCTAAACCTGGCAGCCAGACCTCCTCCCAACATGTTCCCCAGCACGTGCACACCTCCCTTCTCTGGTCCACTGCGCCCCAGCTCCAGGGAACCAGACAGGCTGTGGACGCGGGCCCAGCACACACATGCTGGCGGCTTGGGGCAGCCTGGGCCCCTGTGGCTGGAGACAAAGGGAGCAAGGTGCTGGTCTCAGCTGACACTGGTCCAGGGGACTAGCCTCGCCTAGCTGGGACATGTGGGGCTCAGAAGCAGTGGCCCATGTCAGGCTGGGGGACCTGGCAAGTGACCACCCCAAGCCTCGGTGTCCTCATCTACCAGTGGCTGATCCACACATGCAGCCCAGCATGGTATACAGTTGGAGCCAAAGCCATGTCTCCAGAGGGCCTAGACCCTCTGGCAGCCTCCACCATTGGGGAGCTGTCTTTCTAAGCCCTCTGGTGTTGAGGTGGGCTACACAGCCAGTCCACAGGAGGCTGGGACTGAGGTGGGGTCGGTCTAGGTGTGAGGCCCACCCCTGCTGTCCCCTGGACCCCAGGCACTCCAAAGGATGAGGCCTGTACCCGCAAACCTGGAGGGGAGCAAAACAGCCTGCTGGGCCACATGGGGACAGTGTCAGTCAGTGACCCCAAGGCTGCCCCTGAGGAAACGGCTCCAGCCTCCAGCCCAGAGGGCATCACTGAGGGTTGATGTCCCCAAAGGAAGATGTTCCCATAGGCTGGAGAAGTCCTCGCCTCCTGAGGGGTAAGGACTGAGGACCTCAGGCCACCACTCTACCCCGCCCGCTGTCCCTCCCCACCCAAGGCCCTCGCAGCCTGCCCTAGGTTTTCTGTCTCTTGGGAGGAGATGGTTTTCTCAGGCTGAGATCTGAGAGAGCGTGTGTTCCCGGGGCTGTGACTGGACTGGCAGGGCTGATGGGGACGCTGGGTGAGGGGGGGCCACATCCAGCTGGCCAGGCCTGGCAGCGTCACTGCCCAGCCTGCTTCCCAGATTCATGTCAGCAGAAGGAGCCTAGTGACTTGCCTGCTGAGCCACAGGGCTGCCTGGAGCTGGTCCTCAGGAGGGAGCCGGGGTCTGCAAAATCCAGGGGCCAGGGGCAAGGCAGGGAGCTGGACCAGGGGGTTGAGAGGCCAGGGGTTACTGCTGCTCTGTCCCCCAGGCTGCTCTAGTCCTGGCTGCCTGCCTTTCCTCCTCCAGCAGGAAGAGTCCCCTCCTCTAGACTCCTGGCTGGAGCAGGGCTGGCCCTCACCCAGGATTTGGGGGGTGGACACTTTTAGGGACCTGCCAGCCTCAGATTAGGCCAAGATGGGTATGTGACTGGGGCGCTAGCAGCTGGGGAAATTGGGGAGAAGACAAACAGCTCAAATGTAAGCATCCAGGCCAGGTTCCCTCAGGGCAGCAGTCCAGTCCTCCTGCTCCTGCCCCAGGTGGCTCCATGGGTAGAAGATGCAGGGGGCAGTGGTCAGAGCAACTTATCCCTGTGCAAGTAGGGAAACTGAGGCTCAGAGGGACATACAGTGGACACCCAGAGTGCTTGAGCATGCTGACTGTATGGCCTGTGTACATGGCATGTTGTGGAAGCAGAGAGTGGCCCCAGAGATGGCTTGGTTTCTGAGTGGGATCTGGGAAGAAACAGGTGGGAGGCAGGAGGCCCAGGCCCGGGCCCTCTCTTCCCCCACCCATTGAACCTCCCTGGGCTGGCCCCCTCTGTTCAGAGGGGGGCTTCCTTGTTTATGATGTGAGAGCTGTTGGCTTGCCTCTGTGGGGTAACGACCCAAGAGGTGGCCCCAGCCACAGCCCAGCCCTTCCCCTGTGTCTGCGTTCACCCCAACAGAGCCAGACTCTCTTCACGGGGGCTGCTGGGGTAGTGCTCCTGACAGGGGAACCCCTGACTAACCAGCTACACTGACGCCCCAGCCACCACTTCCCGGTAGATCACAGGCATGGAGGAGAGGATCTGAGGCCAGCTCTGCCCATGACCTTTCACCCAGGGTCACCCAACAGTTGGGTTCCCCGCTCCGCTGTTTGTTCTCTGACACTCCTCAGAGAGTGGGGGGACTCTGGGCCTCTGTGTCTTGATGGGGAGAACCCAAGACAAAGGGGGTCAGTGCACAGCCATTTGCCAGGTCCCAGTGGAGCTCTGTGGGGACACTTCTTTGGGGGGACTGTGGTGAGGGGTGGGCAGGAGTCTGGGGCTGGATCTGGGAGACCTGAGAGATCTTGCAGTGTAACTACCCACTTCACAAAAGGGAAAACTGAGTCGCAGCCAGGATGAGCAGCTCGTGCCAGTGAGGGTGGCCTTGTGCTCTGTCCATGGCCGCACTGGCTTCTGCTCTGCCAGAACTCAGTTTCCCCAACTCCACAGGGGGAGGGGCGTGTGAACCCCTTTACCGGGGGCAAACCGAGGCCTGGGGAGGAGGCCAAAGTTACTCGGCGGGAAAATGTCACCCCCGCGGGATGGCCGTGGGGAGGGGGGAAGAACCGTGAGCGGCTGCGGGAGACTTAGGGGCGACCGGCCGGCCGGCAGGAGAGCGCCGCCCCGCCCGCCCGGGCGCGGCCCCGCCCGATTGGCTGCTCGCCGTGACCGCCGCCGGATCCGCCCCCGCGGGGAGCGAGTCCGCCGAGCCCGAACCCGAGCGGCCCGGGCGCCGGAGCCGAGCCGCCTCTAGCCGCTGCTGCTGCCCGCGCCGGCCCGCGCCGCCGAGCTCGGCCCGATGCCGGCCGAGCTCAGACAGGTTGGAGGGAACTTGTCCCGGGCGCGGGGGCACCGTCCCGGGGGCTCGGCGGCGGAGGGCGGGGCGCCGGCCTTCCCGAGAGGACCGCTTTTGTTCCGCGGAGCCGCCGTCGGGAGGCGGCTATTGTCTGGGCTCCGGCCGGCGCGTCTGGCCCCGGGGCCAGGCGGCGTGGCGGAGTGAGCGCGCCGCCCTGGGGGGCTGTGCAAGGCGCGGGAGGGGCCGCGGGGTCTCCAGTGCCCCTCCCCGGCGGCCGGGCCCCGGGGCCCCGGGCGGCGCGACCCTGCGCGGGGAGCGGGTGCGGAACCAGGTGGGCTCGCTCCCGGCCCGGCGCCCAGGACAGGTGCTGGAGCCGGGGGTAGGGGGTGACGGCCTTCCCGAGTCCAGCCCACATCCATGAGCCATACTGTGGCTCAAATCCCGCCAGCTCCCCCCGCCCCAGGCTCCTCCATCTCTGGGGCAGTCAGTGGCCAGACCCTGGGGGCCGCAGCAGGGGCACACAGCACGCAGGGGCTCTCTATGCGGGAGGTAGGCCGAGTCTGGAGAGGGCAGCCCCGCTGGGACTCCATTCCCTGGGGGCTCTTCGGCCTCCCCTCCCTTCGCGTTCCGGACGCGGGTCCGACACTGGGGACCTGCGAAGGAGCTTCCGGAGCTTTAATGGAAGCCCTGTCTGCGCGGCAGCCACGTGAAGGGGGCTGGGGGACGCCCTGCCCGCATGGAGAGGTGGGATGGGGTCTCCGAGGAAAACCCCGGGCAGCTGGCCTCCCAGTACTGGGGTTGAGTACTGGGCATGGGGGCAGCCTGCACTCTTTGCTCAGAGGGGGCGGGGTCCAGGAAGGAGCGAGGAGACAGGCCCCTTGTGGTGGGAAGTAGGTCACCCACACCCCAGCCCACCTAGACAGCTGAGTCCCTGCTTGCTGTGTGTCCCTGCTGCGGCCCCCAGGGTCTGGCCACTGACTGCCCCAGAGATGGAGGAGCCGGGAGGGGGGGGCGGGGGGGAGTAGGCTGGCGGGATTTGAGCCACAGTATGGCTCATGGATGTGGGCTGGGCTCAGGGAAGCTGGGGTAGGTGACAGCCAGCCCTCCTTTCCCTCCCCTACAAGCCTGCTCCCCCCAGCCTGCTGGGCCCCTGCACCCCCTTGGCCTCTCTGCCACTCAGCATGGCAGGTGGATTGCTGCTGCTGAGGGATGAGCTCCTGTCTGCCAGGGCTGGGGAGAGGCGGTGGACCCCAAGGGAGAGGGCATCTGTGGTGGCCAAGGGCTTGCTCCCTGGTGGGAGATGCAAGCCGGGCTTGTCCTGGACTCCACGCAGGATGGGCATGCTGGTTGGAGGGCTGTCACTTCTCCACTTCTCCATTCATTTGTCCAGCGTAGCCGTCTTGTGCCCTCTGGGGGCCTGGCCCTCAGGGTTGTGGGAGCCAGGTGTGGATCCCACCTTAATCTGTACCCTGTGTGTGCTGGTGGGGCCATGGGCAGAGTGAGCCACTTGCCTCAGTTTGTTCTTTATGATACAGACCGTGGGTGCTTATCTGCCAAGTGCAGGCGGGGTAGGTAAATCGATGCCTCCAGGACCTCAGTCCAGCCCCCCAGTAAAACTTGGCTTGTTTTCTCTGTCCCCTCCCTCTGCCATTCCCACATGCACTCTGGAGGCTGTTGTGGGCTTTTGCCCAGGTGGCAGCCCCTCTGCATTGTCCCACACCTCACTTTTCTGCTCCCCATGCTCCACGGGTCTGGCCGCAAAGGCGCTACCCAGCCTGTCCCACCGCCTTGACCCCTGGGTCCTTCCCGTTTCTGCACAAAGAAGCTGAGCCCCAGGGGTGTGACGGGGCCCAGGGCCCTCACACCGTGCTCGGTCCTCTGCTTCTGGGGACCCTCTTGAGAGCAGTCGCGGGTGGTTGGGTCCACCTTTCTGGGGTACCGGCCACTCCAGCCCCTGGCGTGGAGTCTTGTGCCAGGCCCATCCCACAAGTTCAAGGAAGCTCAGGGGAAACTCCAGGCCTGGACAGCAGCCCCTTCCTGGGTCAGGCCCGGTGGCTGTGGATCAGCTGGACCATGGATGGGAGTGCTGTGGGACAGATTTGGGCCCTGGAGGTTGGTGATGGGAGGCTGGGCAGTGGTCCCAGCGAGAGGGGCAAGGATGAGGCCAGCTCGGGAAGGGATGACAAGAGACAGCTGACAGGACGTGGCAAGATTTGGGTTGTGGAGGAAGGCTGGGGGTGGTGTTTCAGTCTGATGTCTAGGGTGCAGAGGGAACCTGGGGCTGCAGAGCCATGGATTCCTGAGGGTGCACCAGTCTGGGTAGGTGGACATGGGACATGGGGCCATAGAGCAGGGACTTAAGGCTGGATGAGGATCCATGCACCCTGGTCAGCTGCCTCTGTTGAGCGCCGACTGTGTGCTGGTCGTTAGCCCACGATCCCACGTCCTGGCCCTGAAGGTGTTGCAGAGGCCCGAGCCACGGGTCCACTTTGGGCCTCTCCCTACCCTAGGCCTCAGTTCTGCCATCTGCTGCCTGCTCTGAGACCCCGCAGTGGACCTCTGGGTGGGTGGTTGAGGGAGGGGATGGGGATGTGTGCATGTACGAGGGCCTCTGGCGACAGTGGGTGCTGTTAGGAGAGCACGCAGATTGATGTGCTCGGACCTGTGGGCTGGGCTGGGTGCTCATGCACACGCGTGTACATGTACCTGTCCCTGTGGGAGGGACCAGGTACGTGCATGTGTGTGTCCAGGTCCCTGTCTGCGTCTGTGTGCCCAGGCATGTGTAACGGGGCCGGACCTTCCCATGATCACCAGCTGACTCACGCTCCCGCCCGCCTGCCTGCACGTGTGAAATCATTGCCCATTTTTAGCTCCCTGAGGTCATGTGCCAGCAGGGGCTCTTGGGGCCCCGGGATCCCGCTGCAAGGCTGCCCAGGCTGGGTGTTAGTGGGCGATGCTGCAGGGTTACCAGGCCTTGTTGGGGGCCCCTGGCTCTCCTGGGCCCCCCATCCCCTCATCCCCCCAACTCTGCAATGTCAGACCGTCACCACAGGCTGGAGTGAGAAGAATAAGCTGGGCCTCATAGTGGCATTGAGGTCCAAGATGAGCTTCTCCCTCCTCACTGCCACTGGTTAGCTAGGGAGTAGGGGGCTCTTCTCTGAGAGTTAATATATGCAGATGTATTATTATACTACTATACATTGTAGTCCTAAGGGGCCATGGCCCACCGGCAGTGTCCCCAACACTCCCGGGTCCCCTTAAGTCTGTCTTGCTCCTCCCCTTCCCCCCTCCCCGCACTTGCAGCCCCTGGACCCCAGCAGAGAGAGCTCAGCCCCTGCCACACATTTGCTCCCGCAGTTCCCAAATACAGATGGGGCATCTGAGGCCTTGGCGGCAGTGACAGGCTGTCCCTGAACTTCTTCCTGCTCCAGAACCGTCTCAGCTCCCCAGTGCCCTGAAGTGCAGGCTGCCCTGCATGGCAGCCCACCAGTGTGCCCCCACTCTGGGCCTCAGTTTACTTTTCTTTCCCTGAGAACAGTGTTTCTCCTTCCTGGCCAGGTCCCCAACAGGCATTCCACGCACATCCCAAGACTGAGAAGGTGGTAACCAAGGCCACCTGAGGGGTGAGGTGTGACTGAAAGGCTTTGCAAAATTGCCTTCCCTGTGGGTGCCTGAGGTTCCCAATTAGGAGACTGTGAGGTCCAGGTGAATGCCGCCCCTCTGTCAGGCGTCTTTCCCTTTTCATAAAATCACGAGTTGTCCTCTGAGGCCCTGCTTCTGGGAGAGGGGGTTGCATTCTGTGGCCTCTTTCTTCCTGTGTCACCAGAGCCCAAGGGATGCTCCTGTCCTAACATGTTGGTGCAGGCCTCTTCCTGGACCCCTGAAGAGGCTGCAGGAGCCTAGAACCTCAACACCTCTTGCAGCTCCAGGGGTCAAGCATTCCTTCAGGACAGGACTTCAACCTGGGGAAGCTTCCCGCCCTGGGGTCTGCAGGAGGCAGGCCCTGCAGGCAGCTCTGGGCGCCTTGCACAGCTCCCAAGCCTAAGGACAGGAGCAGAGTAGGGCTCCGATGCCAGGCAGGTGAGGATGTGAGCTGCTGGCCTTCCCTGGGCTCTCCTCTGCGTTTGTGCAGGCCTCGGGGCCAGGGGCCTGGGCAAGGGACCCATCCTGCAAGGCACAGGGCCTGGGCTGTGGAGCAGGGCCTGTCCTCCTGCTGACCCCGCCCTGGCTGCCTGCCCACCTTGGCTGGGATTTCATCCCCTACCCATCCTGGCCAGATGCTGATCCCAGGACGTTGGTGCTGTGCAGGGGACCCACCTGGTCAGAAGCCAGGGGTAGACTGTGGCTCTCGGACTCCTGTGCCACTCAGCGCAGCAGGGCTCTGGCCTAGCTCTGCTGTGGGCCAGTCTGTCCTCTTTGAGCCTCAGTTTCTCCACTGGCCGGTAGGCATGTGGACCTTAGAAAGCCCTCTGTCCAGAGATCGTCTTGCCTGGAATTCCCCATGGTCATACCCTACAGGGACCGGATGGCAAGGGGAGCCACAGGTTGAGAATGAGGCAAGTGGCCAAGAGCCGAGGAGACCAGGGGAGTGTGCAGGGAGAGGACACAGGATTCCTGTCAAGGACCAGCTGGGTCCCCTCGGCCTGAATCTACCCTCTCTGGGCCCTGATATGACACCCAGGGTCTTGGTGGGGAACACTGGCCACTGGCCCGAGCGAGGTAGGGCCAGGCTGTGCCCATCAATACCCCAAGAGTGTCCGGGCTGGAAGGAGCGAGGGTGTGTTGGTGCTCTGAGCGTACAGGGCATTCTGGAAGCTGAGTATTTCTGTCCCATGAGGGCGTCTGGCTGGCCTTGGGGACGGCAGGAGCCTAGGTGTGCTCCAGGGAGTCAGCGCGCGGTGCTGCAACTGTCCCCCCAAGGCCTCTGCACCACGGTTTCTGGGGCGAGGCAGGGAGGAGGCCCAGACACCAGGAGGGCCCAGCCAGCGGTGGCGAGCAGTGTTGGGAGAGCATCCTCCCGGCCTCCAGAAGCCTGTGGCAGCCAGACCCTGGAACTCAGACAGGGCTGCCTAAGACTGCACCACTGGGGTCCAGGGCCTTATTTGCCAGCTCATCCCGCGGAGGCCCTGGAATGGGGGGACACGTCTCCAGGGCCCCATGAGATGGGGCGATAGGGCAAGGTCAGCCCCTCGGCACTTAGAGGCAGGAACATGCTACTGCCTTCACCAGCTGGGGCTGAGACAGCCCTGGGGTCGGTGGGTTCCAGGGCAGGGAAGGAGGCCCTCTGGCGTCCAGGCCAGCGCGAGCATCGGCACTCCAGGGCAGGGTGAGCAGTGGGTCCTTCCACTGATGCCCACCCCCTTCACCCAGGAGCAGAGCCCGGGCAGCCAGGCCTCACTGGCCACCATGCCGGAGGCACCCGAAGTGCTGGAGGAGACAGTGACAGTGGAGGAGGACCCTGGCACACCCACCTCCCATGTGTCCATTGTCACATCAGAAGACGGCACTACCCGGCGCACTGAGACCAAGGTACGACCGGGCCCAGGCAGCGGGCATGTCGGCTTTGCAGCCGCAGTTGTCCTGTTTGCTGAGTGGGCGCCTGTCCCGGCCTCCCAGGGGCTGCCCATTGTTTGGGTGGAAAACTGAGGCCACCTTGGCCCCACTGGGGCAGTGTCTGAGCCCCTTGGGCTGCCCAGCCCACTGGCCATCCGCTTACCCACCAGGTCACCAAGACAGTCAAGACGGTGACCACACGAACAGTGCGCCAGGTGCCTGTGGGCCCAGACGGCCTCCCCCTGTTGGATGGCGGCCCCCCACTAGGCCCCTTTGCCGATGGCCCCCTGGACCGGCACTTCTTGCTGCTCGGGGGAGGCCCGGCAGCCACACTCTCCCGTGCCTACCTCAGCAGCGGGAGCGGCTTTCCCGAAGGCCCCGAGACCCGTGACGTCCCCAGCTATGGCAGCCTGTCCCGTGGGCTGGGCGTGCGGCCCTCGCATGGTGGCCCCCTTGGCCCAGGCCCTGGTGATGGCTGCTTCACACTGCCTGGCCGCTGTGAGGCCTTCCCCATGGGCCCTGAGCCTGTGCCACCAGCTGGCCGCTCCCAGCCTGAGCGCTTCCAGGCAGAGCCCTATGGCTTGGAGGATGACACGCGCAGCCTGGCTGCTGACGACGAGGGTGGCCCGGACCTGGAGCCTGACTATGGCACCACCATGAGAAGGAGGCCTGACTGTGGGCGGGGCCTTCGCACCAGGTGAGTACTTTGTGCCCTGCCTCCGCCTCCAGGAAGTCTGCCTTCCATTCCTCTGCCACAGAGTACCCCACAGGTAGTCTAGCTGCTGAGGCCAAGTTAGTCATGCACACATTAGTTTGAGTTGGCCTCGCCTCTTCTCAAGGACAGCAACAAGGGAAGGCTTTGGGATGGTGAACGTTGTACTGGGCACCGTCCCTGCGGTCTGGGGCATGAGAGAAGCTGGTGATGGTGCCTGACACTTGCTCCAGCCAGATGGCCATGAAGACACGAGCACAAGAGGCTCAGGGCGTTTCTCTGAGCTGGAGGCCCCAGCCTCTCCCCAGGACTCAGTTTCCCCCATGCTCAGTAGCAACCAGAACCCATGCCCCCCGGCCCTTCCTGGCGCTGCCTCTGGTTCTGTCCTCTCTGCCCTCAGGTTCACTGTCTATAGAGTGGGAACATGACCACAGCCTGGGTCTGGATTATGCTGCATGACCATGGGCTAGACACCTGATACCTCCTGGCCGCAATCCTTCCCCTAGGAAGCAGATTTGATGGTGACAGCCCACAAGGACATGTTGTGCCCTGGGGGACTAGTGGCCTGAATGCCCTTCAGATCCTCTCACCAGGATGGCCATTTGCAGGGAAGGTCACCTCCTGCCCCCACATCCTGGCACCAGCCAGACATGTGCCTTATGGGAAGGTGGCACCCCCAGTTGTGGACAAATGTTTCATAGAAATACATTTAGCTCAGAGTCGGGGAACACTGCCTGGTGGTGGGAGTGAGTGAACTCTCTGTCTGGGAGGGATACAAGCCGTATGACGATTGGCTGGGATTTGGCTCTGTCGTTGGCTCTGAGCCAGTTCTTGCTGGGCGGGGTCTGACTCTCAGCACCCACCCAGTGCTTGGGGACAGTGCTCTAGGCCCAGCCCCTGCCTCCATAGGTTCATGGTCCCCTGGGGCAGGGCTGGCAGCCGCCGAGAAGGCGTTCCAATGCCCTGCTCTCCTGCACAGGGCCCGTGAGGACGTGGCGGATGATGGCGGCGAGCTGATGGAGGAGCGGCCCCCGTTCCCGGCCATGACTGCACCCCTCGCCCAGCCAGAACGGGGCAGCCTGGGTAGCCTGGACCGGGTGGTGCGGCACTCACCTTCAGTTGACAGTGCCCGCAAGGAGCCGCGCTGGCGGGACCCGGAGCTGCCTGAGGTTCTGGCCATGCTGCAGCACCCTGTGGACCCCGTGAAGGCCAACGCGGCCGCCTACCTGCAGCACCTGTGCTTCGAGAACGAGGGTGTCAAGCGTCGTGTGCGGCAGCTGCGGGGGCTGCCTCTGCTTGTGGCCCTGCTGGACCACCCGAGGGCGGAGGTGCGGCGACGGGCCTGCGGGGCTCTGCGGAACCTCTCCTATGGCCGAGACACCGACAACAAGGCTGCCATCCGGGACTGCGGCGGCGTGCCCGCCTTGGTGCGCCTGCTGCGGGCCGCTCGAGACAACGAGGTCCGCGAGCTCGTCACAGGTGAGTGGCATCCAGCTGCCCTGCATCCCCCAGGAAGAGAGGAGAGCAGGGCTCGGCCAGGGAAAGCACCCCATTTAGTCAGGCGTCCCAGCTGCCGGGGCAGGTTCCCAGTCTCTCTGCCTCTGACTTCGCTGCCACAGGTGGGGCTGGTGCCGGGCTCCTCAGGAGGCCCCCTCCTCACCTGGCCCCATGTCCCCATGACAACTCCTCCGGGTCCAGCATCCCTGGTCCCACCCCCAACAGGGCAGTGGTGGAGATTGTGCCTTGTGGGACCCAAGTGGCCAGGCAGGGTCACGTGACCGCCTCTTGGCATGGCCCCAGGAGTGGTAGTCCCACCTGCCCACGTGGCTGGGAAGGGGTGAGGAAGAGAAGGCACCTACTGTGTCCAGCCCCAGGTCCTTGCCAGTCCCTCCTCTGCATCCCATTCCCTCTGGGGCTCCCTCCCCAGCCGGGAGCTGCTGCTGGGCGCTATGTGCATGTCTTGCCCGGGCCAGGGCGGGCTCCTAGGGCCTCTCATGGCTTTCGTCACTACTACCTTCTGGTGTGAGCTGGGACACGCAGAGGGTGGGGCGGGTCCTGAGTGGGGTCAGGTGGGGAGGAAAGGAGGGCAGTGCCGTGGTCAGCACTGGCTGGTCGGTGGCACCCTACAGGCACACTCTGGAACCTGTCATCTTATGAGCCCCTGAAGATGGTCATCATTGATCACGGCTTGCAGACGCTGACCCATGAGGTCATTGTGCCCCACTCGGGGTGGGAGCGCGAGCCCAACGAGGACTCTAAGCCACGGGATGCCGAGTGGACAACTGTCTTCAAGAACACGTCAGGCTGCTTGAGGTGTGGGGGCCAGGCTCGGGCACTCCCCACGCAGCCGCCCAGGGCTATTCTCTGTCAAGGGGGCAGGAGCCGGCACCAGAGCCTGCGTGCACACCTGGGGACAGCTGTCCTGGGGACTCCCACGTCCTCGTGTCCCAGATAACATGGAAGATGGCTAGCCGCCCCAGTCTTAGGAGCTTCAGAGCTATGTCACAATTTCTGTCGAGTCCTGAGAAAGGGGCCTAACTGGGGCTGTACTCATCCCCCAGGGCAGCCTCTGGACAAAGTCCGCCACCCTCTCAGGGGGTACCCCACAGCTCCAGTCCTACCCAGCTTCCACCCACTTTCCCATCACTGACGTCCAGGGGAGGGGGAGCCAGGACCCTCGTCTCTAGTCTGCCTTGGAGGCCTCATCCCACCTCCTTTTGACCTTTGCCCTCCCCTTCCTTCCCTGGGAGGCCCTGCAGAGACCACACAGGCAGTCCTGGGTCCCCATGGTCCTGCATGTCCACCGGGACGTGCTCCCATGGCCCTACAGAGTCTCAACCTCGGCAAGGCGGAGCCCAGAGCTGCCACTCAGGCAAGGGAAGCGCAGAGTTGCCTGTGCAGGGATTCAGGTCTCTGGACCCACTTCTGTCTCTTTCCAATTCAGCTGGGAGTCAGGGAAGCCAGGTGCCAGGCAGGGGCTACCTCCTGGGGTCCCAGTGGTCAGGCCACCACTGCTCCACATTCACTATGCTCCAGGCTGGTGTCATCTGCCCGCAGCCCCAACAGGGTGATGTCAGAGCTGTTTTGCAGATGAAGACAAGACCCCGAGGCCAGGTGGGGCCGGGGGAGTTCCCGTGGGAGCTGGGGTCACGGGGATTGCTCTTGGCCACCCAGGAACGTGAGCTCGGATGGTGTGGAAGCCCGGCGGCGGCTCCGGGAGTGTGAAGGGCTGGTGGACGCACTCCTGCACGCCCTGCAGTCGGCCGTGGGCAGGAAGGACACGGACAACAAGGTGGGCGGGGCAGGGCGGGTCCAGGAGATACCTCTCGGGCAGGATCAGTTTCAGCCTCCCACAGAGAGTTGGGGAGAAGGAGCAGGAACGGGGCCCAGGGGGCCTGAACCGTCTGGGTAGCACAGAGGGGCACAGGCATGCAGGTCTGTGGCAGTGCCCTGGGCATGGGCCACCTTGTAGTGGCCACAGTGTGCAGTGGGCTTGCCATGGAGCCCCAGACGAGGTCCTACATACAGTAGGCATTCCACCCTTTTTCTCCCTGGGCCCCTCCCTGGGGGTGCTCACCTGTGTGGGCCCCCTAGGTTAGGCTTCCCTGTCTACACTCCTGGTCCCCTCCACGCGTGCTGGATGGGGCCATTCTTCCCTGGGAGGGTCAGCTGTCCCCAAGCCCACCTGGCCCTGCCCCACCAGCTTTCCTCTCCCCACAGTCTGTGGAGAACTGCGTCTGCATCATGCGGAACCTGTCCTACCACGTGCATAAGGAGGTACCCGGGGCTGAAAGGTACCAGGAGGCTGAGCCTGGGCCCCCGGGGAGTGCTGCGGGCCCCCAGCGCCTGAGGCGGGATGACGCCGGCTGCTTCAGTGGCAAGAAGGCCAAAGGTGTGTGAGTAGGACTGGGGTATCACTCTAGGAGGCTCTCCACACCCATGGCAGGCAGTCCTGCCTGGAGCCTGGAGCCCAGGCCTCCTGGAGGCCAGAGGCCACCTGGTCAGCTCCCGATGGGCAGGCGGGGAAGCAGGGAGCCAGGGAGGGTGTGCCACTCTGGGGCACACAGCAGACAGGCACCGCCTTCCCTCATCTGCACTGTGGGGCCCCCAGGGGAGGGCAGGAGGGACCCCAGGTGGTGTCTCTGTTAGTGCCTGGACCCGGTTCCTCAGCTCTGGGAAGGTTCTGTAGGCCCAAGTTGGGAAAGTGCTGAAGAGGATGCTGCCTCCTGGCGTTTGCAAAGCACCTGAAGACCTGAGAAGCCCTGAGGGCAGCACCCTCCCACCTTTACACCATCCACACCGCATTTGCCAGGTGCACGTTCCAGGGACCTACATTCCCTGGCACCTATCAGGTGGAGTCTGTGCACCGCCTTTACCTGCCCACCCATGTGGGTCTGTTCCGACCGCAGGCCTCCCCCTCCCTGCCCTACTTGTGGGCATTCGGTCCTCAGAAGTAATCGGGGTGAGGTTCCATGGCTGCCTGCTCAACCTAGGGTGTTGGAATTCGAGGCCTCCTGGGAGGGCATAGGGGGTGCTGCCCGCTCAGGTTCGTCTCCTCTCTCCTGTGCTTCCTCCGGCTGCCCAGAGGAGTGGTTCCATCAAGGTGAGTCCCTGTTTGTCCTGCTGTCCAGGCCTGGCGGGTGCAGTGGGCACCAGGGAGGCACCCTCCACCCCATTGCTCAGACAGTCGTCTCCATGACAACTACAGGGTGTTCCAGCCTCAGGGCCCTGCCCCATCCCCTGTCCTGTCTCTGGGCAGCCATCTCCATGACAACTGTGTGGACGTGACAACGGCAGGAATGTCAGCCCTGGATTGGTTGGGAGGCCAAGGGGCTGTCCCTCTGTAACCTCAGACTCTTTCCCAGTGCTGGGCCTGGAGCTGGGGCAGAGCCAAGGGTGGGTAGGGCCTGGGGTGTGTCTGTCCCCAGGGGCACTAGGGAGCAGAGTCTGCCCCTCCGTGTGGCACAGAGGGACCAGACAAAGGCCCCATGGGACTGGGCAGGGCAGGGGCTCAGATCATCTGCACTCAGCTCTGCTGCCTTCCAAAGGAGGAGAGGCTCCCTCAGCTGAGATGGGGAGGGCAGCTGGAAGGTAGTGAGCTCCACCTGAGGGTGGAGGTCTCTCCTAGCCAGCAGATCCTGAGACTGGGTTGTGGCCCCAGATGGGCAAGTTTCCCCGTGGGTGGGACTTTTGGCTCCAGCCCTGCCTTGCTGTGCAACCAGGCACGTCCTGTCCCTGCCAGCCCTTGGCTTCCATGTCTGTACCTACCTGCCACCCAGCCTGGGCTGCTGGCTCTGGGCAGCTGCAAGGAGGCCTTTGGGGGGTCTGCAGTGCAGCTCCCAGTACCTGGTGGGAGATGAGTCTTCACTGCTGGGGGCAGGGCTGGGACATCCCTAGGCCCCACTGCCACCACTGCCTTCCCCTGGCGACCTACCTGCCCGAACACAGAATGGTGTTCTGCTCTCAGGGCCTTGTGGTGCCCAGTCCTGGACATAGTGGTACTTTCTGGGCTCTGGGCAGGAAAGTGCTGTGCCCAGCCCTCCTGACACACACCTGCCCCCGTAGGGTCCACCTTACCTCCCCCTGCTCTTCTGTTCCAGGGAAGAAGGATGGTGAGATGGACCGGAAATTTGACACGCTGGACCTGCCCAAGCAAAATGAGTCCGCCAAAGGTGAGTGGGCGGAGGCGGAGTTCAGGCCTAGGCCTATCCAGGTGTGAAGCTTTGTGCCACCACGCAGGCCTGAAGGGTCTTGGAGATCCGATGGGGAAACTGAGGCCCACAGGTGTGGGGTTCCTGGGGGACCATCCAGTCCCTGGGCACCTGCTGAGGGTTCAGAATCAGTCAGTACTATGGGTCACTTCAGGCAGGGTGGGGCGACAGAGGCACAGAGAGGCCAGGTGCTTGCCGGGTCACGGGCTGGCGGGGATTGGAGCCAGGTCCTCAGTGAAGGGCAGGGGCTGGCTGGGCAGGGCCTCTGGTGTCAGTCAAGGAGCTCGGGTTTATTCCAAAGGAGCTGGGAGGGTTGCAGTCAGATCCACTACAGAGGCCGGGCCAGGAGATGACCCTGACTCATGCGGGGCAGAGTGGTGCATCGTTCTTGTCCTGCGTGTCTATGGAGTCCTGCTGTGTGTTGGCACCCTTCTGTGCACTAGGAATCTGGCCTGAGTAAGTGAGGTCCGTCCTGGTGAACGCCAGGCCACAGCCCACCCTGCAAGCCCAGATGCCCCCAAGCAGGGTGGAAGGGCCCAGCCGTGGGAAGTCTAGTGGGAAGCATCATACGCAGAGGGACTAGCCTGTGCAAACACCCTGAGGGAGGGACACCCTGAGGGGGGAACGTGCTTGGGGCATTTGGGGAACGGGAAGCCCAGTGAGGCTGGAATGGAGGGAGCAGAGACAACATGAGGATGGGGGAGGAGCACAGGGACAGAGAAGAGGGAGATGTGTCTGGGCACAGACACATGTGGAAGACTCCTCGGCCCTCACCTCTGGAGCGTCATGGGCTAACTGCTGCCAAGGCAGGGCCTCAGTTGATGAGAGACCAGGAGCTGTTGAGCTTCTCAGACAGGGAGGGCGGGCCCTGTTGCTAGGGAGTTTGAGTTGGATTGCTAGGGGAGCAGCCCTGGTTGCTCCCTCCCTCCCCACGCCAGGCCTCCTGGATGCTCCACTGCCAGGCAGGTCTAATCCCATTTCTTTGGCAGCAGGGTCAAGGGCAGAACGACCTCACCCAAACCCACTGCCTCCTCACTGAGCCTGTTCCTCTGTGAATGGGAATGCTTTTCCTCTTGGGTGGCCATAGGGTGCGAATACACCGGTGTTCAACATTCCCTGCCTGCATCCCACCCATTCCTGAGCCCCAGCTCACCCTTGCCCTGGGAGCACTGACTCTAGGAGTGGGGAGAGGGAGTGATGGGGAGGTCTGGGTGACTGTGGGCGCCGGTGCCCTGTGCCCAGGCTTTGAGCTGCTGTACCAGCCTGAGGTCGTCCGCCTCTACCTCTCCCTCCTCACCGAGAGCCGTAACTTCAACACCCTGGAGGCCGCTGCAGGCGCCCTGCAGAACCTCAGCGCCGGCAACTGGACGGTGAGAGACCGGGTCTGGCAGGGAGGGGACAGAGGGAATCCGAGGCACCTCATTGGTCTCTGCCCCTGCCCTTGCCCAGGCTGGGAGGGAGGAGTTGGGACACAGCGCCTCCCCAAGGTCCAGGAGGTTCAGGGCGCAAGGACTGCAAGCGTTGCACCCTGGGCAGTGGGGGTGGAATTGAGCTGCTGGGGTAGGGCTTCCTCAGGAGGGTCCAGCTGGAGGGAGCAGTCAGGGCTCAGGTGGGAGAGTGCCCGGCAGGTGCAGCGCAGCCTCGCGTGCTGAGCACACTCCCTGCCGCCTCCACGGCTGCAGTGGGCCACGTACATCCGCGCCACGGTGCGCAAGGAGCGCGGGCTGCCGGTGCTCGTGGAGCTGCTGCAGTCCGAGACTGACAAGGTGGTGCGCGCTGTCGCCATCGCCCTGCGCAACCTCTCGCTGGACCGGCGCAACAAGGACCTCATCGGTGAGGGCGGCGG
The DNA here is from genome assembly GCF_020826845.1 of Diceros bicornis minor. Taxonomy (NCBI): domain Eukaryota; kingdom Metazoa; phylum Chordata; class Mammalia; order Perissodactyla; family Rhinocerotidae; genus Diceros; species Diceros bicornis. The sequence continues at coordinate 32,778,334 of NC_080774.1, read as the reverse complement.
CGGGGCGAGCCGGGAAGCGGAACTGGGCGGGCTGCTCGGGGTCCCCGCCAGCGGGGCTGGAGGATAGGTGATTCAGGCGTCTGGCCGACCAGGCGCTCGTCCCAGCTGCGGGAGCTAGTGTCTTCCTGAACCGTCCCAAGGCCTCGCCCCCTGCGCACGGGGTCATCACGGGCATGACCCGGGCATCCTGGAGCTCCAGGCGGGGCGCCCCTCACCCGAATCCCGCCCCTTCCCGCAGGGGCGGGCAGAGGCCTGTCCTAGCACCCGACCCTGCCTTCAGGGAGCTACGCCATGGCCGAACTGGTGCAGAACGTGCGCGATGCGCAGGCTCCGGCGCGATCCGGGGCCCGCCTGGAAGAGGACACGGTGGTGGCAGTGCTCAACACCATCCACGAGATAGTGTCCGACAGCCTGGACAACGCGCGCTCGCTACTGCAGGCCCGTGGCGTGCCCACGCTGGTGGCACTTAGCGCCGCCAGGTGAGCCCGGGGCCTGGAATGGGCGGGGCCTGAGGAGGGCGGGGCGGACGCTGACTCCCGGCCTCCCGCAGCCAATCGGTGCGCGAGGCGAAAGCTGCGTCCCACGTGCTGCAGACCGTGTGGAGCTACAAGGAGTTGCGAGGTGCTCTGCAGAAGGATGGTTGGACCAAGGCGCGCTTCCAGGTGCGGCCTGCCCGGCCTCTCCTCTCTTACCTCGTCAGGCTGGGTCCCCCCAGGGAGCATCCGTGACCGCAACATCTGTTTTATGCCCCCCGCCCAGTCAGCTGCTGCTAACGCCAAGGGGCCGAAGGGAGCACCGAGTCCCGGAGGCTTCGATGACAGCACACTGCCGTTGGTGGACAAGAGCCTTGGTGAGGCCCGGGTGGGGGCGTGGGAACCGTCCGTGAGGTTCAAAAGTGGCTCCTCCATCCAGGTGCACTGGTGGTGACAAGGTGGAGGAAGGAAAAGGCCTTTTTCTGGGAGGATGGCCCCAGGGTGGGGGTCCCCTTTCCCTGCTAGGTTTCCTCCTAGATCCTCTCCACTGGTGGCATCCACATGGGCACCCAGTTAGGGGTGGTGGTGCCAGCGGGCAGAGGCCCAGGGAAAGGGTGCAAAGATGTCAGTAACAGCACCCAAGGTCGCTGAGGCCAACCCTGCCATGCGTTTGTCCGCCCTGGTCCCCCTGCCACTGCTTGCAGCCAGCCAGCGCCTACTCTTGCCTTGCAGAGGGTGAGAAGCCAGGCAGCGGGGACGTGATCCCCATGGAGGCGCTTGGCCCAGGTGAGTGCAGGTGCGGGTCACTTGTTTCTAGTGTGGGGAAGTAAGAGGGGGCTCGAGATGGGCCAGGTGGTTTGCCCTGTGTCTTTGGAGCTGGGAAGGCCTTCCAAGGAGGTGCTGATTGGAAAAGACATTTGGTTTAGGGGTGCTCAGGGAGTAGGGGCGAAGCAGGGAGGGTGGTGCCCAGCTAGAGTCTCTAGTCAGCCAGCTGAGGGGAGGCTGCAGAGTTCTGAGTCGACATGGGCGATCAAGGGAGAGCCTGCAAGGCCCACGCCTCGGTCAGGCAGGTGTTGTGAGAAGACCTGGCACAGGTGTCCAGGATGGGGCTGGGCTGGGCAGTGGGGGCCCCTCCAGATGCGCCCGTCCCAGAGGCTCCCTGCGCCTGGGCTGAGAGGGAGACTGCCTCCAGCAGTGCCTGCCCCTCAGAGTTCCCCTTGTGCCTGTACCCCATAGATGGGTACTCCACCGTGGACCGGAGAGAGCGGAGGGCTCGAGGCAGTGACCCTACAGGGGAGGCCTCTGAGAAGGAACCATTGAAAGTAAGTGACTGTGGGCAGGTGCCCAGGGAGGTGGCATGTCTAGCGGTTGCCTGGAGAGGGGCCCAGACAAGACACTGAGCTTGGTCTGGGGTCGGCCTAGGGTGGTGCTCACCTGCAGGGCAGCTGGGCTGGGAGACGGAGCCCCAGGAGCATTCCCTTCTCATATTGAGCAGACTCCTTGGGAACCTCACATTGCAGTTATCTGTGGGTGTGGGTGGTTAGAAGTTACCAACTGGGAGCCAGGGGCGCGGGACAGAGGGCGCTACCCTGAACGATGTACTGGGCAGGGGAGTCTGAGCAAGCGTGTCTGCACCCTTCTCTGCATGTGTGTGCGTAGGCAAGGGCCTGCCCTGGTCTTGCCTCCATGGCAGCACCTGTCACCTGTTCTGCACCAATCCCTGGGCCTTGGGCACAGCCCTCTGTGCATCCTCAAGTCACTGCATCTGTAGGAGCCCCACTGCCTCACCTCCCCTCCCTCTCAACCTCCCCTCATGCCCCCCCCAGCTCGGACCCAACCAAATGACCAGTGTAGCCCGATCCATCACTTCTGACTAACCTGCTCTGTTCTGCCTCTAATGCTCTCTTGCCCACCGCTCCTCTGCTGCAGCCCGACCCCGGGAGGAAGGCCCCTCCTCCTGGGCCCAGCAGGCCGGCGGTCAGGCTGATGGACGCCGTGGGGGACTCTAGGCCTCAGCCCGTTGACTCCTGGGTCTAGCTTGCATGCCTGGTACGTTCTCTCCTCTGGTTCTTCGTCCCATCCATTCCCCTCCTTAGGGCAGGGGCTTCTCGTTAATCTCTGCTGGCTGCATGCTCTGCTCGCCCTGTGCGCTCCCTTTGGGACCCCGGCTGCGGCAGCCCAAGGCCCATCTGAGGGAAAGGCAGGCTGAGGTCTGAGAGGGGGAGGCCTCCCTGGGCCTGCAGCCCAGCTCAGGCACTGTGCCATCAGGGTCCAGAGAACATGGAGCCAGAGCAGGGATGGTGCCCCCACACCTTCAAATGCCCCAGGCACAGGGCCCTGTAGGACCAGGAAGTCGGGATTGGCCCACGCCACCCACAGCAGCTATCTTGTCCACGCCTCTGTTCACCTAGTGTGTGGAGGCGGCCGCCTAGCCCCCCGGCCGTCCTGCTCAGCCTTCTCCATCCCGTCTCCCTCCTCAGGGCCCGAGCCCAGTCTTCTGTTCTTAGGGACCGGATCACGAAAAGAAGGGAGCTCCAGGGCCGGCCTGTGCAGACCCTGCCGCAGAGCTGGGAGCCCCCTGGTGGCAGCGGTTGGCGGGGCCTCTGGCCAGGGAGTCAGGGCCGGACATTCTGGACACGCCCCCTGGCCGCCCCCTCGCTCCCTCCCTCCTAACTCCCTAGGCCTGCTTAGCTGTTTACTGACTTGGTGCTGTGAGTGAGAGAGAGAGAGAGAGGGAGAGAAGGCGGTGGGGATGCGGGGGCGGGGCCCAGGGCGGCGGCAGCAGAGGGCGCCTGGCTTTGCTTTGGGGCCAATGGAATTGGGGAGTGTGCCCCATCGTGTGCTGTGCTGTGGAGGAGCAGGGCGCGCGGCCCTGGGGACAGGCGGCCGTGCAGGGAGGGGCTCGGGGAAGGGGTTTGACTCCAGAGGGTGGAGGGGGTACCCTGGGCTCGGAGGCCCACCCGCATGGCAGGCAGACCAGGAATATGGGGTGCCCAGGGGGCCGGCCTGGAGAGGCTTTGGAGGCAGTGAGATGGGGGTCAGGCTGTGCGGCCCCCACCCTGCCCTTGATGCCTGGAACCCCGGTGCAGGGCAGGCCCTCCCCAGCGCCCCTGTCGGCAGGAGCCCTGAGTGGGCCTCCAGGACTGACCTTCCGCAGCAGTGGGGGACTGCTGTTCAGTGCCTGCTGTTTGTGACTTAAGATCAGAAGAACGCTGAAAAGGCATTGAAAACAAACCCAAAATAAGATCGTATTGGTAAACACCTAAATTTTTGTAAGAAAATTCAAAAATTAAAAAAAACCACCAAGGAAGTTCTGTCTTTGTGCCTCAGATCTCTCACCACACGCTGCTCGCTCCTCCGTTTGCCTGGTGGGAGTGGGCGGAGGTGGCCCCTGGGTGTCCCTCTGCTGTGTCAGCGGGGCTTCAGCACCTAGGCCCCATGGGTGTTTCCCCACGTGCAGCCCCCAGACTCGCAGCGATCCCTTTTCGACACGCGAGGAGGAGCGGGCCTGCTCTTGGTGGTTACTGGGCTGGAGCCCTGGGGTGGCGTCCTGGCCAGAGGCTGGTCTGGGCACGGGTGGGCTCAGACAGGACGCGAGTGATCCCTGGGGAGCCTCAGAGGTCTAACGACTGGGGGCCTTGGGGCTGGAGGGCCAGGGTCCAGGCTGGGGGCAGCTGTGGACTGAGGGGGACGCAAACCAGCTCCACCTGGTCACTTGCCGGCCGGGCAGCTGCAGAAGTGCCAGGGCTGGTCTGAGCCTACTCGCTCTCCCATAAACAAGGCCGAGCAGGGCTGGGGAAGATGCTTCCACTCAGTGTCCCACAGGGGCCCCGAGGGCCGGGCGCTGCTGCAGGGCCGGGTCCACCTTCCCCCAGTACCTGCCAGGTCAGAGCTGGCGGTGAGGGCTGCCAACTGCCCTGTTCCAGGGTCCTGGTGGGACAGCCCCCAGTGGGAGCTCAGCCCAGCCCAGGCGCCCCAGGGGATGTGACAGGCGCCCTGGGCCAGCCCGGCTGCAGGAGCAGTGCTGGGGCCGGGAGCCCCCGGGACCGCCCGCAGCATTCACATCCAGTCCCGGGGGCACCGTGTGTTTGGTGCCAAGCTGAGGACACCAGAGGAAGGAGGGAGCAGCGCAGCGGTGGAAAAGCAGCACCGAGTTGATCTCTTCTAGCGAAATATTTAGTCTTTAATTTCTATTTTAGTACCGTTTAACCCTGATACTGGAATGTAAGATGATTAACAGCTGATTTTAGGAAAGAAGTTGCATTTCATTCTTAAGCAGGTGAAAGAACTCAGGAGTCGGAAGTGTGGTGGGAGCTGTGGGTCACAGTGCCATCACTGAGGCATTGCTGCCACCTGGTGACGGCAAGCCTTGAGGACGGACTGTGTGAGTTTCCAGATGTTCCCGACTTGCCCCGACTTCCTGTGTCTACTGGATATATCGCTGCCCGAGGACGCGCCCCTGTAAGAAAGGGACGCTGGTGGGGGTGAGAGACACTGTCATGGGCACCACTGGCCCTGATGTGGTCTTTAGAAGCAGATTTATTGCAGTGATTTTGTGCGGCGAGCGCTACACTGGGGCGAGCCAGTGGGAGAGCTCAGCGCGGCTGTGTGGAAGGGTCAGTGTCGGCAGGCCTTGGCCTCGCAGGCCTCAAGTGCTGCGTTGAGGACAGACTCCAGAACTGCAGAAGCAGGTTGGCAGCAGGGCAGCCATCGTGCCCTTCAGAAGCAGGCTTGGCAAAGGAGCCCAGCACAGGGTGGGAGGTCAAGGCTGCCTGGGCGCGCGTAGACGGACTTCTCCATGCCCTCCACCAGGTGGACATGCTCCAGGTATGCGCAGAAGTGTGTGCACTCGAAGCGGCCGCTCCCACGCACGTGTGCCAGGAAATTCAGTGCTCCTTGGATGACATCGTTGGCTAGCAACACTGTCCCTTTCCGTAACAGGCCACACTTCTGCAGGGGACAGGTGGTTAAAGGGGGTGAGGATCAGGAGTGACCAGTGAGCCCGCCCCTAACCAGGAGGGCAGGTGGGGGCTCCACACTGGCCTGTGCCTGGCCCCAGGGTCAGCCCCACCCCGGCTCCTGGGGTCACCAGGGTCTCCCGCGGCCTTCCATCTCCTCCCTTGCAGTGACCACTGCAGGACAGGGCTGTGCTGAGCACTTGTTCCCTCTCCAGACCGTCAGCTCTGTGAGGAGGGATCTTTTCCTCCTCTGTTCCCTCTGGCCTCCCCAGCCCCTAGAACAGCATGTGGCAGGCACACAGTAGGTGCTCACGACACGCTAGCTGGACAATGAGCGGAGGAGACGATGGGGGCAGGGTCCGGCACACAATGGCACCCCAAGGCCAGTGGGTCCCTCGGTCACCAGTGCTGGGAACACGTGGCTGCTCCAGGTGAGAGAGATGCCTGGAGCCCGTGTCTGGGCTGCTGGCGGCGTCCCTGGAGTTTTAGTGCCATCTGACCAGGGCGACCCTGCAGGGCCAGGGGACAGCAGAGGAGCAGACCTCCTGACCCACAAGCCTGCCCCTCGGGGGTCGGCTCTGGACATCCCCACGCTCTAGTATTTGAGATGCCCCATCTCCACCGAGGCCTGGGCCTGGGCAGCTAGTTGGCGTTGGCAGGGCCTGAGCTCTGCAGAAGGAAGGAGTGGCCGGACACAGCCAGGGGCAGCGACCTCCTGGGTGGGCAGTCTCTCGGAATGGGGGAAGGGCTGCGTAGATCACAGGAAGCCATGGAAAGAGAAACCGTGAGGGGACACGTTTGCCTGTGGGGGCGTGGCAGACCAGGCAAGGGACCCCCCAGTTGTTTCATCCCCTAGATTTGAGTTTAAACAACGGAGCTTTTTTTACATAATCATAGAATGAAAGTTAAACAAACAAACAATCCCAAACATTGAAAGCAAAATCCAACACGTGACCCCAGGTGTGACTCAGGCTGCAGGCAGGCCCACGTGGGGCATGTCCCAGTGTCTTAACCCGTGGGGTCCTAACTCTGCCCCCTCCAGGAGGTGCCCGAGGATAGTCTCTGGGGGGGGGGTCTGGGCTCTCGCGGGGGAAGCCGAGGGCCCTCTGGCCGGTGTCCTGGCAAACACACAGCTGTGAGGGTAGCGTGTGGTCATGGGACAGCCATGAGCCAGAGTTGGAACAGAAAGGACCACTGTGAATCACGGAGCGGTTGCTCTCCCGAAGAGAAAAGAAAGGAACTTCCCAGCATCTTTGCCAACGGACGGAGAAGAGAGAGCAGCCCCAGCCCCGGCCCCAGAGGGCAGCTAGGTCTGGCGCAGGAAATGCCCAAGGTGAGTCGGGAGCGGGCTCCAGCCTCCTAGGGCCATGCTGAAGGACTCAGGAGGCACCGCTGGCCCCAGATGCGACAGTCGGTGGAGTGAGAGACCTCAGACACGAAACCCCACGGGTTACCACGAACAAAGGGACGAAGGGACGAAAGGAAGAAAGAAGCTGTGGTGGCCTTTGGAGGGTGCTGGGGCCCACCCATCCTCGAGGAAGCTAGACTTAAGGGGGAAGAAGGCAGCACCGATCCCACCTCTCCCCAGACACCACAGAGAGGCTGAGACCCACCGACGGGGCGGCCCCTACCCCTGCAGCCAGCACCGAGGCACAACCCAGCCAGGGTGGGCAGCTCACCTCCAGGAGGCGCGTGTCCGGCAGGTACCGGTCCTTCCAGTGGTCGAGGAAGACCATGTCCAGCGTGTCCACGTTATATTTCTTCTTCAGCTGGGGGATGATGTCCTGGGAGGCCCCGAGGACAACGGTCACCTGGAACGGAGCTCCGTGAGGGCCCACACCCACAGGGAAAAACAGACCACCCCCCCAGCACCCCTGCGAGGGTCCACCAACAGCTCTCTTTGGGGTTCTGGGCAGACAAGCGCCTTCTGCCCCCGTTCCTCCGAGGCCAGCCTCGGGAGTTGCCTGCTTTGTGGGTCAGGGCGGCGAGACCGCCCTCACGGAGCTGCTGCGGGTCCGGGAAAGCCCCCGAGATCCTGCAGCAGGATCCTTGTGGCCTTGAACTGTGCAGGGGCGTGCCCAGGCCCCTCCCTCCCGCCTGTGCCCAGCCCCTGGAGCCTCAGTGTCGCTATCTGTCTAGGGGCAGGTGCCACACCCTGTCCTGCAGGCCCGAGAAGTCCAGAATCTGCTGGGCGATGGCGGCGTAGTCAGGGTTGATCTCCACGGTGAGCAGGCGGGCGCCAGGCGGCAGCAGGCGGGCCATGCGCATGGCCGAGTAGCCAAAATAGGTCCCCAGCTCCAGCAGCACGGAGGGGCGCTGCTCCTGCACCACTGCGTCCAGGATCTGATCTGTGGGGCACAGGAGGGGTGAGTGCAGGCAAGCGAGGAGATCCACTCCGGAGCTTGGCCCTGCGCCTCCCAAGTGAGCAACAGCCCCTCCCGATGCCTGGCCCCCAGCCCTACCTGAGGCCCCCAACACTGCCCCGAGGTCCCCAGGCCTCGCCCAAGGCCCCCAGCTCTTCCCAAATGGACCCCAGGGCTCCCCTGATGGCCCCCAGCCCTCCTCTGAGGCCCAGCCCTTCCCTGAGGCTCCCGGCAACCCCTAAGGCCCCCAGCCCTCCCCAGATGACCTGCAGGCGTCCCAGAGGCCCCCAGACCTCCCCAGATGGCCCGTAGCTCTCCCCACAGGCCCCTTGCCCTCCCCCAAGGCCCTGGTCCCATGCATGCACCATCCAAGCTCCCCAAGTCCCTCGGCCTTTGCGCCTTTGCACTCTGGTCCCTTTCTCTTTTCGACCATTCCTGCCTGACCCCAACAGATTCTAACCCAGAGCTGCCCCCATGGGCTACACTCAGGGCCTCCCTGGCTCCCTTGAGCCGAACACTGTCAGAGGTTCTGAGAGGGCTGGACAGTGGCTGTCACGTCTCTCCCCAGGGCCTGACTGCAGAGAGAGCAGCACAGCGCATGCTCACATCCCAGGCTGGAGTCCAGAGGTCAGGAGGCAGCCCTGGGGGAGGGCCAGTGCCTGGGCCAGGCAGAGTCCCAGTAGCTGTGCAGACCCTCATGGCCGACAGGGACACCCGGGCACCCAGGGCCCGCCCTGCATCAGCACCCAGGGCTGCCAAACGGAGTACAAGTGCGGGGCATACTTGGAGCCTCTGCTGTCACCTCCCACTGGTGTTGGCTGAGTTGGTCTGTGGCAAAGAGGGGACTCTGAACAGTGGCCTCCTGGACAGTTTATCAAAGTCCCTCCCTCCAAAGGGGACAATGATGTGGGTGTCGCGGCCTCAGCCCAAGCTTTACTCCTGGCAGGGGAGAGGGAGGCTGGACCAGTGACTTGGGGCTCCAGGCCTCCAGAGGAGCCCCCACCCCAACACCCAGAAAAGGGGCGATAAGAGGCCTCTCCTCTCTGGGCTGTGCTGCCCGGCCTGAGGCCTGTTCCCGTGTGTATCGCCTGCTGGCTGGGCACCCACCTTTGTTGTTGCCCACGATCATGGCCCGTTCCTTCTGCGAACAGTAGGCGTCAATGGTGTCGAGCACACTCTGCGGGTCCCCGGCCACCGCGTGCTGCAGCACATGGCGCAGGATGCGCTGTTCCTTGCTGTAGCCCATGAGCCAATTGTGGAGGGACTGCAGGACCAACTCGTTCCAGAAGAGGAGGAATGGAACCAACCCCAGCGTCGCAGGAAGAGCAGTAGAGCCAGCAGCGCCAGGCCCAATGAGGAGGCTGCCAACAGCATGGGTGTGGCCTCTGGCATCTGAGATAGGGGTGGGTGGGGCGGGGAGGAGGGGATGGAGGGGGAGGAAGGGAACCCAGGGCAGGGTGCCAGGCTTCAGTGCTTGGTGGCTGGCCAGGCAGCCCCACAGCCAGTGCAGGGGCTCAAAGCCCCTGGTGTTAGTGCAGACCTGCCCCTCCTGGCTCACCCACCCTCTCCTCAGTGTGGGGGTGCTACCACTGCCTCCCTTGTGCTGATGTGGCCCCAAGGTTCAAGAAGCCAGCCACATGCCCCAGTTACCTAGCTCATGTGAGCCCCGGGAGAGTGCAGCCCCACACACAAACAGCTTCCCGCCCCTGCGGCCGCGCCCTGGTGCACGGAGCAGGTGTGCCTGGGGGAGTGCAGATCACAGCACCCCTCACTGGGCGCTTTCCCCCACAGCCGGGGGTCAGCCGCTGCCTGAGCGAGGGGCACAGCTGGCCTGGGCAAGGATGCACCGCACGGGGGAGGCCCAGCCCATGTGCAGCTCCCTCGGGCGCTCACACAGAACAGTCCGGGAGACTCCTGAGGTCCTTTAAGTGAGCTTCCAGGTAAGGACACAGGTGGCCCGCAGGCCAGGCGCATGGGTCACAGACGAAGTCGCCCCTCCCTTCAGGGACAGCCCCACGTGGAGCATCTGTCCCTTGATAACAAAGGGAAGCCCTGCCGCCTGCACCACAGTGAGCGAGACACACCAGTTGGCGTCAGCCGGCTACTGCTGCAGCACGACCTCCCCGGCAAGCAACACCCAAGGCAGGTAGCTAGGGTGCAGCCAGAGAGGGCTGGACTCGGGGCCCCTGAGACACGGGCAAGGCTGAGCCGCACAGACCTGGGACGCCGGCTAGCACAGCAGAGTTCACCAAGTGCAGGGCAGATGCCACGTCGCCTGTTTACACAAGGCAGAGTGGACACGTGTCAGCAGGTCAAAGTCTGCACGGGCTATGGGCCCGAATCCTCGGCCCACAGCCCTCCCTGCTCCCAGGGCCACCCTACCTTCAGAGCGACTTTCCCAGCCCGCTCCTGCCCTCTGAGCTGCAGGTGGGGTCTGCACGCTCCTTCTCTGAGCTCAGCAGCAAAGCTGATAGAATTTGTGCGGAGTTCTCTTGCCTCTAGTTAACCATGAACAGAAACCATAACCTGAAAATGACCAGGGTCCAGATATCCGGGCTCCCTCCCTGGAGGCCAGCCTCGTCCTCCACCTTTCCCTCCCGGGAGGAGAGCTCGGAAGGCCCCGAAAAGCCGGTGACACATCACCTCGAGTGTCCCCCAGCCCGGGACACCGGGAACGGTCTCTCTGCTCATCGTCTGTGCTGCCCTCCTGACACACGTGCACCCGTGCCTTAGGAGAAGCAGGAGAGATGAATGAACCACTCTGCTCAAGCCATATTTCCCAGGAGAGCAATTATAAATTTGGAAGTGACACGTAAGACCAATGGCGAGTTACAAAGAGCACATGGAAGTCAACGAGACAAAGGGGATCCAAGAGAAAAACGGGCCACGGCGGCAACTACGCAGCTCACAGAAGAAGGCCAGAGGCCCCGCCAGGCACGGGAAACCGGATGCAGGCCTTGGCCGCCCGCATGGGGCGCCCTGCCTGGGTGGGCCCCGGGCCCCACCACCGTGAGGGAGCGTGAGCCTACGGCCTTTCTGGAGGGCCGGCATGCAGCAGTCCTGCTGCCCGAGCGAGCGCCAGGTCCTTGCTGGGAAAGGGCCGCCACGGGGCAGGACGCACCACGACCCAGGAGGTGGGGAGGGGAAACACGAGGAGGGGGCCCTTTCGGTGGCTAAGGACAGAGCGTCTCTCTTCTAGGGACACAAGACGGGGCAAGTGACCGGAAACTTCCACCGTGCTCCCGTCTGCGTGTTACACGTCCTGAGGACACACCTGTGTTGCTTTACTTCCTTACTATTATCACTAGTAGTGGCGTTTGGGAGGTGGGGTGGTGGTCCCCTTTGTTCATTCTCGGTATTTTTAAAAAACCTAGTAAATGTTGGAAATGAATCTCAAAAACAACATGGAATATTCCGCTTACAGGGCACATTACTAGGTGGGCCCTGGAGTCGTGAACTATCAGTTCCCATCCCCATATGGTGAGCTCCGTAAGAACTGGGCTTTCAAATCGCTCTTCTCTAGGTCTGCCTGTCCTTCACTAGGTCTGCCTGTCCTTCACTTTGCCCGGCACCGTGTCCCTCCGGAATGACGCAGGGCGCAGTCAGCAGGGCCACGGCACGGCGGGAGGGCCAGCGCTGCGCGCGACGAAGCCCCTCGAAGCCCCTCTCCTTGTCCCGTCAGGAGGTGGCACGCTTGGAGGAGCAGGGCGGCTCCAGCCAGGGCGGCCGGGGGCCCCGCTGCACACGGTGAGTGCGATGCTCCTGGCTCGCCCACCAAGCTCTCCTCCCTGGCCCCCTCCAGGGTCATCCTGGGACAGGGCACGCGGCTCAGGGAGACACTCTTAGCCCCCAACGCACTACCTGGGGGATGGGGCTTCACTGCCACCTCCCCTGGTCCTCCAGGGACTCAGGGGAGAGTCCTGAGATTCTCATGTAAGCGTGAGGGACTGTGTGCTCCTGGCCCCCAGCCGAGCGCTGGCCACTGCCCACACTGGCTGCTGACTGCCCCCTCCCACCCCGGGGGTGAAGGCGGGCCTCCCAGACTGCAGGCCCCGCTGCCCCAAACTGCTTTGCTCTGCATTGCCCAGCTGTGCTGAGGCCACAGCCACGTGACGTGGGACGGGGCTCTATGCTTACCTGGCCATCGTGGGAGGGCCGGACCACACCCACCGGGCCCTCAGGGGACGAGGGGCCATGCCAGCCTGACTGCGGGGGAGGTGGGACCCTGCCCAGCTGACCATGGTGGGTAAGGAGGGACCACACCCACCTGACGCAGGGAGGTGGGAGCACACACACCTGTCCAGGGGAGGACAGGTCCAGGTCGGCCCAGAGTTGTGTAGAACAAAAGAATGAGCAAGTTAGTGATTGGAGGGTGGCAGTCCTGAGAAACGGAAAATCATGCTGCTGAAGACAACCACACTGATCCCCGCAGAGGAAACATTCAGAGCTGTGTAGGCGTTCTGACCTGGATTTTGCCCTAGGAGCTGGCTCCTTTGTGGGGAAACAAAACACGGGGTGCCCCTCTTGTTTTGGGCCTCGGACCCAAACACCTGATGCTGTGCCCTTGGAAAGAGACACCAGCTCGGTCACTCAATGTCCCCCAGTGGCAGCCTCGAGATCCCTAAGATCCCGCAGCCCTGCTTTGGCTCCGAGCCCTGGGTGGGGTAAAGAGTCTTGGTTACCTTACAGAGCTGCAAAGCGAAAGGGCTACGCTGGGACTTGGCTTCAGACCATCCTGGGGGGCGGGGTGACAGGAGGACAAAGGAACAAAGGCAATGTCCGCTGGCCAGGAGATGACAGCGTGGAAGCCCAGGGCCATGTCGGGTCCTCTCTGCTTTTGTATATGTTCCACATCCTGTAACAGCAAGGCTTTAAATGGCCCACAAGCACACTTTTCACATGTGGTTTCTGGACCACAGTGAGCGGAGGAGGCAACGCTTTGGTGCAGCGTCCTTTGTTCTGTCTGTCCCTCAGGGCTCTCGGCCTCAGGGCAGGGGCAGTACGTAGGGGAGAAGCTGTTTACAGAGTTCTGGGTTTGGCTGAGGAGGCTGGGCTTTATGAGGCCTCCACAGATGACACATTGAGTATCATGACAGCATGAAGGAAGTGAGGAAGACACAAATAAATGGAAAGACATCCCATGCTCATGGACTGCAAGACTGGATGTTGTTAAGATGTCCATGGTAGCAGAGCAATCTACAGATACAATGCAATCCCTATCAAAATTCCAGCAGCATTTTTTTGCAGAAATAGAAAAATCCATCCTAAAAGTCAGACGTTATCTCAAGGGACCTACAACAGCCAAACAATCTTGAAAAAGAACAAAGTTGGAGGACTCATATTTCTTGACTTCCAATCTTACTATGAAGGTACGCTTATTAAAACAGTGTCGTACTAGCACAAGACACACATAGAGGCCAATGGAATAGAATCGAGAGGCCAGAAATAAACCCTTGTGTCTATGATCAAAAGATTTTCTTACAAGGGTGCCAGGGCCACTCAATGGGAAGGAACAGTCTTTAACAAATGCTTCTGGGACAAGTACATTTCCACCTACAAAGGAATGAAGCTGGACTCTTATCTCACACTATATACAAAAATTAACTCAAAATCGATCAAAGACTTGACTTTGAGAGCTAACACCATAAAACTCTTAGAGGAAAACATAGGAGTGTCTTAAGGATCATGAAAATATAATCTTCATGACCTTGAATTTGGCAATGGACTCTTAGATATGACACCAAAAGCACAGGCAATGAAAGAAAAATAGATAAGTTGAATTTCATTAAAATTAAAAACTTTTCTGCATTAAACGACACCATCAAGAGAGCCAAAGGACAACCCACAGGATGGGAGAAAATATTTGCAAATCATATATCTGATAAGGGACTGGTATCCAGAGTATACAAAGAACTCCTACAACTCAACAATAGCAACAACAAAACCTAATTCAAAAATGGGCAAAGACAGGGGCTGGCCCAGTGGCGCAAGTGGTTAAGTGTGTGCGCTCTGCCGCGGCGGCCTGGGGTTCGCAGGTTCGGATCCCGGGCGCGCACCGACACACCACTTGTAAAGCCATGCTGTGGCGGCGTCCCATATAAAGTGGAGGAAGATTGGCATGGATGTTAGCCCAGGGCCAGTCTTCCTCAGCAAAAAAAAAAAAAAAAAGGGCAAAGACATTTCTCCAAAGAAGCTATACAGATGGCCAAGAAGTACATGAAAAGATGCTCAACATCACTAGCCATCAGGGAAATGCAAATCAAAACCATAAGATACCACTTCACACCCACTAGGATGGTTATGTAAAAAAAAAAAAGGAAAACAACAAGTGTCAGTGAGGATGCGGAGAATCTGGAACCTTGTGCATTGCTGACAGCAATGTAAAATGGCGCAACTGCTATGGAAAACAGTCTGATGGTTCCTCAAAAAGTTAAATATAGAATCACCGTATGATCCACCGGTTCCACTCCTAGGTGTCTACTCAAAAGAATTGAAAGCAGGGACTTGAACACCAATGTTTATGGCAGCACCATTCACCATAGCCAAAATGGGGAAACAACCCAAGTGTCTATCAACAGGAACAGGTAAACAAAATATGGTACATCCACACAAGGGACTACATTTAGTTACTAAAATGAATGAAGCACTGACACATGCTACCACATGGATGAACCTTGAAGACGTTATGCTAAGTGAAATAAGCCAGACACAAAAGGATAAATATCATATGATTCCACTTATATGACGTGTCTAGAATAGGCAAATGTACAGAGACAGAAAGTAGAACAGAGGTTGCCAGGGGCTGGGAGAGGGGAGGGGGCATACCTGCTGAATGGGTACAGAGTTTCTGTTTGGGATGATGAAAAAGTTCTGGAAATAGTGGCAAAGGTTATGTAAGTGAACATAAGTGAGGCCATGTTGTACACTAAATGGCCCCAGCCCCTCCTCTGTGTGACTACTCACTGCTTGCACGTACTCTAAAATAATTCACATGCTCTCCTGATTTATGGCCTCTGCTTACGTATGTACTCCCTGATAGCTTGATAAATTAAAACTTTGTTCTATGAGTTTCTCTCCAGGAACAGGCTGACCACAGGCGGGGAACACACCTATAAGGTATTCATCATCATTGACAGCAGAAAAGAACAGTCATGTCTGAAGGCCAGCATTTCTAAACTCCCTCCTTACTGCCCATTTTCCCTATATAACTACCTCAAGATTCTGTAATTCTTGAAGATGGTTTTTTTGAGACATTAGTCACCCATCTTCCAATTACGCCAGCTAATCTAATCTAATTAAAACTTCCTTTCTCGAGCCCTAACTCATTGATTAATTGGCTCAGATCACAGCAAGCAGAGCGAGTCCATTGCTCAGTATCAGTCACACAAATACATGAACTTACTTAATGCCACTGAATTGTACATTTACAAATGGTTAAAATGGTAAATTTAAAGTTATGTATATTTTACTACAGTAAAAAGAAAACATTATAGTAGAACCAAACAACACCAGCAACACTGCTTCTGGCTCTCTCTGTCCCCAAAACGAAAAGGGACATGCCACTCCCCATAAGGAAGCAGGATCCAGAAAAACTTGTGGCTCCCATCTCCCTGGGGGACCCAGGGACTCAGAGAGGCTTTCTGCGGGCCTGCTGCCTGCCCACTGAGGCTGACTGTGGGCCTGCACAGGCCCCTTGGAGGGATGCTGGCCTCCTGCGGTGCACGCTCATCTCCCTTCCTGGAGGTGGGGGAGGGGCCTTACTGTCACAGCAGAATCTGCCCCCACGAGCTTCCTTCCAAAGGGCCCACGCTGTGTGCACCCAGCATCCATCTCCTCGCTGACGGCACAGATCTGGGTGGAGGGCAAGCCCCCTTTCTCAAAACCACGATAATAACACCCCATCCCCCCAAATCCTTCCTTACTATAAGCCCGCTCTTAAATATTCTCCCTGCAACCCCAAAACCACGATCTCCATCAACGTGGATCACCATTTTTCCCTTTCGAGACCCAAAGAGGGCAATCAAGATGCCTGGCAGCTGGGCCAGACCCCTGGCCACCCTCAGGCCCAAGTGGGAGAGGGGCAGATAGGACACTGACACCCAGAGCCCTAGCCCCGGATCTTTAGTTCCGGGGTCCTTTGTGACAAAAGTGCTTCACCGCATCCAACCCACACAATTAAACTTCACCAGACCCAGCCCCCAACATCTGCATGTGGGGGGTCCGCTTCCCCTGCAAGCCTGTGCCTTCCTCATCCACCTGGCTCCTGAAGCCCCAGCCTGGCAAGGTGGCCAGCTCGGCCTTGCTTCCATCCCTCCCTGTGCTTCGTAGCCCGAAACTGACTTTTGTCAGCTGGTCAGTATTCCCTTTCACATTTCACACATCCTACATGACACTAACCTTTCATAAAGGAAATGGAAACGTTTTTCATTAATATACTGCAAGCAAGCATCAATGGATGACTTATGGAGACACTTAAAACTTCTTTAAAAAGATGAACCGAGAAGGAGTGAGGCAGAGCATCATGGCGGAGTGAGCTTCCCCACTGAACTCTCCCCCCTCCAAAAAGGACATTCATATTCCAACAGAAGCTATTCACACAACACAGGGGACGTCTGAGGCAACCAGGCAGCTGTGAGGCACCCAGGCAGCCGTACACCTGAGGACGGAGGTGCTGGAATCCCCAGAGGAAATGGAAGGAGGTAAGAGGAGCTGCTTTCCTTCCCCAAGGACTGGGACCCAGAGACTGAGACCATGCGGCTCTCAGAGGAGGGGGAGGGGCAGCTTGCCACGTGAAAAACCGGCGCTCTCCAAGACCCCTCACAGCCCCCTTCACAGCGCAAGGGGCTCCCCCTACGGAGAGAGCAGAACTGGTGCCAGGGTAGTTTCAATGGGCTGGCCCCTCAGGAGAGCAGAGAGCGACAGCCAGCGAGGCGAGAAACCTCTGAGATCGGGGAGCCGAAAGTAAGCGGCCCACCCGACTGGCGCTTCAGCGCAGTGGCACTTCAGCTCAGCCCCGTCCCCAGAGGCAGCAGCCCCCAGGCGCCCGGGCCCCACCCCCACAGGCAGCAGCCCCCAGCTGCCCTGGCCCCACCAGCAGGGGCAGCGTGACCACACCCCGCCCCCACAGGCAGCGGCCCCCAGCTCCCTGGGCCCACCAACACCAAGGCGAGCTTGTGCCCCCACACCAGAGGCAGCGGCAGCTCAGGCCCCACCACACCACAGCCCCAGCTGCTCTGGCTGGACCAAGCCATGGCCCCGGCTTCCCTGTGCCACGGCCCGGCTCCTTCGGCTGGACTGTACCCCACCTCCAGCTCCTTCGGCTTGACCGCCCCCACCACCCCTGGCTCCAGCGGCTTTGGCTTGGCCTGTACTCAGGCTCCAGCTGACTTGGCGCCAGCAGCTTCTGCCCATGACACTCCAGTTCCAGCTTCTTCAGCCTAGCGGCACTTCAGCTACAGCTGCTTCAACCTACCTGCACCCGAGCCCCAGCTGCTTCAGCCTAGCTGTGCTCCAGTCTCAGCTGTTGCCACGCTCCAGCTCCAGCTGTTTCCACACTTCCCCCTCAGCAGCCACCACTCAGCCATGCCTCAGATCAGCCAGGGGCTGACGAGAACACCCGCGGATTGAGGCGGGCCAGAATACACAGCACTTGACACCCAACCAGCAGCAGCAGCAAGAGGAAACTGCAACCATATATTTTCACTATGAGGAAAAGTAAGCCAACACCAACAGGCACCATGCAAAAATATATTAAATCTCCAGACCAAAAGGAAAATGACAAGCACCCAGAAGTCAACACAGAAAGCAAGGAAATGTATAACCTTAATGACAGAGAATTCAAAATAGCCGTCATAAAAAAGCTTAATGAAATACAAAACACAGACACACAATTCAATGAAATCAGGAGTTTCTTCACAAAAGAGATTGAAACTGTGAAAAAAAAACCAATCAGAAATCTTAGAGATGACAAACACAATAGAGGAGATAAAGACAAAGCTGGAAGCCTTAAGCATCAGAGCTGACAATATGGAGGAAAGAATTAGCAATATTGAGGACAGCAATGCAGAAATACTCCAGATGGAGGAGGAAAGAGAACTAAGACTAAAAAGAAATGAAGAAACTCTCCGAGAAATATCGGACTCAATTAGGAAATCCAACATAAGGATTATAGTATTCCAGAGGGAGAAGAGAGGGAAAAAGGAGCAGAGAACTTGTTCAAAGAAATAATGTCTGAGAACTTCCCAAACCTGGGGAAGGAGCTGGAAATACCAGTGAATGAAATAAATAGATCTCCTAAATATATCAACATGAAAAGACCCTCTCCAAGGCATATAGTAGTAAAGCTGGAAAAGTCAACGATAAAGAAAAAGTATTAAGGGCAGCTAGAGAAAAAAAAAAAATAAGATACAAAAGATCGCCTATCAGGCTCTCAGCCGATTTCTCGACAGAAAGTTTACAGGCTAGGAGAGAGTGGAACGATATATTCAAAATTCTGAAGGACAAAAACTTTCAGCCAAGAATACTTTATCCAGCAAAAATATCCTTGAGAGATGATGGAGAAATAATAACCATCCCAGATAAACAAAAGCTAAGGGAGTTCATTGCCACAAGGCCCCCACTACAAGAAGTGATCAAGAAGGCCCTCATCCCTGAGCAAAATAAGAGGAAGGGGATTCAAGGTTTTGAACAAGGAGGAAAATAGGTTGACAAAACCAGAAAAATTGCAGTCCTCTATCAAAATAGATTAGCAAGCGCTTAAATATAAAACCAAAGATCAAGGGAAGGTAAGCACCAAGCATAAATATAACCTCATCATGTTAAACACAAACTCACAACACAAGAAGGAATGAGATGTGACAACAATAACATAGAAGGGGAAGAGGAAAGGGATCGAATCGACTTAGTCTAAGGGAATAAGAGGCCATCAAAAAATGGACTATCACATCCATGAGATTTTTTTATACAAACATCATGGTAACCACTAACCAAATAATCAGAACAGAATCACACATGATAAAGAAAGAGAAAACTAAGAGAACCCCCATACAGAACTACCAAACTAAATTGGTAGTCCAAAACACATGGGACGAGAAACAAAAGAAATGCCAAAGAACCGGAAAAAGAGTGATAAAATAACAACAACAAGCCCCCATGTATCAATAATTACCCTAAATGTAAATGGACTGAACTCTCCAATCAAAACACATAGAGTGGTGGGATGGATTAAAAAACAAGACCCAACAATATGCTGCCTCCAGGAAACACATCTCAGCTCTAAAGACAAACACAGGCTCAGAGTGAAAGGATGGAAGACAATACTCCAAGCTAATGGCAAACAAAAGAAAGCAGGTGTTGCCATACTTATATCAGACAAAGTTGATTTCAAGCTAAAACAGGTAATGAGAGACAACGAGGGGCAATATATAATGATAGAAGGGACACTCCACCAAGAAGACATATCACTTTTAAATATATATGCACCCAATACAGGAACACCAAGGTACATAAAGCAACCATTAACAAACCTAAAAGGAGATATTAACAACAACACAATACAACAACAAAAAAACTAACAACCCAATTAAAAAATGGGCAAAAGACCTGAACAGACATTTCTCCAAAGAAGATATACAGATGGCCAACAGACACATGAAAAGATGTTCAAAATCATTAACTATCGGGGAAATGCAAATCAAAACTACAATGAGATATCACCTCACACCCGTCAGAATGGCTATAATTAACAAGACAGGAAACAACATATGTTGGAGAGGATGTGGAGAGAAGGAAACTCTCATACACTGCTGGTGGGAGTGCAAACTGGTGCAGCCACTATGGAAAACAGTATGGAGATTCCTCAAAAAATCAAGGATAGAAATACCATATGATCCAGCTATTCCACTGCTGGGTATTTATCCAAAGAACTTGAAAACACCAATGTGTAAAGATACATGCACCCCTGTGTTCACTGCAGCGTTATTCACAATAGCCAAGACTTGGAAGCAACCTAAGTGCCCATCAAGGGATGAATGGATAAAGAAGATGTGGTATATATACACAATGGAATACTACTCAGCCATAAGAAACGATGAAATCCAGCCATTTGTGACAACATGGATGGACATTGAGGGTATTATGCAAAGTGAAATAAGTCAGAGGGAGAAGGTCAAATACCGTATGATTTCCTTTATTAAGTAGTAGATAATAACAACAATAAACAAACACACAGAGACAGAGATTGGATTGGTGGTTACCAGAGGGGAAGGGGGGAGGGAGGAGGGCAAAAGGGATAATTCGGCACATGTGTGTGGTGATGGGTTGTAATTAGTATTTGGGGGGTGAACATGATATAATCTATGCAGAAATAGAAGTATAATGATGTACACCTGAAATTTATACAATGTTATAAACCAATGTTACTGCAATAAACAAAAAATTAAAAAACAAACAAACAACAACACAATAGTAGTAGGGGATCTTAACACCCTACTCTCATCAATCCAGATAGAAAATAAATAAGGAAATAATGGACCTAAACGAAAAACTAGATGAGGTGGACTTAATAGACATATACAGAGCACTCCATCCAAACACAGCAGATTACACATTCTTCTCAAGCACACATGGAACATTCTCAAGAATAGACCATATGTTGGGAAACAAGGCATGCTTATATAAATTTAAGAAGATTGAAATCATAACAAGCATCTTTTCAGACCATAATGCCATGAAGTTAGAAATCAACTACAAGGAAAAAACCAGGAAAGTGACAAAGCTGCAGAGACTCAACAACATGCTACTAAACAACCAATGGATCATTGGTTGTTTTTCCTTTAATGACATTAAAGGAGAAATCAAAGCATATCTGGAGATACATGGAAATGAAAATACACAATACCAACTCATATGGGATGCAGCCAAAGGGGTCCTGAGAGGGAAACTCATAGCAATACACGCCCACTTTAACAAACAAGAAAAAGCCCAAATAAGCAACCTCAAACTATGCCTAACAGAATTAGGAAGAGAACAAACAAAGCCTAAAGTGAGCAGAAGGAGGGAAATAATAAAAATCAGAGCAGAAATAAATGAAATTGAAATTAAAAAAAAAAAAAAAAGCAGTAGAAAGGATCAACGAAACAAAGAGCTGGTTCTTTGAGAAGATAAACAAAATTGACAAACCCTTAGCCAGACTCACCAAGACAAAAAGAGAGAAGGCTCAAATAAATAAAATTAGAAATGAAAAAGGAGAAATTACAACAGATACCACAGAAATAGAAAAGATTATAAGAGAATACTATGAAAAACTATATGCCAAAAAATTGGACAATCTAGAAGAAATGGATAAATTCTTAAACTCATACAACCTCCCAAAACTGAATCAAGAAGAAATAGAGACCCTGAATAGACCAATCACAAGTAAAGAGATTGAAACAGTAATCAAAAACCTCCCCCAAAATAAAAGTCCAGGACCAAATGGCTTCTCTGGAGAATTTTACCAAACATTCAAAAAAGACTTAATACCTATCCTTCTCAAACTATTCCAAAAAATAGAGGAGGATGGAACACTTCCCAACACATTCTACAAGGCCAACATCACCCTGATACCAAAGCCAAGCAAAGACAATACTAAGAAAGAAAACTACAGACCAATATCCCTGATGAACATAGATGCAAAAATCCTCAACAAAATATTGGCAAACTGAATACAGCAATACATTAGAAAGATCATACCCCATGATAAAGTGAGATTTATACCAGGGACACAGGGATGGTTCAACATCTGCAAATCAATCAATGTGATACACCACATTAACAAAACGAGGAATAAAAACCATATTATCATCTCAATAGATGCAGAGAAGGCTTTTGACAAGATCCAACATCCATTTATATAAAAACACTCAATAAAATGGGTATAGAAGGAAAGTACCTTAACATAATAAAGGCCATAGATGACAAACCCACAGCCAACATATTGTGGGGAAAAACTGAAAGCCATCCCTCCGAAAACAGGGACAAGACAAGGGTGTCCACTCCCGCCACTCTTATTCAACACAGTACTGGAGGTTCTGGACAGAGCAATTAGGCAAGGAAAAGGAATAAAAGGAATCCAAATAGGCAACGAAGAAGTGAAACTCTTGTTGTTTGCAGATGACATGATCTTATATATAGAAAACCCTAAAGAATCCATCGGAAAACTATTAGAAATCATCAACAACTACAGCCAAGTGGCAGGGTACAAAATCAACTTACAGAAATCAGTTGCATTTCTACATACCAACAACAAACTAACAGAAAGAGAACTCAAGAAGACAATCCCATTTACAATTGCAACAAAAAGAATAAAATATCTAGGAGTAAATTTAACCAAGGAAGTGAAAGACCTATACGATGAAAACTATAAGACATTACTGAGTGAAATCAATGATGACATAAAGAAATCGCAAAAGATTCCATGCACTTGGATTGGAAGAATAAACATTGTTAAAATGTCCATACTACCTAAAGCAATCTACAGATTCAATGCAATCCCAATCAGAATCCCAAGGACATTCTTCACAGAAATAGAACAAAGAATACTAGCATTCATATGGGGCAACAAAAGACCCCGTATAGCTAAAGCAATCCTGTAAAAGAAGAACAAGGCTGGAGGCATCACAATCCCTGACTTCAAAACATACTACAAAGCGATAGTAATTTATTTATTTATTTTTCCCCAAAGCCCCAATAGATAGTGGTATGTCATAGTTTCACATCCTTGTAGTTGCTGTATGTGGGACGCGGCCTCAGCATGGCCGGAGAAGCGGTGCATCAGTGCGCGCCCGGGATCCGAACCCGAGCCGCCAGCAGTGGAGCGCAGGCACTTAACCGCTAAGCCACGGGGGCAGCCCGAAAGCGATAGTAATTAAAACAGCATGGTACTGGTACAAAAAAAGACACACAGATCAATGGCACAGAATTGAAAGTCCAAAAATAAAACCTCATATCCATGGGCAGCTAATCTTTGACAAAGGAGCTAAGGACATCCAGTGGAGAAAGGAAAGTCTCTTCAATAAACGGTGCTGGGAAAACTGGACAGCCTCTTGCAAAAGAATGAAAGTAGACCATCTTCTTTCATCATACACAAAAATTAACTCAAAATGAATCAAAGACCTGAAGGTGAGACCTGAAACTATAAAACTCCTGGAGGAAAATGTAGGTAGTACACTACTCACCATCAGCCATAAAGGGATCTTCTTGAATTCCATGTCTACTTAGACAAAGGAAACAAAAGAAAAAATAAACAAGTGGGACTTCATCAGATTAAAGAGCTTCTACAAGGCAAATGAAACCAGAATCAAAATGAATAGGGAACCCACCAGCTGGGAAAAAATATTTGTAAACCATATATCTGAAAAGGGATTAATCTCCATAATATATAAAGAACTCACACAACTGAATAACAAAAAAACAAACAACCCAATCAAAGAATGGGCAGAGGAAATGAATAGACACTTCTCCAAAGAAGATATACAGATGGTCAATAGGCACATGAAAAGATGCTCAACATCGCTAATCATCAGGGAAGTGCAAATCAAAACCACATTAAGATATCATCTTACACCCGTTAGAATGGCTATAATCACCAAGACAAAAAGCAACAAATGCTGGAGAGGCTGTGGAGAAATGGGAACCCCAATCCACTGCTGGTGGGAATGCAAATTGGTGCAACTTCTATGGAAAACAGTATGGAGACTCCTCAAAAAATTAAAAATAGAAATACCTCATGATCCAGCTACCCCACTACTGGATATCTACCCAACGAACCTGAAATGAACAATCCAAAGAGGCTTATGCACCCTTATGTTCATCGCAGCATTATTCACTATAGCCAAGACATGGAAGCAACCCAAGTGTCCCTTGACTGACGAATGGATAAAGAAGATGTGGTATATATACCATGGAATAGTACTCAGCCATAAAGAAAGACAAAATCATCCCATTTGCAACAACATGGATGGACCTGGAGGGTATTATGTTAAGTGAAATAAGCCAGAAAGAGAAAGACAAACAGTGCATGATTTCACTCATATGTGGAAGATGAACCAACACACGGACAGATAGAACTGTTTGGTGGTTACCAAGGGCTAGGGGGGTGAGGAGTGGGCACAAGGGGTGGAGGGATGCACTTATATGGTGACTGATAAACAGTAATGTACAACAAAAATTTCACAATTAAAAAAAAAAAAAGATGAACCAGGGCTGGCCCGGTGGCGTAGTGGTTAAGTTCCAGTGCTCCGCTTCAGCGGCCCGGGGTTCGCAGGTTCAGATCCCGGGCGTGGACCTACGCACCGCTTGTCAGGCCATGCTGTGGCAGGTGCTCCACATATAAAGGAGAGGAAGATGGGCGTGGATGTTAGCCCAGGGCCAATCTTCCTCAGCAAAAAGAGGAGGACTGGCAACAGATATTACCTCAGGGCTAATCTTACTCACAAAAAAAAAAACATAAAAATAATACTAATAAAAAAAATAAAAAGATTAACCAACAGTATGACCTGGTTCTAGGCTCATTTTAAAAAATCCGTACAAGATGACTAGAAATGCCTCCGTGCCCTTTGCAAAGCCCTAGGTCTGCTCCTGTGCACACATGGCCATCGCCTCCATGTGAGGAGCAGCAGACATCTCTGTCTCTGCTCACACTCACTGCAGCAGCCCAGAGGAGGGCTGGATGGTGCTTGTGCCTGAGGTTGCAGGAGCCACAGAGGAAAGTCTTGGCCAGAACCAGCTGGGGCCACCTGCCAGAGAGAGAGCTGGGGGTACTGAGCATCCCCACTGCCCCAATCACAGCTGACCCTGTCTAGGCACCTGCTCCTTGGGGGAACAAAACCGGAGGGCCAGCCACCTTCAGGTCGACGGGCTAGTGAGCTAGGAGTAGGGCTGGCTGTCTCGACTCCGGGCGGAAGGCAAGCCTCAGAGCGCCGGGAACATTCTGGGGCAATAGCGGCAGGCTGGCCAGGACCCCTGTGGGGAGGACAGAAAGGATGGGGGCAGAACAGTGAGCGTCCAGGGAGGGACGGTCGGCCATCTGCCCTGCAGGACAGCCGTGCACGACAGAGCCCAAGGGCTTGGCAACTGGGAAGGTCCTGGCAGCTCATGGGCACCGGGAGCAAAGCCCCAGCAGCTCCTGGTTCCAGCCCTGCCCTGCAGGTGAGCTGGACGTGACCACCTCGTGTCACCCTCCCAGGCTGGATGGCGGCGCCCGCAGAGACCTTTGTCTCGCCTCTGGTCTCTGCTCGTCTGCGCGTCTGGTGGTGATTCTGACCCCCGATCCGGTGCTGAACAAATGCCTGCTGAGGCGCAGTGAGGGCAGACGCTGAGTCTCCCAGCGGAGTGTGCTCTTGGAAGCTGGGCGAGGGCCAGGCTGCTTCTGGAAGGAGCCTCCTGGGCTGGGAGTCCATCTTGGCTCCTGGGGAGGCTCTTTGTCTCTCTAGTGGATCCTGTGCCTCCCACAGGAGCTTCTCAGTCGGCCAAAATCCCCTTCTTGCACCCCTGCTGAGTATGTGCCACCAGGGTGCAACTCTGTCCCCCTCTTTCCGGTTGGCATGACTTTACTAAAGATAATTGGGAACTGCAGTGGTTCTTTGGGAAACTGAAGCTCTCCCCGAAGTGGCTCCTGAGACCTCTCCTTTCATCACCTCTGCTCCTCACCTCCTCCTCCTCTACCACCTCCCATCCTCCCTCCAGCCCCAGCGCAGCCTCTGATGTGTCCCCCTCAAGCTCCCTGCTCCCCACCCCTCTGGCCACCCTGCCACACCTTCCCTTCCCGCCAGCCCCTCAGCTCCCAAAGTCACTGGAGCTTTGGGCCCCCTGCCCCATCGGGCGCTCGCAAAGGTTACAGGGACCCCCCCAAAAGCAACCACCTGAGGCTGAGAAAGAAAACAAAAGTGAATCGGAAACAGACATTTCTTCAGTCCACCGCCTCCATAAGATTATATATCAGGGCACAAAAATCTTAAAGTTCTCCTCCACAATTACAGGTGGAAAGCTGTAAGCCCTCATGTTGAGCTAACCTGCTCCATCCGTCAGAAACACAATTCAAATAAAAATATAAAATGGAGCAAAGACAAGGTCCACATCTCATACAAACTAGCGAGTTTTCTATAATTGTATTTATGTGTGACGCATGGCTAAATTTTTAAGTGAAAAGCATCAGACCTCTACTTGCATGTGTCTGTATGTTTACGTAAGCATATATGTTATATACATGATATTTCCCTACCTCCAGATTGTATTACCAAATTAATTTATAAAATCCCTTAAAGGAGTTTTATCCTAACTGGCTTAGAGAGAAATAAGCGCTTATATAAATCCCTAAAACTCCCAGAAATATAAGAACCAACTCAACTGTTTTCAAGTTCACGTAATTTGGGCCAATCTGTAGTAAATAAGACTAGCATAATATTGTTGTTTTAATAAAACAGGTATATCTTCAGAGCTGTCGACATTAACTAGTATAATGCAAACATACATTTCTATTCTACTTGGTTCACTAGTCAAATAAGCTAACACATCTATTAGATGTTTATGACTGTACCAATGATAACTTTGATTTTAATCAAGCAAGAGGGGGACCTGACCAAGATCGCTCCCTGACCAGACCCCAACCAGGCTCCTCAGAGCCTTCTTCTCAACTAGGCCTCAACCCTGTCTTATAAGGACTCGAACAAACACTCACATGGTGTCCAACAGCTGAAGGCCACATCCCTAGGATGACCCCTGGCCCCTTAAGGCGCCCATCTGAGAAAACTCTAGACTGACAGAAGTGACTGCTCCAGCTAACACCTGAGGACAGGACCCCGTCTCCCAGCCTCTGTGGGAAGGGAGGAGCCTAACTTCCAGAAGCGCCAGTCAGCAAACCCAGATGGGTGTCACATGAACCAACACCCTGCTTCTGCTTTTTGCAATTTTCCTTTCCAGACCTTCTCAAGCCCCCTGTTCCCCCTGCCTACTCCCCAGTCCTCCCTTTAAAACGCCCGGTGCCTCTGAGCTGACAGGAATGGAGCTCAGCTCTTTCCCCTGCTGCCAGCAGTTACTGAATCAAATCTGTCCTTACCACCCTAGCTAGTGTCCCGCCGTGTTTGCCTGCGACCCTGCTCTCCTCACCGGCCCTGCAGTGGCCCTCAGAGCCCCTCTAGGAGTTGGGAGGCAGCAGCCACTCAGGGAAGCTCAGTCTCAGGCAAAGGACTCAAAAGTCCCTGGTGGGAAAAACCTGAAAGACTGATCTGTCAGCAGGGCAGGCCTGGGGTGACTTCCTCTTTGCCTACATTCTCACTGGGCATGAGGCCACACCACCCAGACCCAGTCCTGTGGGGTCTTGGGCTCCGGTCATCCCCTTCCTGATGGGGCCGCTGTTCCCCCGAGAGGAAAGGCCTGGGGGTACCCCAAGGACTCCAAGAGGGAACCAGTTGGGGAGATCACTGCGCCCCTCCCCCAGGCCCCACAATTCTGCCACTCCCAGGAGCTGATCCTAGCAAAAGACCAATGTGACCCTCCCAAGGGACAGACCCCCAACGTCGGGGTCTGGATCCCCACGGGATGCCGGCTCCCCCATCCGGTGTTGACCCCTACCCCCAAGTCGGATCTTCCCACTCCAGCACAGACCTCCCACTCCCTCGACCCAGTCTAGTGCCCCCCCCCAGGCCCTGTCCGGAGACCCCCGCCCCAGGTCGGAACCTCCCCCCACGCCAATTTCCCACCCTATCGGAGCTCCTTACCCCAGGGCAGATCCCCAGATCCCCCGCCCTAGATCAGATCCCCCACCCCGGGTCCGCAGATCCCCGCCCCAGGTGGGGTCCCCTCACCTCCGTCCAAACTCCTCACTCCCCAGCCGAGGTCGGAGCCCCCGCTCCAGGTCGGATCCCCTCATCCCGGTCCGAATCCCCACCCCCTTCCGAATTCTTCACTCCAGGTCGGATCCCCCGCCCCAAGTGCCACCCTCCCCGGTCCAGCCCCGCCCGCCCGGCGCACTCACCTCGCTCCGGGCCGCCGTCCCGACTGCGGCCGGAGCAGGCAGCGCGGCGGGCAGCCCCGGACGCCGGGAGGCCCCGCGGGACGGCAGCGATGGCGGCGATGGCGGCGGCGCTGCGGGGACCCGGCGCGCGCTTCCGGTGGCCGACGCGGGCCGTGGCGGGCGGGGTGCGGGGCGCGGCAGGTAGGGCGGGGCCCGGGGCGGGGGTGTCCCCTGGGGGTGTCCTGCTGGGTAGAGTGTCCTGTGCTCGGCCCCTCCAGCCCAGTATTAACTATATTCTGACGGCGATGGTGGTGGCTCCGCTCCTGAGGCTACCAGGCACCATCTCTTGCACAGCCCGCTGGCCAGACCTGACCACCTCCTGCCCAAGACCCTAGTGGCCACACAGCAGGTGCTCAGTACATGCACACGCAGAGAATCAGTGAGGGGACGCTAGGGCACCAGAGTCTCTGAACACCACTCTGCGGGTGCCCTGGGGGAGGGGAGGATCTGCGGCTCATCCTCCTGGAGCCTCCAAGGGACACTGACCAAACCAGGACAATAATCACGTAACCATAGCACCAGGTGCCACCAGGGGTCCGGAGCAAGGGCTGGGCGCCGGGACACACAGGATGGCTGGCGCCCAACCCAGCAGGACAGGCTCCCCAGGAGCTGGCCACGATTCAGCCAGTTGACTCCTGGGTCTAGTTTGCATGCCTGGTATGTTCTCTCCTCTGGTTGTTCGTCCCATCCATTCCCCTCCTTAGGGCAGGGGCTTCTCGTTAATCTCTGCTGGCTGCATGCTCTGCTCGCCCTGTGCGCTCCCTTTGGGACCCCGGCTGCGGCAGCCCAAGGCCCATCTGAGGGAAGGGCAGGCTGAGGTCTGAGAGGGGGAGGCCTCCCTGGGCCTGCAGCCCAGCTCAGGCACTGTGCCATCAGGGTCCAGAGAACGTGAAGCCAGAGCGGCGATGGTGCCCCCACACCTTCAAATGCCCCAGGCACAGGGCCCTGTAGGACCAGGAAGTCGGGATTGTCCCAAGCCACCCACAGCAGCTGTCTTGTCCATGCCTCTGTTCACCTAGTGTGTGGAGGCGACCGCCTAGCCCCCCGGCCGTCCTGCTCAGCCTTCTCCATCCCGTCTCCCTCCTCAGGGCCCGAGCCCAGTCTTCTGTTCTTAGGGACCGGATCACGAAAAGAAGGGAGCTCCATGGGCCGGCCCTGTGGCTTAGCGGTTAAGTGGGTGCGCTCCGCTGCTGGCCGCCCGGGTTCGGATCCCAGGCGAGCACCACTTCTCCGGCCTCATGGCCGCGTCCCACATACAGCAACTAGAAGGATGTGCAGCTATGACATACAACTATCTACTAGGGCTTTGGGGGGAAAAAATAAAAATAAATAAAATCTTTAAAAAAAAAAAAAAAAGAAGAAGGGAGCTCCAGGGCCGGCCTGTGCAGACCCTGCCGCAGAGCTGGGAGCCCCCTGGTGGCAGCGGTTGGCGGGGCCTCTGGCCAGGGAGTCAGGACCGGACATTCTGGACACGCCCCCTGGCCGCCCCCTCGCTCCCTCCCTCCTAACTCCCTAGGCCGGCTTAGCTGTTTACTGACTTGGTGCTGTGAGTGAGAGAGAGAGAGAGAGAGGGAGAGAAGGCGGTGGGGATGCGGGGGCGGGGCCCGGGGCGGCGGCAGCAGAGGGCGCCTGGCTTTGCTTTGGGGCCAATGGAATTGGGGAGTGTGCCCCAGCGTGTGCTGTGCTGTGGAGGAGCAGGGCGCGCGGCCCTGGGGACAGGCGGCCGTGCAGGGAGGGGCTCGGGGAAGGGGTTTGACTCCAGAGGGTGGAGGGGGTACCCTGGGCTCGGAGGCCCACACGCATGGCAGGCAGACCAGGAATATGGGGTGCCCAGGGGGCCGGCCTGGAGAGGCTTTGGAGGCAGTGAGATGGGGGTCAGGCTGTGCGGCCCCCACCCTGCCCTTGACACCTGGAACCCCGGTGCAGGGCAGGCCCTCCCCAGCGCCCCTGTCGGCAGGAGCCCTGAGTGGGCCTCCAGGACTGACCTTCCGCAGCAGTGGGGGACTGCTGTTCAGTGCCTGCTGTTTGTGACTTAAGATCAGAACGCTGAAAAGGCATTGAAAACAAACCCAAAATAAGATAGTATTGGTAAACACCTAAATTTTTGTAAGAAAATTCAAAAATTAAAAAAAACCACCAAGGAAGTTCTGTCTTTGTGCCTCAGATCTCTCACCACACGCTGCTCGCTCCTCCGTTTGCCTGGTGGGAGTGGTCGGAGGTGGCCCCCGGGTGTCCCTCTGCTGTGTCAGCGGGGCTTCAGCACCTAGGCCCCATGGGTGTTTCCCCACGTGCAGCCCCCAGACTCGCAGCGATCCCTTTTCGACACGCGAGGAGGAGCGGGCCTGCTCTTGGTGGTTACTGGGCTGGAGCCCTGGGGTGGCGTCCTGGCCAGAGGCTGGTCTGGGCACGGGTGGGCTCAGACAGGACGCGAGTGATCCCTGGGGAGCCTCAGAGGTCTAACGTCTGGGGGCCTTGGGGCTGGAGGGCCAGGGTCCAGGCTGGGGGCAGCTGTGGACTGAGGGGGACGCAAACCAGCTCCACCTCGTCACTTGCCGGCCGGGCAGCTGCAGAAGTGCCAGGGCTGGTCTGAGCCTACTCGCTCTCCCATAAACAAGGCCGAGCGGGGCTGGGGAAGATGCTTCCACTCAGTGTCCCACAGGGGCCCCGAGGGCCGGGCGCTGCTGCAGGGCCGGGTCCACCTTCCCCCAGTACCTGCCAGGTCAGAGCTGGCGGTGAGGGCTGCCAACTGCCCTGTTCCAGGGTCCTGGCGGGACAGCCCCCAGTGGGAGCTCAGCCCAGCCCAGGCGCCCCAGGGGATGTGACAGGCGCCCTGGGCCAGCCCGGCTGCAGGAGCAGTGCTGGGGCCGGGAGCCCCCGGGACCGCCCGCAGCATTCACATCCAGTCCCGGGGGCACCATGTGTTTGGTGCCAAGCTGGGACACCAGAGGAAGGAGGGAGCAGCGCAGCGGTGGAAAGGCAGCACCGAGTTGATCTCTTCTAGCGAAATATTTAGTCTTTAATTTCTATTTTAGTACCGTTTAACCCTGATACTGGAATGTAAGATGATTAACAGCCGATTTTAGGAAAGAAGTTGCATTTCATTCTTAAGCAGGTGAAAGAACTCAGGAGTAGGAAGTGTGGTGGGAGCTGTGGGTCACAGTGCCATCACTGAGGCATTGCTGCAAGCCTTGAGGACGGACTGTGTGCGTTTCCAGATGTTCCCGACTTGCCCCGACTTCCTGTGTCTACTGGATATATCGCTGCCTGAGGACGCGCCCCTGTAAGAAAGGGACGCTGGTGGGGGTGAGAGACACTGTCACGGGCACCACTGGCCCTGATGTGGTCTTTAGAAGCAGATTTATTGCAGTGATTTTGTGCGGCGAGCGCTACACTGGGGCGAGCCAGTGGGAGAGCTCAGCGCGGCTGTGTGGAAGGGTCAGTGTCGGCAGGCCTTGGCCTCGCAGGCCTCAAGTGCTGCGTTGAGGACAGACTCCAGAACTGCGAAAGCAGGTTGGCAGCAGGGCAGCCATCGTGCCCTTCAGAAGCAGGCTTGGCAAAGGAGCCCAGCACAGGGTGGGAGGTCAAGTCTGCGCCGGGCTGCCTGGGCCCGTGTAGACGGCCTTCTCCATGCCGTCCACCATGTGGACACGCTCCAGGTATGCGGAGAAGTGTGTGCACTCGAAGCGGCCGCTCCCACGCACGTGTGCCAGGAAATCCGGTGCTCCTGGGACGATGACATTGTCGGCTAGCAACACTGTCCCTTTCCGTAACAGGTCACACTTCTGCAAGGGACAGGTGGTTGAAGGGGGTGAGGATCAGGGGTGACCAGTGAGCCCGCCCCTAACCAGGAGGGCAGGTGGGGCCTCCACAGTGGCCTGTGCCTGGCCCCAGGGTCAGCCCCACCCCGGCTCCTGGGGTCACCAGGGTCTCCCGCGGCCTTCCATCTCCTCCCTTGCAGTGACCACTGCAAGACAGGGCTGTGCTGAGCACTTGATCCCCCTCCAGACCGTCAGCTCTGTGAGGAGGGATCTTTTCCTCCTCTGTTCCCTCTGGCCTCCCCAGCCCCTAGAACAGCATGTGGCAGGCACACAGTAGGTGCTCACGAAATGCTAGCTGGACAATGAGCGGAGGAGACGACGGGGGCAGGGTCCGGCACACAATGGCACCTCAAGGCCAGTGGGTCCCTCGGTCACCCGGTGCCAGGAACACGTGGCAGCTCCAGGTGAGAGAGATGCCTGGAGCCCGTGTGTGGGCTGCTGGTGGCGTCCCTGGAGTTTTAGTGCCATCTGACCATGGCGACCCTGCAGGGCCGGGGGCCGCAGAGGAGCAGACCTCTGGACCCACAAGCCTGCCCCTCGGGGGTCCGCTCCTGAGATCCCCATGCTCCGGTACTGAGATGCCCCATCTCCACCGGGGCCTGGGCCTGGGCAGCTAGTTGGTGTTGGCAGGGCCTGAGCTCTGCAGAAGGAAGGAGGAGTGGCCGGACACAGCCAGGGGCAGCGACCTCCTGGGTGGGCAGTCTCTCGGAACGGGGGGGAAGGGCTGCGTAGATCACAGGAAGCCATGGAAAGAGAAACCGTGAGGGGACACGTTTGCCTGTGGGGGCGCGGCAGACCAGGCAAGGGACCCCCCAGTTGTCTCATCCCCTAGATTTGAGTTTAAACAACGGAGCTTTTTTTACATAATCATAGAATGAAAGTTAAACAAACAAACAATCCCAAACATTGAAAGCAAAATCCAACACGTGACCCCAGGTGTGACTCAGGCTGCAGGCAGGCCCACGTGGGGCATGTCCCAGTGTCCTAAACCCGTGGGGTCCTAACTCTGCCCCCTCCAGGAGGTGCCCGAGGATAGTCTCTGGGGGGGGTCTGGGCTCTCGCGGGGGAAGCCGAGGGCCCTCTGGCCGGTGTCCTGGCAAACACACCCCTGTGAGGTCAGTGTGTAGGCATGGGACAGCCATGAGCCAGAGTTGGAACAGAAAGGACCACTGTGAATCACGGAGCGGTTGCTCTCCCGAAGAGAAAAGAAAGGAACTTCCCAGCATCTTTGCCAACGGACGGAGAAGAGAGCAGCCCCATTCCCGGCCCCAGAGGGCAGCTAGGTCTGGCGCAGGAAATGCCCAAGGTGAGTCGGGAGCGGGCTCCAGCCTCCTAGGGCCATGCTGAAGGACTCAGGAGGCACCGCTGGCCCCAGATGCGACAGTCGGTGGAGTGAGAGACCTCAGACACGAAACCCCACGGGTTACCACGAACAAAGGGACGAAGGGACGAAAGGAAGAAAGAAGCTGTGGTGGCCTTTGGAGGGTGCTGGGGCCCACCCATCCTCGAGGAAGCTAGACTTAAGGGGGAAGAAGGCAGCACCGATCCCACCTCTCCCCAGACACCACAGAGAGGCTGAGACCCACCGACGGGGCGGCCCCTACCCCTGCAGCCAGCACCGAGGCACAACCCAGCCAGGGTGGGCGGCTCACCTCCAGGAGGAGTGTGTCCGGCAGGTACCGGTCCTTCCAGTGGTCGAGGAAGACCATGTCCAGCGTGTCCACGTCATATTTCTTCTTCAGCTGGGGGATGATGTCCTGGGAGGCCCCGAGGACAACGGTCACCTGGAACGGAGCTCTGTCAGGGCCCACACCCACAGGGAAAAACAGACCACCCCCCAGCACCCCTGCGAGGGTCCACCAACAGCTCTCTTTGGGGTTCTGGGCAGACAAGCGCCTTCTGCCCCCGTTCCTCCGGGGGCAGCCTCGGGAATTGCCTGCTTTG
This sequence comes from Diceros bicornis minor, assembly GCF_020826845.1. Taxonomy (NCBI): domain Eukaryota; kingdom Metazoa; phylum Chordata; class Mammalia; order Perissodactyla; family Rhinocerotidae; genus Diceros; species Diceros bicornis. The sequence goes on along the minus strand of NC_080774.1, from coordinate 32,744,728 downwards.
TGGGTCGGGGCAGCGAGACCGCTCTCACCGAGCTGCTGCGGGTCCCGGGAAAGCCCCCGAGATCCTGCAGCAGGATCCTTGTGGCCTTGAACTGTGCAGAGGTGTGCCCTGGGCCCCTCCCTCCCGCCTGTGCCCAGCCCCTGGAGCCCCAGTGTCCCTGTCTTTCTAGGGGCAGGTGCCACACCCTGTCCTGCAGGCCCGAGAAGTCCAGAATCTGCTGGGCGATGGCGGCGTAGTCAGGGTTGATCTCCAGGGTGAGCAGGCGGGCGCCAGGCGGCAGCAGGCGGGCCATGCGCACGGCCGAGTAGCCGCAATAGGCCCCCAGCTCCAGCAGCACGGAGGGGCGCTGCTCCCGCACCACTGCGTCCAGGAACTGGCCTGTGGGGCACAGGAGGGGTGAGTGCAGGCAACGGAGGAGACCCACTCCAAGGCCTGGCCCTGCGCCTCCCAAGTGAGCAACAGCCTCTCCCGATGCCTGGCCCCCAGCCCTACCTGAGGCCCCCAACACTGCCCAGAGGGCCCCAGGCCTCGCCCAAGGCCCCCAGCTCTTCCCAAATGGACCCCACGCCTCCCCCGATAGCCCCCAGCCCTCTTCTGAGGCCCAGCCCTTCCCCGAGGCCTCCGGCTCCCCCAGAGGCCCCCAGCACTTCCCTGAGACCCCCAGACCTCCCCAGATGGCCCGTGGCCCTCCCCACAGGCCCCCTGCCCTCCCCGAAGGCCCTGGTCCCATTCATGCACCATCCAAGCTCCCAAAGTCCCTCGGCCTTTGCGCCTTTGCACACCCTGGTCCCTTTCTCTTTTCCACAATTCCTGGCTGACCCCAACTATTCTAACCCAGAGCTGCCCCCATGGGCTACACTCAGGGCCTCCCTCGCTCCCTTGAGCCGAACACTGTCAGAGGCTCTGAGGGGGCTGGACAGTGGCTGTCACGACTGTCCCCAGGGCCTGACTGCATAGAGAGCAGCACAGCGCATGCTCACGCCCCAGGCTGGAGTCCAGAGGTCAGGAGGCAGCCCTGGGGGAGGGCCAGTGCCTGGGCCCGGCAGAGTCCCAGTAGCTATGCAGACCCTCATGGCAGACAGGGACACCCGGGCACCCAGGGCCCGCCCTGCATCAGCACCCAGGGCTGCCGGATGGAGTACAAGTGCGGGGCATACTTGGAGCCCCTGCTGTCACCTCCCACTGGTGTTGGCTGAGTTGGTCTGTGGCAAAGAGGGGACTCTGAACAGTGGCCTCCTGGGCAGTTTATCAAAGTCCCTCCCTCCAAAGGGGACAATGATGTGGGTGTCGGGGCCTCAGCCCAAGCTTTACTCCTGGCAGGGGAGAGGGAGTCTGGACCAGTGACTTGGGGCTCCAGGCCTCCAGAGGAGCCCCCACCCCAACACCCAGAAAAGGGGCGATAAGAGGCCTCTCCTCTCTGGGCTGTGCTGCCCGGCCTGAGGCCTGTTCCCGTGTGTATCGCCTGCTGGCTGGGCACCCACCTTTGTTGTTGCCCACGATCATGGCCCATTCCTTCTGCGAACAGTAGGCGTCAATGGTCTCGAGCACACTCTGCGGGTCCCCGGCCACCGCGTGCTGCAGCACATGGCGCAGGATGCGCTGTTCCTTGCTGTCGCCCATGAGCCAATTGTGGAGGAACTGCAGGACCAACTCGTTCCAGAAGAGGAGGAATGGAACCAACCCCAGCGTCGCAGGAAGAGCAGTAGAGCCAGCAGCGCCAGGCCCAATGAGGAGGCTGCCAACAGCATGGGTGTGGCCTCTGGCATCTGAGATAGGGGTGGGTGGGGCGGGGAGGAGGGGATGGAGGGGGAGGAAGGGAACCCAGGGCAGGGTGCCAGGCTTCAGTGCTTGGTGGCTGGCCAGGCAGCCCCACAGCCAGTGCAGGGGCTCAAAGCCCCTGGTGTTAGTGCAGACCTGCCCCTCCTGGCTCACCCACCCTCTCCTCAGTGTGGGGGTGCTACCACTGCCTCCCTTGTGCTGATGTGGCCCCAAGGTTCAAGAAGCCAGCCACATGCCCCAGTTACCTAGCTCATGTGAGCCCCGGGAGAGTGCAGCCCCACACACAAACAGCTTCCCGCCCCTGTGGCCGCGCCCTGGTGCACGGAGCAGGTGTGCCTGGGGGAGTGCAGATCACAGCACCCCTCACTGGGCGCTTTCCCCCACAGCCGGGGGTCAGCCGCTGCCTGAGCGAGGGGCACAGCTGGCCTGGGCAAGGATGCACCGCACGGGGGAGGCCCGGCCCATGTGCAGCTCCCTCGGGCGCTCACACAGAACAGTCCGGGAGACTCCTGAGGTCCTTTAAGTGAGCTTCCAGGTAAGGACACAGGTGGCCCGCAGGCCAGGCGCATGGGTCACAGACGAAGTCGCCCCTCCCTTCAGGGACAGCCCCACGTGGAGCACCTGTCCCTCGATAACAAAGGGAAGCCCTGCCGCCTGCACCACAGTGAGCGAGACACGCCAGTTGGCGTCAGCCGGCTACTGCTGCAGCACGACCTCCCCGGCAAGCAACACCCAAGGCAGGTAGCTAGGGTGCAGCCAGAGAGGGCTGGACTCGGGGCCCCTGAGACACGGGCAAGGCTGAGCCGCACAGACCTGGGACGCCGGCTAGCACAGCAGAGTTCACCAAGTGCAGGGCAGATGCCACGTCGCCTGTTTACACAAGGCAGAGTGGACACGTGTCAGCAGGTCAAAGTCTGCACGGGCTATGGGCCCGAATCCTCGGCCCACACCCCTCCCTGCTCCCAGGGCCACCCTACCTTCAGAGCGACTTTCCCAGCCCGCTCCTGCCCTCTGAGCTGCAGGTGGGGTCTGCACGCTCCTTCTCTGAGCTCAGCAGCAAAGCTGATAGAATTTGTGCAGAGTTCTCTTGCCTCTAGTTAACCATGAACAGAAACCATAACCTGAAAATGACCAGGGTCCAGATATCCGGGCTCCCTCCCCGGAGGCCAGCCTCGTCCTCCACCTTTCCCTCCCGGGAGGAGAGCTCGGAAGGCCACGAAAAGCCGGTGACACATCACCTCGAGTGTCCCCCAGCCCGGGACACCGGGAACGGTCTCTCTGCTCATCGTCTGTGCTGCCCTCCTGACACACGTGCACCCGTGCCTTAGGAGAAGCAGGAGAGATGAATGAACCACTCTGCTCAAGCCATATTTCCCAGGAGAGCAATTATAAATTTGGAAGTGACACGTAAGACCAATGGCGAGTTACAAAGAGCACATGGAAGTCAACGAGACAAAGGGGATCCAAGAGAAAAACGGGCCACGGCGGCAACTACGCAGCTCACAGAAGGAGGCCAGAGGCCCCACCAGGCACGGGAAACCGGATGCAGGCCTTGGTCGCCCGCACGGGGCGCCCTGCCTGGCTGGGCCCCGGGCCCCACCACCGTGAGGGAGCGTGAGCCTGCGGCCTTTCTGGAGGGCCGGCATGCAGCAGTCCTGCTGCCGGAGCGAGCCCCAGGTCCTTGCTGGGAAAGGGCCGCCACGGGGCAGGACGCACCACGACCCAGGAGGTGGGGAGGGGAAACACGAGGAGGGGGCCCTTTCGGTGGCTAAGGACAGAGCGTCTCTCTTCTAGGGACACAAGACGGGGCAAGTGACCGGAAACTTCCACCGTGCTCCCGTCTGCGTGTTACACGTCCTGAGGACACACCTGTGTTGCTTTACTTCCTTACTATTATCACTAGTAGTGGCGTTTGGGAGGTGGGGTGGTGGTCCCCTTTGTTCATTCTCGGTATTTTTAAAAAACCTAGTAAATGTTGGAAACGAATCTCAAAAACAACATGGAATATTCCGCTTACAGGGCACATTACTAGGTGGGCCTTGGAGTCGTGAACTATCAGTTCCCATCCCCATATGGTGAGCTCCGTAAGAACTGGGCTTTCAAATCGCTCTTCTCTAGGTCTGCCTGTCCTTCACTAGGTCTGCCTGTCCTTCACTTTGCCCGGCACCGTGTCCCTCCGGAATGACGGAGGGCGCAGTCAGCAGGGCCACGGCACGGCGGGAGGGCCAGCGCTGCGCGCGACGAAGCCCCTCGAAGCCCCTCTCCTTGTCCAGTCAGGAGGTGGCACGCTTGGAGGAGCAGGGCAGCTCCAGCCAGGGCGGCCGGGGGCCCTGCTGCACACGGTGAGTGCGATGCTCCTGGCTCGCCCACCAAGCTCTCCTCCCTGGCCCCCTCCAGGGTCATCCTGGGACAGGGCACGCGGCTCAGGGAGACACTCTTAGCCCCCAACGCGCTACCTGGGGGATGGGGCTTCACTGCCCACCTCCCCTGGTCCTCCAGGGACTCAGGGGAGAGTCCTGAGATTCTCATGTGAGCGTGAGGGACTGTGTGCTCCTGGCCCCCAGCCGAGCGCTGGCCACTGCCCACACTGGCTGCTGACTGGCCCCTCCCACCTCGGGGTGAAGGCGGGCCTCCCAGACTGCAGGCCCCGCTGCCCCAAACTGCCTTGCTCTGCATTGCCCAGCTGTGCTGAGGCCACAGCCACGAGACGTGGGACGGGGCTCTATGCTTACCTGGCCATCGTGGGAGGGCCGGACCACACCCACCGGGCCCTCAGGGGACGAGGGGCCATGCCAGCCTGACTGCGGGGGAGGTGGGACCCTGCCCAGCTGACCATGGTGGGTAAGGAGGGACCACACCCACCTGACGCAGGGAGGCGGGAGCACACACACCTGTTCAGGGGAGGACAGGTCCAGGTCGGCCCAGAGTTGTGTAGAACAAAAGAATGAGCAAGTTAGTGATTGGAGGGTGGCGGTCCTGAGAAACGGAAAATCATGCTGCTGAAGACAACCACACCGATCCCCGCAGAGGAAACATTCAGAGCTGTGTAGGCGTTCTGACCTGGATTTTGCCCTAGGAGCCGGCTCCTTTGTGGGGAAACAAAACACGGGGTGCCCCTCTTGTTTTGGGCCTCGGACCCAAACACCTGATGCTGTGCCCTTGGAAAGAGACACCAGCTCGGTCACTCAATGTCCCCCAGTGGCAGCCTCGAGATCCCTAAGATCCCGCAGCCCTGCTTTGGCTCCGAGCCCTGGGTGGGGTAAAGAGTCTTGGTTACCTTACAGAGCTGCAAAGCGAAAGGGCTACGCTGGGACTTGGCTTCAGACCATCCTGGGGGGCGGGGTGACAGGAGGACAAAGGAACAAAGGCAATGTCCGCTGGCCAGGAGATGACAGCATGGAAGCCCAGGGCCATGTCGGGTCCTCTCTGCTTTTGTATATGTTCCACATCCTGTAACAGCAAGGCTTTAAATGGCCCACAAGCACACTTTTCACACATGGGGATGTGTGCATGTACGAGGGCCTCTGGCGACAGTGGGTGCTGTTAGGAGAGCACGCAGATTGATGTGCTCGGACCTGTGGGCTGGGCTGGGTGCTCATGCACACGCGTGTACATGTACCTGTCCCTGTGGGAGGGACCAGGTACGTGCATGTGTGTGTCCAGGTCCCTGTCTGCGTCTGTGTGCCCAGGCATGTGTAACGGGGCCGGACCTTCCCATGATCACCAGCTGACTCACGCTCCCGCCCGCCTGCCTGCACGTGTGAAATCATTGCCCATTTTTAGCTCCCTGAGGTCATGTGCCAGCAGGGGCTCTTGGGGCCCCGGGATCCCGCTGCAAGGCTGCCCAGGCTGGGTGTTAGTGGGCGATGCTGCAGGGTTACCAGGCCTTGTTGGGGGCCCCTGGCTCTCCTGGGCCCCCCATCCCCTCATCCCCCCAACTCTGCAATGTCAGACCGTCACCACAGGCTGGAGTGAGAAGAATAAGCTGGGCCTCATAGTGGCATTGAGGTCCAAGATGAGCTTCTCCCTCCTCACTGCCACTGGTTAGCTAGGGAGTAGGGGGCTCTTCTCTGAGAGTTAATATATGCAGATGTATTATTATACTACTATACATTGTAGTCCTAAGGGGCCATGGCCCACCGGCAGTGTCCCCAACACTCCCGGGTCCCCTTAAGTCTGTCTTGCTCCTCCCCTTCCCCCCTCCCCGCACTTGCAGCCCCTGGACCCCAGCAGAGAGAGCTCAGCCCCTGCCACACATTTGCTCCCGCAGTTCCCAAATACAGATGGGGCATCTGAGGCCTTGGCGGCAGTGACAGGCTGTCCCTGAACTTCTTCCTGCTCCAGAACCGTCTCAGCTCCCCAGTGCCCTGAA